>NC_137789.1:121769872-122100333 GCF_963383645.1 Muscardinus avellanarius
AGAAGACAGGGAAGCAGCTATGGGAGAGAGGAGAGTTTGGTGGTTAGATGTGAGAGAGGCTGCTGCAGGCGTGGGCACTGCTGGCACTGGGAAATCTCTAACTTTCCCTGTCAGCTGTTTAACTTATTCTAACCCATTTAACGTATCCCAATCCTGGCCTCGTTAAGTCACAAGAATTTTTTTTTTTTTTTAAGACTCTTTAGTCTCTCATGAGTAAGGCTCTTGAACAGCACCTCAGTCGACTGCCTGTCATGCCTTGGGGCAGGAAGACTCTCTGCAAAATCCAGGCTGATCAGCAGTTGATCCTGTACCAGGGATGAGACTTCAGGGATGCAAACATCACCTTTCAGTGAGGCCAGGTGGAAAATTGTCGTCCAGTGTTTTCCTGAATAGAAATTGCAGAGATGGATCTCCCCAGGAGACCTCATTTTCTGATCCATCCTTACATTTCTGACCCATTAGCTGGTAAAGTGAAGTGCAACGAAGTGTGAACCCAGACACTTCCAGACTATACCATGAATTCTGCCGAGCTGCCCCCACACTCCTGGAGAACGTGCAGTCTGCAGTCTCTGCTGTAGACGCCTCTTAGGGTGTCATCGTGGATCCTGATGTCCCCTGCCACAGATGGAGGGATGGATTTCCAGCACCCACATATACTGTGTGACTTCCCCTTTCTGGAAGGACTTCTGGCGTGGGACTTGTCTGATAATTGTAGCACAATATTATCAGAGGCTCTGTTGAATGCCTCTCCGTGTCAGGCCCATCACCGCGTACTTCACTTACACTGTTTCATTTAATCCTCAAAACTGGTTAGTAGTAGTCTCTCTAGTTCACTGATAAGGATACGGAGTATTGGAGAAGATCAATAATTTGTAGGAAAGGGAATTAAGATTTAAAGCTAGGTCTGTTTGACTCAAGCCTTTGTCTTTGACTGCTAGATGGTGCCTTAAATGAACCAGACCACAGCATGGACACCTCAGTGTGCAGGACAGGAGCTGCGTGTCGATGCACATACCAGATAACTATTCTTGACACCTGCCATACCCTGACAATTTATGCCCAGTACAAGTCTGTCTTGGTTCTCATTCTGAAACAGGTGCTGTCCCCTTACTTTTGCCCCAGGCCTGCCGTGATGGCTCCTTTTGCCTTGATATATGCGTGTTGGGCTGGCATTCCGGTCTTGTGCTTATTGGGTAAGAACTTGACCCTGGATTCTAACTATAACCGACCGCTTACTAAATCTGTGACCCTGGGAAAGAAAGATGCTTAATTTCTCCCAGTTTTCCAGCATGTAAAATGGGGACAGTAATAGCGCTTAACTCATAGGACTCTTGCAAAAATTAAATGAGAGAAAGATTTAGAATAGCAAATGGCTCATGTTGGCTGCTTACTATAATTATTCAAACTTGGGAGAGTTCACTGAATGTTAATTATAACTAGCAACATGTTAAGAATTTTCGTACTGCCCACTATAGTCTTTAATTCACTGACTTTAGCTTGTTTTTTTGTTTTTTGTTTTTTATTTTTTTGTGTTTTTTTTTTTGGCACTGGGGATTGAACCCAGGGGCATTCTTCCACTGAGCTACATTTCCTAGCCCTTTTTATTTCTTGTTTTGAGACAGGGTCTTGCTAAGTTTCTCAGGTTGGCCTTGAACTTGTGATCCATCTGGCTTTCAAGTTCCTGAGATCATAGACATGTACCTTGTGCCTGGGCTGTTTTTTCTTTTTTGCTTTCTTTTTCTTTTTTGCAGTACTGGAGATTGAGAGTAGGGGCATTTTACTTCTGAGCTATACCCACAGCCCTATTTTTTAACTCTTTATTTTGAAACAGGGCCTCACTAAGTTGGGAGGGCCTCACTAAGTAACTGAGGCTGGCCAGGCCATGAATCTGCAATCCTCCCGTCTCAGCCTCCCAAGTACTGGGATTACAAGCGTGCGCCACCACGCCCAGCTGGTTTGATTCTTTAACAAATATTTATTGAGCATTTATTATATAATCACACATTGTACATGTAGATGTCATGGTTGCAGAGAATGAAATAATTGTTCCCACTTTCAGGTGTGTGCTAGTTATTATGTAAACTGTGTACTAGTTTTTATGTAAACAGGTTCATTTAACTCTATGTGCTAAGAATGCGGTGTTTATCAGGAACCTGGAGGAGAGATTCATGGATTGTCCTAGTTCTTCAAGGAAGGAAGAACAGGAGTTAGCCAAGTATGGAGAGATGGGAAAGGACTTCTATTCAGAGAAAAAGGGTATCAAAAACACAGAGTGGGTAACAACAGTGTGGGTGAGAAAAAGGGTATCAAAAACACAGAGTGGGTAACAACAGTGTGGGTGAGAGGATTTATGAGTAATTTGTTGGTGTTAGAATATATGTGTGTGTGTGTGTGTGTGTGTGTGTGTGTGTGTGCATGCGTGATGTGGTAATGGGACTAAACTCTGGGGCATTCTACCCCTGAATTATACCCCAGGATATATATTTTTTAAATTTGGAAACAGGGTCTCACTAGGTTGTGGTGGTTCCAAATTGTGCTGTGTTGCCAAGGCTGGCTGTGAACCTGCGATCCTCCTGTTTCAGCCTCCCCAGTACTGTGATCACAAGCGTTTGCCACCACCCGGTTTAGAAGGTAGAAAATGAGTCTGGAAACAAATGTGTAGTAGGATCTTGGACCTTACTCCATAGGTCATAGGAGAGACACTGGAGGGGTTTTACAGAGTGGAGGGTGGGTGAGTCCAAGGGACCTGCAGGCGTGGTCAAGATTTGAGCGGAAAAACTAGGTGGGAGGCTTTTGAGACACAAAATGGCCCAAATGAGAGTGATCAAGGTAGGATGGAGAGGGATGAGCTGAGAGCTGTTCAGCATCTATGAAGGTTCACAATACTGATACGCGGTGTCAGGTTTAGAGAATGGCCCTCGAAGAGCCCTTTGCCCTCCCTCCTGCTCCTCTGCCGCCACGGCCTGAGAGCCGGGTACCCAGCCTCACATGGACTGAACCCGAAACCCTAAAATAAATCTTTCCTTTAAGTGACACGGTCAGGTCTTTAGAGTGTGATTGTGAGAATGCTGATGGAACACTCAATTTCTCTTATTGTTTTCCATAATCTCCAAATGTACTATAATAAATATATTACTTCTATAATCAGAAAAAAAATTTAAAGTACTAAGTTGATTAAGAGAGAAGAGGTGATTTGTATGCCCAGCACAAAAGAATCCTGCTTGTGGACTTGTCTTGTCTTTTGTGTGGCTTGTGACAGTGACTTTGGGTTGGATCTAGGGGTTGATTCAAAGGGATATGGTCCCGTTCTGTGAGGCTCTGCTAGCTTTGGTCATATTTATTTATTTTTTTAGTGGTACTGGGGATTGAACCCAGGGGTATCTTAACTCTGAAATACATTCCCAGCTCCCCTCTTTTTTTTTTTTTTGAAACAGAGTCTTGATAAGTTGTTGAGGGTCTCAGTATGTTTCCGAGACTGGCTTCAAACCACTGACCCTCCTGTCTCAGCCTCCCAAGTACTGAGACTACATGTGTGCATTGCTCAAAATAAGGCTCAGCTTTGGAGACCTTCCCTCATCTGTCTCCAGTCTACCTGTTTACCTGTCTACTTCCCATGATTCTAGCAAAAAAAAGAAAAAGGCTAATTGTTGACCTCAGCAAAAAAAAAAAAAAAAAAAAAAAAAAAAAAATCCTGCCTCTTTGTTTTTGCCTATACAGTTTTCTCTAAAGTAAAACTTTCCTCCTTCTGCTATAAAAGTACCAATATTACCTTTTTTTTTTTTTTTTCCAGTTCTGGGGATTCAACCCAAGAGCATCCTACCTCCGAGCTACACCTCCAGCTCTTTTTATTTTTTGATTTTGAGACAGGGTCTTGCTAAGTGGCTGAGGCTGGACTTGAGCCTGCAATCCTCCTCTCTCAGGGTCCCAAGTAGTGGGATTACAGGTGTGGGCCATCATACCTGCCTCCAGCATTGCCTTTTCAAGGCCCATTTCACATCGGCTTCACCCATTCACTGATTTATTCATCCATCCACAGATGTTTATTACGTGCTTCCCCTGCCAGGCACTGACTGCTCTAGGCTCAGGAACTAGAAGAGCAGAAGACAGAACAGACACGGTCACTGCAATTGCAGAGGTCTGCAGTGAGAGAGGTGGGTTGAACCAAGTGAACATTTTCATCCATCCATCCATCCATCCATCCATCCATCCATCCATCCTTCCAATTCCAAAGCATGAAAGGATGATGCAGGAGGAAGCTGGTGCGGTCCAGTCCTATTTTAGAATTTAGGTTGGCCAGAAATGGCTTCTCAGAAGTGACCTGTAAGCTGGCACCCAGAATGACAGGGGGAGGGCTGTGGGACTGGGAAGGGAGACAGTGAGGCGCAGAGGCCTCCACTGGAAGAGCTGGAACAGCTGAAGGAAGCCCCGTTTGTCTGGAACAGAGTGAGAGTCATGGCAGCCCAATGTGATATTTTATTTACATGTTTTGTTTATTTTTTTTTTTTTACCACCTCTGCTACAGGAAGGTGATTTTTATCTGGTTTGTTTGCTAGTTTATCCCTGTGTCCTAAATGGTGTTTTGAATATAGCTGACACTCAATAGAAATGAGGGAATCAAAGCACGAATAAAAGAATACAGAACACAGAGAAAGGGAACTAGTCAGGGGGCAGGGGCGAGAGCACGCAGAGCCTCGGGTTGTGACAGGCGCTTGGTTTTTATTCTTCATGTAGTGAAGTTACAGGAATCTTAACAGAAGAATTACATGGTCTGATGTGTGCTTTAAAAGATCAGTCTACCGTTTGAGTGGAGAAAGGATTAGAGGTCAGCAGTTGGTGAATCGAATGAACTTCGAGGGCTGTTGAAGTCACTTGGTAGGAGGGATCATGGTGCAAGTGGCAGCGTGGACGGCGGGAAAGAGACGGTCCATGACGTGTTCGTCACAGAGCTTGCTGATGGGTTTCCTGACTCACTCTCTGGTTGGTTACCTATTTCTCATTCCCCCCTTCTGCCTTACCAGTATAACGTTCTATAAGATAAAATCATGTAACATTTATAACATAAATGGAGTTTGGAATGACAACATGCCTACTTAAAAAAAAAAACCCCAAACCTCCTATTTCCCAGCTTCTCTCGTAACTAAGGGCAGCCATGTGATAGAGTTTTGGCCAAGATGTACGAGGGACTCGCGAAGCAGAGATTCCGGGAAAGCTCTTCAAAAGGAAGTGGATTCAAACGCCAAGTGAGATTTCTCCTTCGCTCTTCCTCCTCTACTTGTCTGAATTTCAGATGCTGGGGTACAACAGTCACCCCGAGGGAGACAGACAAGGAGCTTGAGGAGGAAAAAGTCACTAAGGTTTTTTGTTTGTTTGTTTGTTTTTTGGTGGTATACTGGGGTTCCTGGAAGCCCTTCTACCTCCGGGCTATACTCCCAGACCTATTTTATATTTTTATTTGGAAACAGGGTCTCTTAACCTGTGCGGCCGGCTTCGAACCTGTGCGATCCTCCTGTCTCCGCCTCCCAAGCGCGGGGATTACAAGCGTGCGCCACCAGGCCCAGCTAAGGTTTTTTTTTTTTTATGTGAAAAACAAAAGACTGATTTGTTACTCCAGAATGTCTCACTAGACTGCCTGTCTTCAGAGTTCTTTTCTGAAAAACAAAACAAAACAAACTGACAACAACAACAACAACAACAAAAAACAATGGAAGTATCAAACTCTTATTTGGCTCAATCATTACAAGTTAAGTTTTATTTACCTCCAAATTTATTTCTAATTAATTTTGATGGGATTGATTGAGCAGAAGAAGCAAGAAAGAATTCTAATACTCCCCCCTACCCCTTTACACAAGATTATTTAAAGGGAAGACTGGGTGAGGGATGTATTTCATTTTTATTTATTTATTTAGTTTTGGTATTGAGGATTGAACCCAGGGGCATCCTACCTTTGAGCAACACTTCTAGATATTTTTTTATTTTTTATTTATTTATTTTTTGGTGGTACTGGGGATGGAACCCTTCTACCTCCAGGCTATACTCCCAGACCTATTTTTTTATATTTTATTTGGAAACAGGATCTTTTAAGCCAGCGAGGCTGGCTTCGAACCTGCACGAGCCTCCTGTTTCTGCCTCCCAAGCTCAGGGATTACAAGCCACCATGCCAGGCGATATTTTTTTATTTTGAAACAGGATCTCTCTAAGCTGCTGAGGCTGGCCTCCAACCTGTAATCCTCCTGTCTCAGCATCCCAAATACTAGGATCACCGGTGTGTTGTGCTGCCACACCCAACTAGGGATGGATTTTAAATGTTAAATGAAGGCTGTGTGTGCCCGTATGTGTGTGAGTGTGTGTGTGTGTGTGTGTGTGTGTGTGTGTGTGGAGGGAGGGAGGGAGGGAGGGAGAGAGAGAGAGAGAGAGAGAGAGAGAGAGAGAGAGAGAGGGAATCCAAGACATCAGTATTGTATATGTTACGATTAAGACAGCTGTAAGACAGCCATGCAGTGATGCTAACCAAATAGTTGTTCATATGATTCTGTTGTTCAAAGAAGAGTCTGGAATAGAGATAGAAATCTGGCAGTTGTCAGCATAAAGATGATATTTAAAGTTATGCAAATGACTAAGATTTCCCAGCACAGAGAAATATAGAGATAGAAAGAAAAAAGCCTATGGCTAAACCCTAAGCACATCAGTATTTAGAGCAGAAGAATTGCTATAAAAGACAAAGAAGAAATTGTCTATGGGGATAACTGGGGGCAAAATGGTGTCAAGAAATGGATTTTCCAAGAGACAATTTACAGAATGGGAAAAATATTTGCAAATTATTCCTCCAACAAAAGATTAATATCCAGAATCTATAAGGAACTCAACAACACAAAAAAGTAAGTCAATTAAAAATAAGCAAATGATCTGAAGCAACTGATCTGGGTGATGTGATGCAGCGATCCTTAGAAGGGCCATGTCCCTTGGAAGGGACATTTCTCAAAAGAAAAAAAAATATATATATATATAGCTAATAAATATAGAACGAGATGCTCAACATCACAAATCATCAGAAAAATGCAAATCAAAACTGCAATGGGATATCATCATATCCCACTTGGAATGGCTATTATGAAAAAGAGAAAAAAGTAATAAATGCTGGTGAAGATGGGGAGAAAAGGGAACTCTCATACAGCGTGGGTGGGAATGTAAATTAGGATGGCCATTATGAAAAACAGTATAAAGATTCTTCAGAAAGCTAGAAACAGAGCTACCATATAAGATCTAGCAATTGTACTAATGTTTCTGTAGCCAAAGGACAAGTAATCTGTGTGCTGAAGAGACCCCTGCATGCCCATGGCCTTTGCAGCATTCTTCACAATGGTCAAGACATGGAGCCAACCTTGGTGTCCATCGACAGTTGAATGGAAAAGAATGTGGTATACTTGATGCAATATATTCAGTCTCAAAATGAATGAAATCCTGTCATTTGAAGCAACATGCATATAACTGGAGGACAGTATATTAAATGAAGTAAGCCAGGCACGGAAAGACAAATAGGCATATTCTCACTTATATGTGGAAGCTAAAAGAGTTATTCCATAAAAGTGGAGAGTAGAATAGTGGTTCTAGAGGCTGGGAAGGGTTGGGAGAAGGGGCATGGAGAGAGGATGGTTATGGGTAAAGGGATATAGTTGGATAGAAGGAGTAACTTCTGATGTTCTATAGTACCATAGAGTAATTATGGCTGACAGCAATTAATTGTTCCAGCCCTGGGAACGTACTGTCTCCTGCTCAGCTTCATGTAAAACCTTAGTGTTCTGATCAAAGCTACTCTTTCCACCTGAACCCTACCTAACTTAATGTAATTGTGTGTGTGAGTGTGTGTGTGTGTGTGTTACTGAGGATGAAACCCAGAGGCATTCTACATCCCAGCTCATGGTGGCTGCTGGGGTAAAATAGAGGAGCAAACTGTGAAACCTGGGTCTGTGCTGACCTTCAGTCCTGGCACAGGCTGATTCTTGAGATTTTCTACCATGGTCTTTGGCAGGAGGCACCAATTTCCTACTATGCAGACCTAGGTTGTGGCAGGAAAGTAAATCCCTGGGATAGAAGGTCAAATTCCTAATAATGAATCAATTAATTTATGATTCATTCATATTCAATATGCAATATACTAAATCTTGGTGATTGAGTGGTGCAGAAGATTAAAAAAATATACCTGACTTTTATAGAACTCATACTCTAGTGGAAGTAGTTTGTATGTGTGAAAATAACTAGGAAAAATTCATGGACAAGATAATTTTATGCAATGATAAGGGCCATGAAGAAAGTCAGACATGAGGACATGCTACTGCTGGAGCTACCCAAGACATGGCCCTTCTAAGGATCGCTGCATCACATCGCCCAGGCACTTGTTAAAATACAGATTCTCAGGAGGAGACAGCCTGGACCTGCCCATCAGCATCTGCATTTCATCAAGAGCCTTCTGTGATTCCTTGGCAGGCTACTGTTTGAGCAGTGCTGTGCTAGGGAGCATCCCAGGAAGGAGGTTGTTAAAGCTGGGGAGTCTGCAAAGTGACATCAGAGCTCAGACCTGGAAATCTGGGAGCAGAGCACTGCAAGCAGAGAGAACAGAAGCTGCCAAGGGGCTGGATGGGGAGCGAGCCTGGCGTGTTCACCACACCCTTTCCTTACCTGGCTAGTCCTCACTCAGCCTAAACCTCACTTCCTCTGGGAGCCTTCCCTGACCCAAACACCCTTCCCTAGGACCCCACCTATTCTAACTCTGCATAAGAGCAGTCCAGTGATTTCTCTCCCCAAAATGTCGATGCTACAGATGCTCTGCAATTTTGTTTAATGGCTAATGAGATGGAAGTGAGAAATCTGGAAAGATAGTAGCGGTAGGCTAGACCAGAAGTCCACGCCGCAGCTTTGCTGAGGGGCAAGGTTGGTAACTTCTGAAACCTTCTGGCCTTAGCATGGGGGGCACCCCAGTCCTGCTCCTGGTGCCACCAGCCCTCACACACTTCCTTCCCTTTGACTCTCACTGCTCTGCAATGTGTGGTCAGACTCGCCCTGGATATTTCCTTTCAGTTGAGTACTCAGGGTCCAGCAGAGGATACAGACCACTGATAAGGTTGTACAGTTGAATAATCTGCAATAAAATGTGCTAGGTGCAGTTATATGGTTGGGAGCCAGTGAGCGCTGGGGCTCGGAGAGGGCCTGGGCACCAGCTCTGGAGGGATTTAGGCAGTTCTGTTTGAGCGGGCTCTTAGGAGAGAAAGAATTGTTTTTTAGGGCTAAGGGAGTGGTGGTGAGATGGTGGTACTTGTGCAGTAACAGTTGCGGAGGGGTAGTGATGGCCGTGGTGGTGTGTTGGTTTTCAGTGCTGATGGTGGTGGGTGACAGGGGTGGGAGTGGTGCCAGGGATGGTGGAGGTGGCGAAAGTGGTGATGGCAGCAGCAATGAGATGGCCGTGGCGATGGTAGTGGCCATAGTCATGGTGACAGTGGTATGTACTTTAGACAGAGACCAAAGTGTGCCCATAAGCATACATTCATGAATGATTTCTTTACATCTTAAAATTGGGAAAACCTCTCTTTGTATGGTGGCCAGGTAGGTTGGTACCAGATGCAAGGGCCTTGTGGGCCAAAACAGATACATTTTCATTAGATATCTAAGTAGGAGATGGACTTGGTTAGCTTTTGGTTTGTAGGAATAGAGATAGCTACACTGTGAGGGGAGGGGAGGTGATACTTCCTGCCATAATTATCTCTCTTGTTCATAATCTTGTTCATAATTGTACAATTAGACATCAACAGGGAAGGGTCAAAGAGGATATGAAATGTGCACAAATCTACTTCTTTTATACCCAGCGTCCTAGAGATGGGAAAAAAAATGTCCCTTTCTGGTGGGATAATACTACAATCACTCAAAAAAGATATTTAGTTACCTTATCATCTGTTATCATCTACTCAGTCACTTATTACTTTTTTTTTTTTTTGCAGTACTGGGGATTGAACTCAGGGGCATTCTACCTCCGAGCTACACCCTCAGCCCTATTTTTTATTCTTTACTTTGAAATAGTGTCTAAGTTGCAGAGGGCCTCACAAGTTGCTGAGGTTGGCCATGAACCTGAATCCTCCTGTCTCAGCCTCCCAAGCACTGGGATTACGAGCGTGCGCCACCACGCCCGGCCACTTATTACTTCTTATACCCATTGAAATGTTTTTCACAGAATGGTTACAAATTCAATGTATAGGATGTAAAATGGTCAAAAAAGCAATACATGAGCCAAGCAAGGTGGCACATGCCTGTAATCCCAGCACTTGGGAGGATAAAATTGAGATAGGAGGGTCAGAGGTTAAAGGACAGCCTCAGCAACTTAGCAAGGCTCTCAGCAACCTATAAGGCCGGGCGTGGTGGTGCACGCTTGTAATCCCCATGCTTGGGAGGCAGAGACAGGAGGATCATGCAGGTTCGAAGCCAGCCTTGCTGGCTTAAGAGACCCTGTTTCCAAATAAAAGTATAAAATAAGTCTGGAGTGTATCATGGAGGTAGAAGTGTTTCCAGGAACCCCAGTACCACACACACAACACACACACACACACACACACACACACACACACACACACACATAAAGTAAAAAAGAGTTGGGGATGTAGCTCAGAGGTAGAATGCCCCTGGGTTCAACCCCATAGTATCCCACAAATAAATAAATAAATAAGAATTAAACATAAGGTCGTAGTGGCACACACTTGTAATCCCAGTATTTGGGAGGTTGAGATAGGAATATCTCAGGTTCAAGGCTAGCCTCATCAACTTAGTGAGATCCTGTTTCAATAAAATAAAATAAAATAAAATGGGGCTGGAGGTGTAGCTCAGAAGTAGAATGCCTTTGAGTTCAACCTTCAGTTCTAAAAAAACAAAACAAAACAAAACAAAAAACATTAGAGAGCTATCCATGGCTTTAGCCTTCAAGGAGCTTTGAGTAGTAGATGCCCAGGGAGGACTGTGGGGAGCACACCAACCCGAGTCAGGAGTCGTGTATGCCCACCCAACCTTGATTGAGCAGACAAGGACAGTGCTTTAAGTTGTTCATGTATCACTTTCTTTCTGAGCCCTTACTGCATTCATACTACTGTGTTACAGAAACAAAAGATAAGCTTTAAGAAGCAAGAAGTTTACAATCTGGGCAGGAAACTTCTCCCGACCTCTCTATGGCTCATCTACTTTATTTGTGTGTTTGTGTGTGGGTGGTCAGGAGAGGTTGACCAGATGACTGTTAGGGCTCTCTGCAAATGTAATATTTTATAGTAAAAGAACTCGAGATCTGTAGATAGCACTTTCATTATCCACAAACCCAAATGAAGTTCTATATTTTATGCTAACTCTTTGCCAGATGCTTTAAAAACGGGAGACTCTCCCACCCCTTCCAAACCCACGTACACAGACCACGTTATCTTGAATCCTTGTAAAAGGCCCTGGGTGGTTTTTTTTTTTTTTTTTTTATAAGAGGTTGTCATCCTACTTTCAAATCTGGGTGCAGGACACAGGGCTATCCCAGGAAATTTCAGGACCCTGAAGGATGTGGCTTGAGACAGAGTCACATAATGAAAGACCTGGCTGTTCTGGGTTCAGGCTGGGGAATGTGGTTGAGTGGCTGTGGGAACTTAAACTTTCTGACTCTGTGTAACTGAAATCTCAACCCCCAAGTGTGTTGCAGTGACTTCTGTGGCACAGCACATGTAACTTGGCTCCCTCCTGATGTCTATTTTTCTTGCTCTCAGGAGAAGAAATGACCTAAACAATCCTCACGAGCCAACAGTTGAAAAAATATTTGTTTTGGTTTTGTTGAGCGCTTTACCCGTTAAAACGCGAGCATCTGAAGGGGAAGGGGGATCCCCGTTGTGCGTGCTGGATTTCATTTATGCTTCGCAAATCAATTGTTTCGAGCAGAGACTTTATGTCCGAGAAGGCTATAGAAAGCTTTACTGCCCTTTTCCTTTCAAACAGGAAGTTGCATTTTGCCAAAAGTAAACAAATGTGAACCCGGGAAGGTTTGTTTAGTTTCTAGTGCTGACTTCAGGATCCGAGAATGAAGTTTGTGCTTGGCAAAAAAAAAAAAAAAAAAAAAAAAAAAAAAAAAAAAAAGCCTTCCCCGGGATCTCTGTGGGCCAAAATATTCTCTGCTTAGGACCTGGCCTTTGCACTCTGGTAAACATCCTCCTCTCACCAGCCCCCAGATAGTCACTGCCAAAGTTCCTCAGCGGCTTTGCTTGCTTATCGGGAACATTCTAAAGCTGAGGGCAACTTGGAAGCATACTTTCAGCAGGACATAGCTTTCTGGACAATGGCCACCCTGGAAAAAGCCTGAGGTTTGGAAATCTCAGGGAGTGTGAATGCAATTTGATGTTCTGTGTGCTTGAGCACGGGTTAGCCCCCCTGGGTGAAGAAACTTCTAGAAGAGTGACTGACTGTGAACACTCAGCACTTCCTGGGACTGAGCTCATGAAATCCTTACACAAGCTCTACGAGGAAGGCGCTATTATTATCTCCAATTTATAGATGTGGGAACTAGGGCTTAGGAAGGGTGAGGAACTTGGCTTAGGTTGACACAACTTCACAGCAACATAGCCCTCTGCCTTCTGGTTTGGAGATTTTAACTAATGCAAGATCAATATTTGAACTCTGAGAAGTTACAAAATAATGGGGGAGACCTGTGTGATTCAAGTGAACATCAGTCTAGGACGCTGTGCTATGGCTGGGCAAAGAATTGAGCCAGTAGCATTATGATTTTCAATGAATATGTTTAATGCTGAACATGTCTCATTCCAGGGTGGACTGAAGGCCACTAATTGAAGGCTAAGACAGCGAGGCCTGGAGGAATCCGGGATGAGCCTCAGAGAAGTGACTCTGGTCGGCCCTCCAAGAATGAGTGGGGATTAGATAAGGAAAAACATTCCAGATCTGGGGAATCAGAATCAACATCCCCCACCCCCTTGCGCCCGAGGACTTGCATTAGAAGCTACTTAGTGAAAATGTTCAAAGTACACACAGTGACTTTCCTTGGGTTGTTTCTATTCTCTCGGCACTCATACACTTGAGAGATATTTGATGAGCCTAATTGTACAGAGACACATTCGGCCTGTGAAGTTATCCATCACCAAGAGGCAGAATCTTCCTAGTAGATACTGGCGCACGAGTCCCCCACACCCTACCCATTCATTGGCCATTCTTTGTGCATTCTGGTGCCACAAGTCTTACCCTGGGTCTGAGAACCTATTATTGTTAGATACATTTCTCCACTGTCTTTATAGACATCACGAATCTCACCACTACTCTAGTATGGGGAGTAAGATGAGGGGGATTCAAAACTTTGCCCAAGTTGTACAGCTTCTTTGATGTTGGAACCAACAAATTGACGAAGAAAATATACCTAATGCCAAAGCCCATGGTCCATCCGCTCTACCCCATCTCCCTAGAACAGAGTGGAGACTCCCCAGACAGTTTGTGTTTAAAACCCTTAGGAGATGTTAACAGCTCTCTGTCCTCTGGTGCCACGGGAAACCTGAACACCTGGGTGCATTTTCTTTTATTGAACGTAACAGGGACACAGACCTCCAGCTTCCCTCATGGACCTCCCCTTTTGAAGTGTCTGTTTCCTTCGTTCGGGAGACCAGATCAGCATCTCTCCTGCAAGGCCTGGCTCCCTGCCCATCTCACTTTTGCAATGAATTTAGCAACATCTGCTTTGCCCATTAAAGTGATTTTTCTCTTCCTGGCCCCAAGCCTGTATGCTTGCTGCAATTGATTACCAGCAATTTCCTTCCCAAACCAGAGGGTTCAGCGAACTCTAAATTGAATTGTTGCTCACTGGTCTCCTTTGGACCAATGCATACAGCTTACGTGCAAAATGGTCAAACCACTCAGTTCCTGAATCTATAGGCTGATGATTCTGGTTAAACATGGGGAGAACCCAGCAAGTGACATTTCCCATTTTTTGCACACGGTGGCCTAGGGCTGTGGCCATCTCTGCATTTCTCAATTCAGACCTAAGGTGAGGATGGGGGGGGAGGTGAAGTCACCTTACTTATACAGACCTTTCTTTTCTTTAGTAAAATTGCAGCAGTGTTGGCCTCAAGATATAGGTAACTGGAAGCCTTGCTTAGGAGATGTCTAAGAAAAAAATACCTTTAGCTCTAGAAATGTTTGTAAAGACCTCAGGAAGATGGGCACCACTGGACTCTTTGGAAGGCAACTGTAGGTTCCCCTTAAATGCTTCAGGCAACTTTTTCTTTAATGAAGTAAACACGAGTCTAAGCCTGCAGACCTGTGGATGTGTCTCTGACTGGTACATTCCTAGTCCTCCTTTAAGTTGCAGTAAGTGTTAGCGCCCAGCACGCCTGCCCATCTCCCATCCACCCTGTATTCCCAATAGCTTACACAGCAAGCGCCCACAGTACATCCCCAGTGAAAGAATGAATAAGGGTAAGAAGCCACCTGCCTTGGGAGAAGACTTCAAATTGGCTCTCTGCTCTTGAGCTCTTTCTCCACCCCTTTCCTCCTTCACATAAGGACAGTGGGGAATCGCTGATTATTTAGAGAAGGGGAACTCAGGAGTCCACCACATATTAAAAAAAAAAAAATCAAAGAAACTCATTACTGACAAAATTGTTTCTGCTTATTAGAGCAGTTATTTTAAAGCCAGATATCAAAAACTACGACAAAAGTAACATAAGTGACTAAATCTGATAATAGTAGCAATTGCTTGACATCTTTTGAGTCACTGCATTTTCTGTTTCTTTGAGAAGACATTCCCCATTTCTACCACAGCTGCTGATAGGGAACCCACCTACACCAGCAACCACTTCTGAAATGATTCTTCAAAACGAGGGCCCGATGCTGTCGTCCTGTAGGGCTTTCTCACATGTATCTTTGGCATTGTGCTCAAGTCTCGTCTTTTTCTGGAAGATATCTCCTGAAGAGTTTTAGACATAGTAGAAAAGGCAGCACGGCTGAGTTAGAAACTGTGAGGTCTATACTTCTTAACCAAGTGGAAACTGCAAAGAGTTGAGGAATTAATTCCTAGGTGGTTGTTGTGTTTTTTTGTTTGTTTGTTTTGTTTTGTTTTGCTTATGGAAAGTCCTCAGGTCTTTATTCCTTTGTTGAATCCCTGCACACTGGCAAGTATCTCCCAAAGAAATGGGCTACTGAACCTCAGGGAAGCTTAGCTGGGCCTCACGTGATGGGTAGATAGAGAACGTACATTTAATGTATTTTCCCTTGCTTTGAGGCTCTAAGAAAAGTCTGGGGAAATGTTCCAATTGCCCGCCCTTGTTCTTTACCATCCATTTATCACATGTAATTAATTGCTTATTAGCAATTGCTCATTAGCTAATTGTTTACTAGCAATTAAGCCGGGTGCCCTCCCTCCCCTCCGCTGTAAAGCAGTGCGACGGGCCGCGCTGGGTCATGCTGTTTCACTTCTGCCGCTGGTCACCCCAGAGCGGGGATGCAGAACACATCCTTCCCCTTCCCAGTGTCTTGGCTCAGGCTGAACAGGACTTTTCCAAGAGAATTGAATCACTCTGAGATCCAACTCATCAGGCCCAGACTGAATCCAAAATTCCAGGTTGAACAAATCACTGGGGATGTGAATGGGCTCCAAACTGACGTGGTGCTAACTAAGCCTCCTCCACTATCCAGTTGCCACCACTGCCACCAACATGGCGGCTCACACAAAATGAGTGCTTATAAGTACCAGGTGCCTTGTGCGCGCTTGGCACTGGATTTCATCTCTGACCCTCACACGGCCTCATGAGGTAGGCTTTAGAATCATATTTGACAGATGAAGAAACAGAGGCTCTTGAAAAGGACTTTTTTCTGACCAAGGTTTATTGAGAGTATGGGACACTTAGGCTAAGAGCCATGAATACAGTGTTGAATAAGATGAACCCAGTCCTTCCTTTAGGAACTTTGCACTTAGCTAATAAGTAATAGTCAAGACTGGAGCCGTGGCTAGCCTGACTCTAAAGCTCACCTTAAGCCCTGTGTACAATTCCTCATAATCTAAGACATTGCCAAGAACGCACTTGGAAATTCAGCCCAGTGTGGACAGTGGGCAGGTGGCTTGTGAACTAGCTCCATCGTTCTAATACCTCCCTCCCCCACCTGTGAAAGGTGAGCTCACCTAGGCAGGGGCTATGCCCGTCTCCTGCCAGGCATGCCGCTGTCCTTGAGTAAGTATATTTGGGATGAATAAGAACTAGGTTTACACTTGGGTTTTGAACTTCTGCCCAAGAACGGTGCCCCCAGGCTCTCGGCGAGGGTGCTCTGACACCCATGTGTTGTGAGAGATGACAGAGGAAGTCTCTGCGCCCTTTCCTTTAATTCTTCTTTTTCTCAATTTTCACACACCCCTGCACTTCCTGCTTTTTCCTGGGCTGGGAAGCGGAAGTACTAAAGGACTGAGACAAACTGTCCTTCCGGTTTTTAGAGGCTGGTCGAAACCAGGAAGGATGAGACATCAGACACTGGCTCTTTCTGGGTCCTCTGAGGCAGGAGCTGGCTTCTGGGACCCGTGGCCACGTTTCTACGTCCCTGAGCTGGTCGGGCCCAGCAAGATCAGCTGAGAACTGGACTGCAGCTGCATCTTTGTTGTTCAATGAGTGAGCAGTTACTCTTCCTCCAACTTCATTTCCCATCTGTAGCCGAAAGGCTGGCTCTTTAATGGGACGCCATGTTTACAATTATTTCAGGGCCACAGATCGATGACACACTGATTTGTTCACCCAACAAATATTTATCAAGCACTTTCGTGTATGTCCTTTGTGAAGAGCCCCCATGAAGCTTACATTTCAGTGGAGGCAACAAGGCATACAAAAAAATTAAACCTAGCTGGGCGTGATGACGCATGCCTGAAGTTTCAGTACTTGGGAGGCAGAGACAGGAGGGTTACAGGTTCAAGGACAGCCTTAGCAAGTAGGGAGACTCAGCAACCTAGCAAGTCCCTGTTCCAGTAATAAAAGAATAAATAAATAAATAAATAGGGCTTGGGAGTATAGCTTGGAGGTAGAATGCCCCTGGGTTCTATATCCAGTACCACAACAAGCAAACAAGCAAAAAATTGCAGGATATTAGTAGGTAAAATTGCTCTGGAGGAAATTAGGGAAGGGTGATAAGAGGTCTTTGGGAAGGGGGTGTTGCTGTTTCAGTAGAGTTGTTAGGGAGGGCCTCAAGAAGAAAGCAACCTTGTGAAGGAAGATCCAAGGGACTCCCGTGGGCAAGCTGGTGGAAATGGGGGAGAAGATTCTAGGCAGAGAAGACATCTAGTACCAAGGGCCTGAGGTGGGACAGCTGAGGCCCAGGAACAGCCCGGCAGCTGGTTGGCTGGACACAGTCAGCAGGGACAGAGAGGAAGGAGGGTAGTCAGAAAGGAAAAGGGGTCAGATGTGCGTGAGGACTTGAGCACAGAGGAAGTCATTCAGGGCGTGCTCTGAGCGAGATGAGAAGTTTCTGGAAGCATTTAAGCAGAGAAGGCATGTGCTCTGACAGTCATGTTGAATTTGCTGGTTTTGCAGAAGCATGGGCGGGCGTGAGGTTTCAGTGATCCGCTCCACGGCAAGGTGTCGTCCCCATTTCATGCCGTTAGCCAAACAACGAGTTAAGCGGAGGAGGTAGGCAAGGTAGGCAGCATGGTTCTAGAATACCTATGGCTGGAAGAACCTTCTGGAGGCGCCTCCTGAGACAATCTGTGTTCCTGCCTTTTCCAGCCTCGAGAAGCTGCCCACATTCCTTGGCTTGCGGCCCTCCTCTTTCCATCTTTTCAGCCAGCAACATCATATTTCAACAGCCCTTCTTCCATTTCAGTCTCTCTCTGGCCCCAGCAAGGAAAGATTCTGCACTTTTTTTTTCCCCACAGTACTGGGGATGGAACCCAGGGGCATTCTACCTCTACACCTGCCCAGCTTTCCACTTTTTTTTTTTTTTTTAAAGAGCCAGGGGAGCTGGGTGTGGCAGCGCATGCCTGAAATGCCGGTACTCGGGAGGCTGAGACGGAGGATCACAGGTTCATGGCCAGCCTCAGCAATTGAGCGCTGCCCTCAGCACCTTAGTGAGACCTTGTTTCCAAATAAAAAATAAAAAGGCTTGGGGTGTAGCTTGGAGGTAGAATGCCCCTGGATTCATTCCCCATTACCACCAACAAAATCAAACAACAATAACAAAACTAAAACCAAAGAACCAAGAGGAGGCTCACCGAGTGCTGTATGTCCCCATTACTCTGACTTACATTATGATGTGATACTGTAATGCACCGATAAACATATATTGAAAAAAATTCATGTGAGTAAGCGGAGACCACTCAGGTGATCCAGAACAAACTTTCCTTCTCAGAGTTCATAATTTTAGTCCTACCTGTAAAGTAACATTTGTAGACCCTGGAGATTAGGATGTAGACATTTTGGAGGAATCATTATTCTGCCTACCATGATTGTTAGGCACTTGCTAATCATGACATTTATTTGTTTATTTATTTATTTATTTATTTTTGGTGGTATTGGGGGTGGAACCCAGGGGCTTTCTACCACTGGGCTATACTTCTAGACCTACTTTATACTTTATTTGGAAACAGGGTCTTACTAAGTTGCTGAGAGCCTCAGAAGTAGCTGAGGCTGGCTTCGAACCTGTGCGATCCTCCTGTCCCAGCCTCCCAAGCACTGCGCCACCACGCCCGGCTGATCATTATATTTAAATATCATGACAGCTCTAAGAGGAGCCAGGCGTGGTGGCGCACGCTTGTAATCCCAGCATTCGGGAGGCTGAGACCTGGAGGATCACAGTTCGCGGACAGCCTCAGCTACTTAGTGAGGCCCTCTGCAACTCAGTGAGACCCGGTTTCAAAATAAAGAAAAATAGGGCAGGGGGTGTAGCTCAGAGGTCAAATGTCCTTGGGTTTCATCCCCAGACCTGCAAAAAAAAAAAAAAAAAAAAATATATATATACATATATATATATGTATATATATATAATATATATATCATGACAGCTTTAAGAGGAGAAATGGTATTCCATTTTCTTTTCTTTGTTATTTTTTTTGGAAAAGGAAGTATGAAAAAAGCCAGGGTAGATTCAGATTCAGCAATGGATTTGAGGTCTTTTGGGACTTTTGTTTTTATTTTTTGTGTTACAAAGGGTTGAAAACAGGGACATTCTGCCTCAAAGTTATACTCCAGCTTGCTTGCTTGCTTCCTTCATTCTTTTCTTTCTTTCTTTCTCTCTCTCTTTCTTTCTTTCTTTCTTTCTTTCTTTCTTTCTTTCTTTCTTTCTTTCTTTCTTTCTTTCTTTCTTCTTTCTTAGCAGGATTTTGCCAAGTTGCTGAGAGTCTCACTAAATTCCGAAGGCTGGTCTCTAATCTGTGATCTTCCAGTTTTAGCTTCCCACGTACTGGGATTACAGGCATGTGCCACCGTACCCGGCTCCTTTTGGGCTTTTGAATAGAATATTGAGGGGTTGGTGGTCTGTTAACACACTCTGAAAAATGTTACTGTAGACTCTAAGCCTTCCAAAGGGCAGGGATTAGCATTTGTTAGTTTTTCTTTGTTTTTTATTTTTGCAGTCCTAGGAACTTAATCTAGGGACATTCTACCTCTGAGCTACACCCCAGCCCTATTTTTTATTCTTTATTTTGAAAAAGGGTCTCACTAAGTTGCGGAGGGCCTCAGTAAGTAGCTGAGGCTGTCCGGGAACCTGCCATCCTCCTGTCTCAGCTTCCCAAATGCTGGGATTACAAACGTGCTCCACCACGCCACACTCGTTTGTTCATTTTTATGACTTCTGGTCCTTGCGAAGTGCCTGGCCTATTATAGATGCTTAATAAATATTTCATTCTTCTACTGAACTTTCTCTATTCTTCATGTCCTACTTTTAAAGCTTTGAAACACTTTTGACGTCTTTGTTCTATTTCTGACCAATTAAGTATTTTATTGTGTCTCATCCATTCTTGGTTGCCCAGATATGTAGGATAATCTCTTATAGCTTTTCCAGAACTTGACACAAAATATAGTTACTCATATTACCCTGCAATAACCCTGCAAGGCAGGTACTCTCAGCTCAGGTTAAGAACAAAGAAATGAGCTAAGAGATGTTTTTAGCTTGTTTGATGGTACATAGCTGCTTCTAGTGGCATCTCGGAGGGAAACTAGGAATTCTGATTTCACATTTGCTGTAGTTTACTGTGGCTTCCGGAACGCAGGCTCACCAGCTCAACTGTCTAAGACAACAGAAGCGTATTCTCTCACGGTTGAGGGGCCAGAGGTCTGCCATGAGTTTCATGGAGGGATTCTGCAGTCTCTCTGGAAACTTTGGCCATTTCCAGTTTCTGGTGGCTGCTGGCAGTCCGTGGCTTGTATGGTCTTCTAGGCCAATCACCCCGAAGCTCTCGATGCTAAGCTTTCCCGTTGCCGTCCCTTCTGTGTGTCTCCTCCACTCCATCTGGGCCCAGTATTCCAAATCCTGTCTAATTAGGACGTGTGTGATGGCATTTAGGGCCAGCCTGAGTGATCTAAGACCATCTTCTCTGCCCAAGGTCTTAACTTACATTTGTCAAGACTCACTTTAACTCCCAAATAAAGTCACATTTACAGCCTCAAGGGGTCAGGACCAGGTATCTGCTGGCTGCCGTTCTTCAGGCTTTCAGAATACTTAATGTTCTCAACAACAACAAAAATCTTTATTCTTTTGTTGTTTTTGTTATTGTGCTTATTATAAAAGTAATTTAAATTCCTTGTTATACGGTTCCTGGTTCCTTACTGAAAAAAATGTAATTATATATGTATGCAAGATTAATATTGGCATTTTGTGTGTTTCTTTTTTTTTCCTGTGTGCCTTAATTTGCATGTGTGAAGAAAATCAGGCTGGTCAGCTTGGTTCTTCTGGTCTTTTCACTCCCTCTGGCTGACAACGTCCTTGTCTCCATCGTCATTCTCCTCCTCCTCCTCTGGCTGTTTGATATTCTCTTATTTTGAACCTTTTCTTCTTTTTTTTTATGGTACTAGGAATTGAATCTATTCTACCTCTGAGATACACTTCCAGCCCTTTCTGTTTTTTATTTTGAAACAGGGCCTTACTAAATTGCTGAGGCTGGCCTCAAACCTGCGAGCCTTCTGTTTCAACCTCCCAAGTACAGGCATTACAGGTATGTGCCACTCTGCCCAGCCTCTTTTTAAATTTATTTACTTTTAATATACTTCTATTGGTGCACTGTAATTATACACCATAGTGAGGTTCAATGTGATATAAATATACATGCACACAGCACTTAGCATGACCCCCCTGGACCCACCTACTTCTCCCACCTCCCCATAGACCTCAGTGAGATGGGTAGTGATACCTTTATACTTGGACAAGCAATATTTGAACTGTTTCCTTCTTCAAGCGTCCTCCTGCCTCTCCCCACCCCTCCCTCAATCCCCTTGCACTATTCTACTCGTCTCTCTCCTCCTTTTTCTGAAGTTCCTTTGTTTCTTATTTTTTTTTTCCTAGCTTCTACATATGAGAGAAAACATATGACCCTTGATTATATGGGGCTGGCTGATCAGTCTTAGCATATGTTCTCTGGTTCCATCCATTCTCCTGCCAACCACATAGTGTGTTTCTTCTTCATGGCCGAGTAAAATCCCATTGTGTGTACACCACGTTTCCTTCGTCCATTCATCTCTGGATGGACACCTTGGTTGGTTCCATAGTTTGGCTCTTGTGAATTGTGCTGCTATAGCCATGGATTTGCCTGTATAACTGTCATATTCTGACTTTAATTCTTTTGGAAAGATACCAAGGAATGGTATGGCTGGGTCATATGGTAGTTTGTTTCTGACCACATTCCTCGTTTGAGGGGAATGTGGGCCCCCAAGGCATTCATATCCCATCACTTGCAAGTGTTCCCTCTGCCCTAGGACTTCAGCACATGCACAGTCATGAGGAGCAGGAGGGATCTGGTGATCTAGCCATCCCTGGAACTTCCCTATCCACCTCTCATTCCTCCCATCCTGGTCCGACCCATTATCTCCTCTGTGTGACCATGTCAGTCCTTTTAGTTCACAATTCCATCGCGCTTCTCCTGGGCAATCACAATGACCAGGGTGGGGATGACGGTAACCTCGACTTCTATCCTGTTTCCCGGCCACTTTCCTCCAGTGCAGGCAGCTCCCTCGTTATGTCTCCATTGCCCACCCGATCCCTTCATTTCATTCAACAGCGTATCCTTAGCTGGCTGTCGAGTGCGACTTTAATCCCCCGGTCATCTTTTTGACTCACATTTTCCACCCCAGCTAAGTAGACAGAGGGACTTTCTCCTCCCTCGTCACATCCCGGTCTCTGTACCATTGCTCAAGCATTGCTCCCTCTCTGGAATGTCTTCTCTTCCTCCCTCCTCCTTTCCTTTCTTTTCTTTTCTTTTTTTTTTTTTTTGGCGATGGTTGAAATTCTACACATCTTTCCTGGCTTATCTCAAATGCCATCTCAAATCTCCGTGAGGTCCTTCTTGACCCTACCCAGCAGGCGTGACTTATCCCTCCTTGGAGCTTCTAGCACGGGACTTCGTACCTCCACTTTGGGGCTTATCTCATTTTACAGTTATTTGCATGCTTGTCTTTATTTTCCTATTAAATTATACTCTCTTTGAGCCAGGGATTAGGTCTTGCTTCTGTTGAGCTCCCCACGGCAGCAGCCCCCACAGGGCCCGCTGAAAGCCTGGTGCAGTGGTCAGGGCGAGCTCGCACAGCTGGAGCGGGGCCATTCTCCACGCGATAGTTGTTTAATACCTTGTTGCTGGGTGGGTAAGCGAGCAGCCCTGATGGGTCATTAGAGACCCTTCCACTGGCATGGACTAGGTGTGTTTTTATTTTGACAGGTGTTAGCTCGGTGATTCGCAAATGTCAGTTATTTGAAATATCTTTTCACAACCTTTGCTGTCTCACTCGCTCTACCACTTCCAGTATTATTTCCTTAATAGTGTTTCTGAATTGAATAGCTATTTTAACTCTTATGTTAAGCCATAAAAATCCACGGAAATATTGAGTTTGATATGATACACACATTGAATAATTACAAAACTATTAAGTATCTTTACTATATAGTAGTGCAAAGACTGCATTTTAGAAAACCCTGCCTGAGACTCTGAGCGCACACACACACACACACCCCATATATATATATATATACATATATATATATGTATATATATATATGTATATATGTATATACATATATACATATATATGTATATATATATATATATATATATATATGGGGTGTGTGTGTGTGTGAGGGATAGTGATGATTGAACCTAGGGATGGTCTACCTCTGAGCTATAGCCCCAGTCTTATTTTATTTATTTATTTATTTATTGGTATTGGGGATGGAACCCAGGGGCATTCAACCTCCAAGCTACACCCCAAGCCCTATTTTTTATTTTATTTTATTTTTTTGTGGGTCTGAGGATGGAACCCAGAGGCATTTGACCTCCAAGCTACATACACCCCCTGCCCTATTTTTTTATTCTTTTTTTTTTTTTTTTTGGTGGTACTGGGGTTCCTGGAAACCCTTCTACCTCCAGGCTACACTCCAAGAACTATTTTATACTTTTTTATTTGGAAACAGGGTCTCTTAAGCCAGCGCGGCTGGCTTCGAACCTGCACTATCCTCCTGTCTCTGCCTCCCAATTGTGGAGATTACAAGCGTGTGCCACCACGCAGGGCATTTTTTTTAAATTCTTTATTTTGAAACAGGGTCTCACTAAGTTGAGGAGGGCTTCACTAAGTAGCTGAGGCTGTCCGTGAACTGCAATCCTCCGGTCTCAGCCTCCCGAATGTTTTTTATTCTTTATTTTGAAATAGGATCTCACTGAGTTGCAGAGGGCCACACTAAGTAGCTGAGGCTATCCACGAAACGCGATCCTCCCATCTCAGCCTCCCAAATGGTGGGATTACAAGCATGCACCACCACGCCTGGCTCCTATTTTATTTTTTATTTTGGAACAGGTTTCATTAAGTTACTGAGGGCCTCACTAAGTTGCTGAAGCTGGCCTCCAACCTGTGATCCTCCTGTCTCACCCTCCCAAATACTGGGATCACAGGCATGCACCACCACACCCGGCTCCTCTCTAAGCACTGATGCCTCAAAACACTGGAGCTAGGTCTAGAACATACAGAGGCCATGACAGCGCAGCTCCATCGGGCTAGGAACCAAGCTGGTCTTGCTCCCCATCTCTCAGCTGTCACTCTACAATTATTTATCAAATCAACGTATGCAGCACATGAAACTCCGAGCACCCGTGCACATACCTGAACTTGCACGAACACACTAGAAGTTAAAATTTGTGGTCTGTCTGTGTTTTCCTTCACTTTTGACACGTCTCTGTGTGTTTCCTCCGGACTTAAATGAAGTTGACATTAGGGTTTGGGTGTGTCTTCTGAGAGTTCACCTATTGGAAACTTGATCCCCCGATTCAGCAGTTGAAGCTACTTGTAGGTGGGGCTTAGGGGAGGTGATTAGGATTAGATGAAATCATGAGGGTGGGGCCCCCTTAGTGGCTTTCTGAAAAAAGGAGGAGACCTGTGCTCTATTCTGCCGTGCGAGGTCGTCTAAGGCATTAGGGTGCAGCAGGAATGTCCTTATCCGATGCCAGCATGATGCTCTTGGGGGAGCCTGACCTGTGAGTCAGAGACTTCCTTTATAATATCCCAGTCTGGGCTATTTAGTTATAGCAACAGAAAGTAGATGAAGACAAGGAATTTTCCTTTACCCCGCCCTTTGGCTTTACCTGGGAACCTATCAAGCTGTTGCCGCAGCTGCTCTTGGGGGGCCAGCCAGCCCTAGCTTGTGGCTTTCTCTGCTTCTTTTGTGACAGTTCCTCGCCACTCCAGCCATGAAGCTGGGAAGCACTCTCTGAGTACAGAGCATGAGAGACGCTCTGTAATTCTGCTCAGGCCTTTTCATACTTGCTATGGCCTGTCACAGGAGAATCAGACTTTGGGGAATCTCTGACATCGTCTCAGAAGACAAGTGCTCTGAAGTGATATTACAGGAGGTAAAAAGGGCCGTGGCAATGTCACTCCAGGGCGACAGAGCAGGTTCAAGTTCCCTTCCTCCTCCTCTCTCCCAGCCCCTACTTCTCCCTCAAAAGGAATGAGAAGGCAAATTACTTAGGAGCTTCACTCACCCTTCCTTGTTATCGCATCGTAGATCTGGGCGGGGGCCAAGCAGGCTTGTGGAAAGTGAAGGTAGACGTTAGCAGAATACTTTAGCAGAGTGCCTCTGTCTTTCCCTTTGCTGATTTGGCAGGTTGTAGGAGAGGCTGTCTGGTGTAAGAGTTGAGAGTTATTCGCAACATCTTTTGTTTTGCCACCTCAAGGCCAAGTGAGAGGTCAGTCTCTAATAGAAGCAACATTCCGGGGCTCCCAAGTCAGAAGAGTGGGGTTTGAATCCCTGCCCTGCCCAAGTTAGCTTGCACTTTTCTTTCTTCAATTTTCTTATCTTTGCAAGGGGAACCCTGTTTCCTAAATTTTTCCCAACAGGATATAATGGAGAGAAATATCTTATCACCAAATATAACACATAGTGGGTGTTCAGAAATACGGATTCCCTCTCCTTTCTGTTAAGAATCTCTGAATCATGTGCAACATGATTCTGATTCTGGCATCCTTTCTTTTATGAGTGTTCGTGAACTCTTCTGATGCTGTGGGCTACTGAGACAGAACAGACACATACGGTGACTTCAAATCTTTATGAAGCCGAGAGTCCAAACGGGCTGCTTGCTAGAGCTCAAATTCTGTCATGATGTTCACCAAGGGCTTTCGAGCTCTGGGTGGGAGGCTGAGCTGAACTTCTTTAGGCCTGCCTCTCAGTTTAGACATTCTGTAGTCTGGTAATCTTTGATCTCACATGTTATATGGGCCATCCATATATTTATTGTCTAAACTTGAAAGCACAGGAGAATAAAAGGAGGTGCTATTAAGATTATATTTAGGTTGTGTGTGGTGGGACATACCTGCAATCTCAGTACTTGGGAGGCTGAGACAGGAAGATCGCAGATTCAAGGCCAGCCCCAGCCACCTGAAGAGGTCCTTCAGAAACATGGCGAAACCTTGTTTCCCCCCCCCCCCCAAAAAAAAGGGCTATAGCTGAGAGATACAACCTCCTCTGAGTTCAACCTCCAGTACCAAAAACAAAATCAAATACACAATAAAGATTATACTCGGACAGCAGGTAAGAATTAGGATTATCCCAGGGAAATGGGGTGTATTTTTACTCAAACCAGAATGCACCACTTTGGGCCCGAGCTCTGTGCAGGTTGAAGGCTTTTATACTCCTCTTCTTTCCAGGCTTTTGGAATCATGTCAGCTCTTAGCTTCTCCAGTGCCTCTCGTGATGAGGTGAGGGACCCTCTGGCAGGAAGGTTAAAAGACATCTGACATGGGGTACATGTAAATAGCATGTCAAATACATATAAAGAGACAAATGCAAGCTGGGGTGAGCCAACCCGGTATCCAGATAATCTTGCATCTCCCCACCCCCTCCCTCCCGCGGTGCAGGCCTGCAGCCTCCATGACAACCAGCTGCGGAGGGAGGGAAGTAACGGGCTGGGGAAAGGCCAAACAGATGCTACTCCCAGAAAACCCAGGCCAAATTTGACATCTGTTCCTGGTCTCAATGGCTGGCTTTCATGCTCTAGACTCCTGAGGATGGGAATTAAAGGGAGAACTTTCATCGCTGCGGTCCCTGGGAAACAAGTGAGCCTCTGCAATGTGCTGGGAGCCAGGATGCTGAAGCAGGTAGCTCCAACCGGACAAAGAGTGCTGCCGTGGCAGTGGGGGCTGGGGCCAGAGGGTGGCTCAGGAGCATGGATCCTGTGCTTTAAAGGGCCCCTGGAGATACTTTGAAGCCAAGAGGAAGGGTCCCTGGGCTTTTAATCAGTAGATCTTGGTTTTCCTCTCTGCTAGAGAGGGACTTCAGTGTCCTCACCTGAAATCTGGGATTGCCAATGTTTTACTGAATTCCACCGACCAGAGTTATTGGGAAGATAAAATGGGACAATGTACTTGGAAGTAGCTTATAAACCCTAACGCCCCCTACAAATGGCATTGCCATTGGAGATCTTAAGTTCCAACCCCTGAATCTGCAGATGAAAATCCAGGGTGCAAGGGAGTCAAGAGTGTGGCTCAGGCTGGGCGTGGTGGCACACACATGTAATCCTTTCACTTAGAAAGCTGAGACAAGAGGATCGCAGGTTTGAGAGAGACCCGCGATCCAGAGAGACCTGCGATCTAGACCTAGAGAGACTCCGTTTCAAACCAAAAGAAAAATAAAAGGGGCTGAGAGAATAGCTCAGAGGCAGAATGTCCCTGAGTTCAATCCTCAGTGTTATACACACACACACACACACACACACACACACACACACACACACCTGGAGGAATGTTCATGAGAAGTGGGTGATAGGGGAGAAATTGATTGAGAAAGTGAAATTAAAGAAAAAAAAAAAAAACAGGGGCAAACCAGGGAGGAAAAAAACAACATATTTTCCCCCCTCAGGAACTTAATTGAAATCTGTGCTAGGCGCGATGAGAAATGATCCTGTGGCTATTTTCTTCAGGCAGCAGATCCTTCGCATCTTTTATTTCTCATTGTCATAGACACTGACTGGAGTTGATTTCATCTGAAGCTTTTTCATCCTGGAGCTTTGAGGCTAGAGCCGATTATGCTAGTAATCCAGCAAAGTCATTCTCCTATTAAAAACGCTCCTGTGGGCTGGCTGTCCTGCTCCGACACTGTCAGGGCCGATGGGGGCACGGCTGGGTTAGGAAGGTACAGAGAGCCAGGAGGAGCTGTCTCTGGAGTGGGAATGCCAGAGGGAGAACCCCAGTTCTGCTACTGCTGGACTCTACTGTCTGGGAGGGTTTTCTAATCACTCTGTGAGTCTGTTTCCTCATCTGGGCAATGAAATCATGAATGCTCCTCACAGGATGTGAGGCTGAAACAAGTTAACACATGTGTGGAGTGCACGCCTGTGATCCCAGTAGTGAAGGCTGAGACAAGAGGGTTGCCGGGTCAAGGACAGCCATAGCAAGGTAGCAAGGCTATCAGCAGCCTAGTGAGACCTTATTTCAAAAAAGAAAAAGAAAAGAAAAAAAAAAAAAGAAAAAAGAGAAAGAAGAAGAGGAAAATAAAAGAGAAATAGGGCTGGGGGTATAGCTAAGAGGCAGAATGCCTCTGGTTTCAATCCCCAGTACCATAAAAACAAAAAAAATGGGAGTTTCTTTGAATATATTCAACTGTTTACTTGTTTATAAATAAAAACAAATAAGGGTCTAATAGATGGACATGGCTGAGACGCAGTGAGAAGTGGAAAGAACGTGAGCTTTGTCATCATACAGACTTGCATTTAGATCCCGATGATTCTCTAGCCTTTTTCTATCAACATTTATATTTTTCTAATTATAAAGGGAATACGTGTTTATAGCAGAAAATTTAGAATATACAGAAAGCGGACAGGAAGTAAAGACCAACTCTAATTCTACCACAGGGAGAGACCTGCCCCATTGGTAGTATTGGTAATGGCGTTTGCTTCGTGGCCTGGTTCTGATGCCGGTGGCTCCTTGGCCTTTACTATCCCTCCTCTCTTTGTATATGCCCTAGGGGGAAACCCAGGGCTCAGATGAGGGCCGAGGAACTGTGAATGCCTAGTAAAGCAAACATTTTTGACAGCGGGGGGGCCCTTGATATGTAACTCAGGGCCCTTCATCTGCACACTTTTTACAGTGTTCTGAGTTTTAAGAGCTCAGTCTTCCAGTGATACGCCATGCCAGACGTTTAGATCGAAACTCATAAATTTCTTCTTCCAACTTTCCTGCTATAATTACTTGGCCCTTCACACAATTGACAAGTGTGGCTGGTGAGTGACAGGTAGATGATTTGTGCCTGGGGTGGGTGGCTGTTTTGCTTGGTCTGAGAGTTTTTGTTTAACGCTCCTTGGGAAGGCCATCCCTGGGAAGCAGGGGAGAAGTAACAGGAGAAGGCTACGGGGCCATGATTTGGCAGCGCGAGGAAAGCTGTAAATTAGGCTGTCAGAAGGGAACTTTCTGGCGAACCCGGTGAACAAACACAAGGTGTGAGGCGGCCAGAACTTGTAATAAGCCCTCTCTCTCTCACTGGCGGTTCCTCTTGTTGGTTTTTCGGTGAAGTGGTTAGATGTGTTAACTGTCACCCAAACAGAGTCTGGACTGCTTTGGGATCGGGGCGTGGTGGTGGTCAACAGCGGTAAAGAAGGAGGGATTAATGTGCAGATCTGTGAGTCAGAGCGGCTTCCCGTGGGCTGGAGGATGGCCGACAGCATGGCCAAATCTATTCCTGGGCACTACCCACCAGCAGTGGCACAAAACTCAGCCTTTTCATCACTTTAGTGGCTTCAGTTGGGAGATCCCCAGGGAGGAGAGGGGCTATAATGTAAATTCATGACATTGACATTAGACAAACGTAGAGAGGCATGCTTTCTTTTCTCCCACGTAGTAGGTAACAGAGACCCCAGTATGTCAGTATGTGTAGTCCATGCAATGATATAAACTAATTTATTTACCTCCCTCCCTCCCCTCCTTTTTTTTTTTTTTTGGTACTAGGCATTGAACCCAGCCCTATTTTATTTTTCATTTGAAACAGAGTCTCACTAAATTGTGGAAAGCCTCACTGAGTTGCTGAGGCTGGCCTGGAACCTGCAATCCTCCTGTCTCAGCTTCCCAAGTATCAGGATTACTAGTGTGCACCACCACACCCGGCTCCCTACCCATTTTTTTGGGGGTGGGGTCTGGGGATGGAACCCAGAGGCATTTGACCTCCAAGCCACACCCCTGCCCTATTTTTTTTTTTTAATTCTTTATTTTGAAATAGGGTCTAAGTTGCAGAGGGCCTCACTAAGTAGCTGAGGCTCCTCCGGTCTCACCCTCCGGAATGCTGGGATTACAAATGTGCGCCACCATGCCTGGCTTCCCTATCCTTTTTAGTCAATGTAACAGCAATTCATATTGATGACCAAGCTAAAAACCTATCTATTTTTTCTACTATGGCCCATGTCAATATAGTTAAGTACCTGCTTGAATGACAATAACCAAACATTCTGACTTGCCCAGGGCAATCGCAGCTTATGTCTGTTATTCTAACCAGTACATTTTGTTAAAACTCTACTTTATTTATTTATTTATTTATTTATTTATTTATTTATTTATTTATATATTTTGCGGTACTGGGGATGGAACTCAGGGGCATTCGACCTCCTAGCTACACCCCCAGTCCTATTTTTTTTTTTATTCTTTATTTTGAAACAGAGTCTCACTGAGTTGCAAAGAGCCTTACTAAGTAGATGAGGCTGTCCTCGAATTGTGATCCTCCTGTCTCAGCCTCCCAAATGCTGGGATTACAAGCGTGTACCACCACGCTTGGCTTCCACTTTATTTTTAAAAAATGTCCCAGTTAGGGGCCTCCGAGGCCGGGATTGGAGCCTGCCGAGGGGTAAGGCCGATGCTGGGGCCAGCGAGGCCAGCATTGGAGCCTGCCGTGAGGCAAGGCCGGTGCTGAGGCCTCCGAGGCCAGGATAAGAGCCTGCCGAGGGGTTAGGCCGGTGCTGGGGCCAGCGAGGCCGGCATCGGAGCCTGCCGTGAGGCGAGGCCAGCATCGGAGCCTGCCGTGAGACATGGCCAGTGCTGGGGCCTCCTAACCCAGGAACGGAACCTGCCGAGGGGTTAGGCCGGTGCTGGGGCCAACGAGGCCGGCATTGGAGCCTGCCGTGAGGCTAGGCCGGTGTGGGGGCCTCTGAGGCTGGGATTGGAATCCTGCCAAGGGGTAGGCCGGTGCAGGGGCCAATGGCCAGCATCGGAGCCTGGCGTGAGGCATGTTCACTCCTGCGGCCTCCAAGGCCGGGACCAAAGCCAGTTTAGGGGTTAGACCGGTGCAGGGGCCAGCGAGACCAGAACTGGGGCCTCCCATGAGGCAAGGCCGCTGCTTGAGCCAGCGAGGTCTGGATCAGTCCACTGAGTAGCCAGGCCACTACTGGGACCATCAAGAGTGGGATCGGTACTTGCAATGCAGCATGCACAGAGAAATAGCGCAGAAAATATAAATCAGACGCTTCTCTTAATCAGCAATAACTAGGAGGAAAAGGGCAACAGGAAGAGGTTGAGCTATAGAAAGGGCCCTATAGTGAAGCAACTAATGTGACCAATCAGAGGGTATGTAATACTGGAGGACGGAGCCTCTTTAAAACACAGGAGGTACATAAACAAATGTATCAAAGTAAATCACCAAAGAAGCGTGGGATGGAGGGAGGGGGAGGGAATGGGATGGGGGCTGGAGGAGGGCTAATTGGATGATGTGTGCTTGTATATCCTCTCAAGTCTTGTAATCCAATGTGATTGATATATGACTACAATGCACCAATTTAAAAAATAAATTAATAAAAAAAATGTCCCAGTTAGCATAAGTTATATGCCAACACCTTACCCCCAATGAGTGAAATCAGGGTGTGCCCCTCTAACACACAGGCTTACTTTTCACACTGTTGCTTTGCTCAGAAAAAAACTTCTAAGATCTCTAAAAGGCTCTTGGGCCTTGATTTTCATTCCTCAGCAGGATTCCCTCCCAGGCAGGGACCACTATCTCTTTGTGTTTTTTTTTTTTTTTTCTTTTTTTTTCGGTACTGGGGATGGAACCCAGGGGTACTCTACCTCTGAGCTATTCCCCCAGCCCTGTTTTTTATTCTTTATTTTGAAACAGGGTCTCACTGAGTTGCAAAGGGCTTCTCTAAGTAGCTGAAGCTGTCCATGAACCATGATCCTCCTGTCTCAGCCTCCCAAGCGCTGAGATGACAAGCGTGCGCCACCACGCCCAGCTTAATAAGCTTTTAATGTCTTAAAAACATCTCCCCAGACCATCGTAGGTGGCCGCCAACAGACAATGTGCTATGTACACACAATGGAATTTTACTCAGCCATAAAGAAGAACAAAATTATGTGGCTTGCAAGAAAATGAGTGGAACTAGAGGATATTAGATTAAGTGAGATCACCCAGTCTCAGAAGGTCATGGAGTATGTTTGCTCTTATATGTGTAAGCTAGAGAGAAAATAGGGGGGGAAAAAGGGCTTGACAAACATAAGGGGAAAGACCAGTTAAATAGTGGAAGGGGGATGAAAAAGGGTACGGGGAGGAAAAAAAAGGGAAGAGAGAGAAAGAGGAAGGAAACAGTTACAAACCTGTTATGTCGGGCGTGGTGACGCACACTTGTAATCCCAGCATTCGGGAGGCTGAGACCGGATGATCGCGGTTCGTGGACAGCCTCAGCTACTTAGTGAGGCCCTCTGCAACTCAGTGAGACCCGGTTTCAAAATAAAGAATAAAAAATAGGGCAGGGGGTGTAGCTCGGAGGTCGAATGCCCCTGGGTTCCATCCCCGGACCCGTAAAAAAAAAAAAAAAAAAAAAAAAAAAAAAACACCTGTTATGTCCATATACGGAGGCATCACTACCAATCTCACTAACATGCAGGGTGGGAAGAGGCGGGAGCACAGTGGGCTGAGGCTGGAAACACACCGAGTAATGTGTGCATGTATGTCTCACTTAGCATCTTACTATGATGTCATTACAGTGCACCAATAAAAGGATAAAAACAAACAAACAAACAAACACATGTCCCCGGGCCTCAGCCTTGATTCTGCATTGGGTTATTCTCATGGTCTTGGGTCTTCAAACCAATCAAAACTTTGTCCTCCCCACAGAACAGGACAGAGGAATGATCACACCAAGGCCTGTTTTGACCAATTCTCTACTATCACCTGTCCCCTGCCTGGGCCCTTTGGTATAGTTCTGTTTGTATGTCTCCTCTTCAGCTGACCAGGTTACCTTCTGGTATTGAATTCTATTTTTAAATTACCCCTGTCAGGCTGGGCGTGGTGGTGCACGCTTGTAATCCTCATGCTTGGGAGGCGGAGACAGGAGGATCGCGCAGGTTCGAAGACAGCTGCCCTGGCTTAAGAGACCCTGTTTCCAAATAAAATATAAAATAGGTCTGTGAGTGTAGCTTGGAGGTAGAAGGGTTCCATTCCCAGTACCACCACCAATAAATAAATAAATAAATAAATAAATAAATAAATAAATAAAACAAATACAGGGTTTGGTAAGAAGCAGCCTCATAGGAACTCGTCCACCTATGTTCCAACCACAGTTGATTCACCAGCCTGAGCACCCTCATCAATTCTTGACTGTGGGGATCAGGTTATTTTTCTTGGCACAGATCCAAAGCTTTGAGGCTAGAATTTAATATTAAGCCGGTCTCCCTAGGATGTCATTAAGAGGGTTTAGTTACCGAAACACCAGAGGATATTGTCATAATATAGCAATTTCATTCAAAATGGCCTCATGTAGCAGACACTTGTGCTCACTGCATTATAAATCTCTCATGCCCTTGATGTGGGCTTGGGATGGAGGAGGTTCATCAGGAATGGATGTTTTTGCATATTTGTTTACTTATTTTAAAAAGGTTGAAACGGAGTGAGATTTCTCTCCCTTACTTCCTCCTCTCTTTTCCCTATCTTCTTTCCTTTTTTTTTTTTTTAAATTGAGAATTGAGCCCAGAGGTATTCATTCTACCACCAAGCTACAACCCTACCCCAATTTTTTATTTCTTATTTGGAAACAAGGTCTCACTAGGTTGTTGTCAGCCTAAGTTGCCAAGGCTGGCTTTGAACCTGTGATCCTCCTGCCTCAGCCTCTCAAGTACTGAGATTACAAGCGTGTGTCACCATGCCTGGCTTGGAGTGGAATTTTCTTGACAGTTAATTTGGTGTATTTTTAATAACTTCTAGGTGCACTGAACTATTCAAACAGAGGTTTTCTTCAGTCACCTATTTCTTACTTGGGCCATTTATGGAAAAGTCCTTTATACTTTGACTAAAGTATGCACTCATGTATGTTGCACCTTGCTTTTAGAAAAGTTGGTTTGAATTTTTAAGAAGAGGATAATTCTACGTACTTATTAAGTTTTTTTTCCCCCCAAACAATTCTTTGGACTTTAAGAGGAAGAATCAATAATTTCAACATAAACTAAAGAATGAGGCTTCTCTGTCTTGATATTGTGAGCATTTTGGGCCAGCTGGATTACAATCTGCTATTAGGGCTGTCCTGTGCATTGTAGGGTTTAGTGGCATCCCTTAATTCTTCTCAAGAGATGCTAGTAATAGCCCACTTCCCCCAGTTATTGTCACATGTCCTTTGGGAGAAAAAAATCAGTGCTGGTTGAGAACCACTGATATATCAAGACAGAAAAGATGCTAGAGAAAGAGGTGGGACTTCAGTTCCTGTTCCATGCATCAGTGGTGACGAAGATCAAGAGGTGGCCTCTTGTTATTTGGAGTCAGGGTCTTGCTAAGTTGATAAGAGACTCGCTAAGTTACTGAAGCTCATTTCGAGCCTATGATCCTTCTATTTCAGCCTCCCATGAACTGGGGTTACAGGCATGCACCACTATGCCTGGTTCCGCTTACAAAAATTTTAAAGAAACTTGGCCTGATGAACTAGCCCCATATGGAAAGAATGCAGAGTTCTAAAATGCTAAGTAGCTGGTATTATTTTTCTTCAGGTAAAGTAAATAAATCAGGAATGTGCTTATATCAATTAGCTTTTGCTAACTAAAAAAACCAATCCAAATTTTGATGGCTAAAAAAGACATTTGTTACTGCTCACATATGGTGTTGGCGGGGGTTCAGCTGATCTAGGCTGGGCTTGGCCGGGCAGCTCTGCTTCTCAGTGTCGGTCTGTGGGTCAGCTGGGGCTACAGCAGCTGGCTGAGCTCTACGCCTTCCATGGCCCTCTTGTCATTATCCTGGAGCCAGTGGGCAACGCAGGACATGTTTGTTTCATGGTGATGGAAGAGGTACCAGGGACAAGCAGAAACACGTAAGGGTTCTTGAAGCTCAGGACCAGCATGCCGCCACTTCTGATTCATTCCACTGGCCAAAGCGAGTCATGTGGCAGAACCAAGTCAATGGGAGGGGAGATACACGCTCAGCCCCTTTGGTGAGGAGAACTGCAATTATATGACCAAAGGTCTTTGTAGTAAGAGGATGGAAGAAGGATTGTGGTCAACGAAGTGATCCATCACAGCTCTTATCTTTAGTGTAATATTTTTGTTTTTATATAATATCACAACTAGGACCCTTAACTTTACCAGACACTTTTATAAGAGACTATAAGATGGGCATGGTGATGCACTTCCATAATCTCACTATTTGGGAGGCTGAAACAGGAGGATTGCTGGTTCGAAGACAACCTCAGCAACATAGTGAGACTCACAGCAACATAGTCAGATACTGTTTACCAAAAAAAAAAAAAAAGAGAGATGGGGGTGTAGCTTGGAGGTAGAATGCCCCTGGGTTCAATGCTCAGTCACACACACACACACACACACACACACACACACACACACACACACTATAATCATAGGACCATTTCAAGAATGGAATAACCTAGGATGGAAGAATGAGCCAAACAAAGTCTCTGGAAGTTTATTTTTAACTCCCTTTAGCTCAGTCTTGCATGAATTAGACAGCATTATATTTCTGTGGTTTTAAAAAATGGAAAAAAGCTAGATCTGTCTGACCCAGAGGCGAAGAGGAAAGGCATTTTGCAAGATGTTTGTGAGATTAAGATGCGAAAACACTGATTTTTTTTTTTTTTTTAAGGATTGGCAGATTGCAGATGTGTTGGCCTGAGGAATGTTGAGTGAAAATCCCTGGAATGTTTTAGCAACCTTTTAAATTTATGGCCGGGAAATGTGTGCTGCTCGCCTTTGCTGCGTCTTTTCAAAAGGCCTCTTGTAAATCCAGTCAAGCCTCATCCAGGTAGGAAGGTTTGGAAACAGTGATAAGTGAAAGGCAGTCTCTGCAGCTGTGCTCGGCCCCAGCCTGGCCAACCACGGTTCCCACGTAACCCGAATCGGACCACTTCTTGGATGTTTACATTTGGTTTCGGTATTATTTTTAACCCATGAAAGAGCAGTTCAAAGTAATTCCCCCCATCCCCCTTGGCATTTACCAAAATCTCTCAAGGCTCAGTGGCAAAATGGCAGTTAGTCATGTCAGGGGGATCTGAATTGGGTAGAATTAAAAGTCACTTACTTAATTACATGTGTGAATGTACCAAAGAGGAACAGGTTAGTGCATTTAAGGATAAGACCTTAGAGCAGAAACCACATTTAACTATGCCAAGACCCTAGGTTTAGAGGACGATGTTTTTCATCTTTGACATAATTACCCAGAATGAGCGTGTACTGCACACAGATCAGAGGGGCTTAAACAACAAAACAAAATGCTGACAATAACAAGTTCTGGAGATGATACGGAGCCCTGAGAATGCTCAAATATTGTTGTAAGGAGTGTCAAATGGTTTAGCCACTTTGGAAGACAGTTCTGCAATTTCTTATTAAGTTAGCATATGGCTACCATAGTACCCAGGAGTCCCGTTCTTAGGTAGTGCCCAAGAGAAATTGAAACCATATGCACACACATACCTCAGTATGAACATTTATAGTGGCAATAGGCACAACCTCTGCGTGCCCCTAAGATGGTGACTGATGGATAAACAGCGATTCTGCTGTGTGGTGGAAAGTTACACAGCAATAAAAAGCATAAGCTATCGACATACGAAATAACAAAGTCAACGCTCACATGTATTATGGTAACTAGTGAATGAAGCCAGACTCAAAAGGCCATAAACCCTGTGATTCTGTTTATATGATATTCTGGACAAAGGCATACCTGTAGGGAAAAAGAACATACCAATGGCTGCCAGGGATGGGGGCAGGGACTGTCCCAAAAAGCCATGTGGGAAATCTGGGGGGAGACCGAGTTGTTCTGTATTTTAATCATTGTAGTGGTTATGCGATTTGCATGCCTATGTTAAAACTCATAGAACTGTGCACTCAGAAGGGTGAATTCACACTCCAAGAGGCCCAATGTTAAAAAAAAAAAAGTGTGTTTCTGTATCTCCCAGAATCTCCTACTTTCCTATTTGGTAATGTCAAATACGTAACTGGATGGCCACCCAGCTCCTGCTTGCTTCTTCGGAAAGGATTCCTGCTGACAGGGTGGGCTTGGGCTCTGCACCTTCCAGGTGATTCTGCATCCAGACCCCACTTGATGAGATCAAGGGGACGGCCACTCTGAAATGAGTTAGGAAGATGCTCTTCTGAGACATTGCTCTAGGGGACATTGGGACCACAGTCCAGCAGGCATAGATCTTGGCCTGCACATGTGTTTTACTTGGCCTGCACAGTGTTTAAAGAAATTCAATTAGTTGCCAACATTAAAAAATGAGAAATTTCACATAAAAATCTAGATTTCCGGCTTCTCTTTAAGAAATGGGAGGATCCAGTAAAATGGACCAACATTTCCCGCACAGAGACCATGGTCGAGGCTGAGACCCGGCCCTCGCACTGGCCAGTGCTCTCCATGGGCGTGGTCAGCCTCTCCTTGCTTCGCGGAGGGGTGGTCCTGCTTTGGGGCTTTGCTTATATAGTAGCTTTAGGAAATAGGAAATATCTCCTATTTTCTTTTTCTCTCAAAACTGGGAGAATAAAAGGACGTGTTTTATGAAAAGTGGAAGAAGCACATGGCTTGGTGAAAATAGCTCTTCTTCCTGTGGTTTAGAGTAATCAGTGAAGCCGGGCTGGTGGCGCATGCTTGTAATCCCCGCACTTGGGAGGCTGAGACAGGAGGATCGCACAGGTTCGAAGCCAGCCTCAGCTACTTAGTGAGGCTCTCAGCAACTTAGTGAGACCCTGTTTCTAAATAAAGTATAAAATAGGGCTGGGAGTATAGCCCGGAGGTAGATAGCCCCTGGGTTCCACCCCCAGTACCACCAAAGGAAAAAACAAAGATTAATTAGTGATATGTCTATACTGGTAGAACGTGCTGGGGGAAAGAGCGTGGATCCCGCTTCCCTGTGGGCCACAAGGTCTCTGCAGGCATGTGAGTTTGTGCAAAGGACCATTTAAAGGATAGTGGAGGCTGGTACTCTGGGAAGGAAAACTAATTTTTGTGATTCATTGGCTGGCACCCTCCCAGAAGCTTGTGGGGTCAGCAGCCCGGCTCAGTGACTCGGTACCCTCTCTGCCCGGCCCTGGCCTTCGGCAGATCACTGTGGTCTCTGCTTCCTCACCAGTCAATCTGAGGTGAGTTTTTGACCTTGTAGGCGCTTGTGAAAGATTTAATTAGCATTTGTGAAAGCTTGCAAGATCTATGGAGGAAAGGTACTTCAGGAGGACAAAATAATTTATAGTCACGATCATCATTTTATTACCAGGTTAGCTAATCGGCCAGGCAACTCCGTCTCCACAATCTATAGCTCCCTCATGGTGGTGAAGAACTTCACAGCCCTCTACATGAGAACATAAATCGTGCCTCTTTTTCCCAACCCTTGATATTTCACGGGTGTCTACACTTCAGGTTTTAATATGGATTTTTTTTTTTTTTTTTTTTTGCCTAAAGAAGGAAGATTCTCCTTTTAATTGTCCCTTCCTTCCAAATATGGGCCACTGTGATATTTGTTTAAAACTTAGTTGGCTCTGATTTGAATGAAATATGTTTTCTCATCTTTTTTCCCCTCAAAATCAGCAGTCTAGAGAAACTCTGTCCAAATAGAAATATGACATGTCCACACATGCAATTCAACAATCTCTACCAGCCACCTTTAAAAAGAAAGTAATGAGATAAAATTAATTTCAACAATGCATTTTATTTATTTATTTATATTTATTTATTTATTTTTTTTTTTGGTGGTACCGGGGGTGGAACCCAGGGGCTTTCTACCTCCGGGCTATACTCTCAGACCTATTTTATATTTTATTTGGAAACAGGGTCTCACTAAGTTGCTGAGAGCCTCACTAAGTAGCTGAGGCTGGCTTCGAACCTTACGATCCTCCTGTCTCGGCCTCCCAAGCGCAGGGATTACAAGCGTGCATTACCATGCCCGGCAACAATGTATTTTATTTAACTAATTTTTCTAAAATGTTTTTCTAATATGTAATTCATATAAGAATTATTAATGAAATGTTTTGACTTTTTTGGGGGCACCATCTTTTTAAAATTTGGTGTATTTTACACTTATAGTGCATTTCAAATGGTATGCTGAATTTTCATTAAGAAATGCTTCAGTCTTCCTGAAATCTGGGTGAAAAAGTAGATGTGCACATCTAAGTTGTCCGAAAACATACTGAAATTCTGTTTCTAGCTGAATTCTCAGTGTTCAAATTTAAATGACAATTCTAAAGAGAGATAACATTAAAAATCACTTCCTTCTTTGCTGGGGTCCCAGTTCAAGGACTTGTGGTTATACCATAACAACTAGGTCAGGGGTATACTCAGAAGAAGGCTGCTGACTTGTGGGACTGGGAAGTCCTTGGCCTGCCCGCCACTCTCTGTTCAGTGTGTCTTTAATGGGACTGACTCAGAGCAGACCAGCTCTGTGGATGTGCTAAAAATCCTTCCCTCTGTCAATATACACCACTTAACTTTTTTTAAATTATGTTTTGATACTGAGGATTGAATCCAGGGGCATTCTACCTCTTAGCTACACCTCCAGCCCTATTTTTTTTTTTTTTTTATTTTGAAACAGGTTCCTCCACTAAGTTGCTGAGGCTGGCCTCAAACCTACAATCCTCCTGTCTCAGCCTACCAAGGACTGGGATTTTAGGGTGTGTGCCACCATGCCTGGCCGACACCTTCGTTTTCTTGCCTGATAACTGGCAAGGGGTTCCAGAAACCCTCTGAGAAAGACACAGTTCATAAAGATAGTGAGGGTAGTGAGGACCGGGAGATAGCTGTAAAGGAATGATGTAACACACAGCACACCTAGCGAGCCTGGTATTCTAGTTCAGATAGGAATTGTGTCTAAACGCTGAGACTCATTCTTATCACCTTGCCATGAGTGGTGCTTGCTAGGGCTCCAGCGTCCTCACCAAAACACGTGTTGAAACTCAGTTACCACTGTGAGTCCTAAGAGGATGGAAATTTAATCTAGCGTGGTGTTTGGGAGGCAGTTAGGGTTAGAGGAGGTCATGAGGGTGGGGTCCCCATCGCTGCATTAGTGGCTTTATGAGAAGAGGAAGACAGACCTGAACTAGCGTGCTTGCTTTTTCTCATCACGTGACATCCTGTGACACTCTGCACAGAATCCCACCAGGAAGAAGGGCCTCACCAGATGTGGCCCCTTGACTTTGAACTTCAGAACCGGGAGCTGAATAAGTCTTTATTTTTTAAAAATCACCCAGTCTAGCCGGGCGTGGTGGCGCACGCTTGTAATCCCCGCACTTGGGAGGCTGAGACAGGAGGATCGCACGGGTTTGAAGCCAGCCTCAGCTACTTAGTGAGGCTCTCAGCAACTTAGGGAGACCCTGTTTCCAAAATAAAATATAAATGGGTCTGGGAGTACAGCCCGGAGGTAGAAAGCCTCTGGGTTCCACCCCCAGTACCACCAAAAAAAAAAAAAAAAAAAAAAAACCTTCCTGCAAAATAAATATTATTGTTCCCATTCTGTGTGATTTGCAAAGAAAGGGCAAGTCACAGAGGCTAGGCAGCTTGTCCAGAGATGAGTGCCGAGGTGGAGGAGCCAGGATGATGGAGCTTTTGACCTCAGCACCCTGCTGCGTCCCCTCCTCCCGTCACCCTGCAGGGTGGGTGAAAGCCAGGTGACACCGAGGCTGAGGACCTGCGGCAGTGTTTAGACGTTGGATACTGAGACTTTGGACAGACTTATCCTCAGAACGTTCTCTCCAACAGCCATCACTTCCAAAGGTCGAGTGTGATTCTGGTTTTTGTCTCCTCCCCTCTCCTCCTCTCCTCCTCTCCTCCTCTCTCAGTTTCCAGACCTTTATTTTTCTCCCTGGCTGCTCTGCAGCTCAGCGGCTTCATCTGCTTGGGTTGACTGGAGCTGGGCTCCCTTGCTGCAGTTTGGGCACCAGCCGCTAGCCTCTGTGTCTGGGCAGAGCCTCCTTCCTCTGCCAGGGTGATGTGTGAGGCCGTCTCTCCTGACACCGGGAGGTACGTGTTCTGGGCTAAAGGCAGGACAGACGGCAGGCAGAGAGCACGAGAGAAGGTCCCCAGCACAGGAGCTGCAGTGTGCATCTGCGCGCCACCTCCCTGCCTGTGCAGAATGTTCAGGTTGTTTAATCCATTAATCTCTAACATTGTTCTCAGAGGGAGGGAGGGAGGTACCTACCAGATCCCTGCAAAAGGAAACTTAGCTTGATTCATGAGTTAAGGATGTCCCAGTGCTTGGGAGATGAGACAGGAGGATCACAGGTTTGAGACCACCCTCAGCAACTTAGCAAGGCTCTCAGCAACCTAGTGAGACCCTATTTCAAAACAAAAAAAGAAAAAGGGCTGGGGGTGTAGCTCAGAGGGAGAATGTCCCTGGGTCTAATCTTTAACTAAACACACACACACACACACACACACACACACACACACACACACGAGTTAAGGATGCAAATAAAAAGAAAAAGGCTTGTTCAAGTTTCATTCATTCCAGGAGACATTACTGAGCACCTTATATGCCCAGGCTGGGATCTAGGTGCTAGGTAGGATACAGCCATAAACTAGAGCGGTTAAAACAAGCAGACAAGGGAGTGGGGAGGAGGCAGGCAGGCACGCCACGTGCTGTGTGCATGTGTCACTGTCAGTGTAAACTACAGTGTGACGTGAGACTACAATGCATCAATAAAATACATGACATATTCAAAATAAAAAGTATATATAAAATGTATAAGCCAGGCGTGGTGGCGCAGGCTGGTAATCCCAGTACTTGGGAGGCTGAGACAGGAGGATCGTGGTTTGTGGCCAGCCTCAGCTACTACTTAGTGAGGCCCTCCACAACTTAGTGAGACCCTGTTTCAAAATAAAGAATTAAAAAAAATAGGGCTGGGGGTGTAGCTTGGGAGTAGAACGCCCCTAGGTTCCATCCCCAGCACCACACAAAAAAGTATATATGTATATGTGTGTGTGTGTGTGTGTGTGTATGTATATATGTATATAAATGAACATACATTTATATAAAAATATAGTTATATATTTTTCATATATGTACTTTAAAAATATATATTTACATATATACTTTTATCTTTATAATTATACTTTCATGTACATACTTTTTATATATTTATATATAAAAGTATATATATGTAAAAGTATGTATATATATATAATTTTAAAAAGCAAACTAAAAATTCCTATCTAAATGAAATCTATTCTAGAAGGGGAAGGCAGACAATAAACAAAATAAGACATAAGCACACGCAATGTTTCATGATGGCAAAAAATAAAACAGGAAAAGGAGACGGGAGTGTTTAGGGCAACCAGGAAAGGCCTCACCAGGAGGATGCCATTTGAACAGAGACCTGAAGGAAGTGAGGGTAAACTGATGAGGAAATCTGGAGAGAGAGCTTTCCGAGCAGAGGAAACAGAAGGTGCAAAGGTCCTGAGGCAGGAGAATGCCTGCAGTGCTAAAGGAACAGCAGACAGGCCGGTGTGGCTGCAGGGCTGTGTAGTGGGAGGTGGGGCTGGGGAGGTCACTGGAAGCTCCCGGGCCCTGCAGCCATTGTAAGACCTTTGGCTTCTCCCAGTGAATGAAAATCCATTGGAGGTTTCTTAGTGGAGGAGTAGCATTTTTCAAGACCAGTTGTGCGGAAAATAGACATTGGGAGTGTTAGCACAGAAGCTGGAAGAAGAGCCAGGAGCTATAACAACCAGCACAAGCCTGCATGTGAAAGAGGGTGCGGCTCAGATAGAGCGCGAGCCTGGTACTGGTGGCAAGCAGTGGTATTCTACACATATTTTGAGGAAGAGTCCAGGGGACTTGCAGGTGGATTAAAGAGAACAGATTATTGAAAGTCATTTTCCCCTCCTACCCAAAAGTTATTTTAGCTATTTTTAGGCATAGATAGCAAGCTACCAAGTCATGTGTTGCCCTTAGTTACTTTTTACTTATTTACTTAGATACTTTTATTTGTGCCTTCCAGGAGATTCAAAGGGACACATTCCCTTGGGGTATATTTCTTTGAAGTAAGATTTTGATTTTTTTCAGATTAGACAAATAAGCCATGATTCTGTCATTCCTCTAAAAATCACGCAGGACAATATGAAAGTTCCCATCGGGTTTCCTCCAGTTCTTCTTTTCCAAAAAAGAGGCCATCATTTCCATTATATCATATTATATATTACGTTTGAGTCATCCATCATATTATATTACATTTGATTCTGTATTATATTTGATTTGTTTTTCCATTTATTTTCATGTGTGAGCATTTTTAGCCTTATTCTTTTATGACAACGGGAACCCGCTGTTCACGGCTGAGTATTGGTTACTGTATCTTGACGCCCTTTCCATATTAGTTCATGAAGACCCGCTTTGTTCTTTCACACTGCCCAGGGCGTCCTCTGGACATGCGCCCGACTCATTCCACTCTTCTCCCCTGATCGCTGTCCCAGATGGCTTCCCTTCTCAGGAGGCAATCTCATTTGCCTTGATCATTTCAGTTGAAAAGTACTTTTGCTGGGAAGACTCTGGGCATGTTACATCCGTGGTTCCCCACCATCTTTCTCCCCAGAGACTTGGCTAGAGAAAATTCAGTAGCCCAAGAGAGTAAGTTGGCTTGACATCAGTTGATAAGTAGATTCGCCAAACCCAGACAGAAGCACCTAACTCAATAAGTGTTGGAAGGCTGAGACATGAGGATCATAGGTTCTAGGTCAACCTCAGCAACTTGGTAAGGTCCCATGCAACTCAGCGAGACCTGTTAAAAGTTAAACGGTAATTACGAGAAAACTCCCACCTAAACACACTTTTTTTTTTTTTTTTTTGTACTGGGGATGGAACACAGGGGCATTCTATCTACCTCTGAACTATACCCTCCAGCCCTAATTTCTTTTATTCTTTATTTTGAAACAGGGTCTCACTAAATTGGCGAGGGCCTCACTAAGGAGCTGAGGCTGTCCTTGAACCTGCAATCCTCCTGTCTCAGCCTCCCAAGTACTGGGATTACAAGTGTTGCGCCACCACGCCCGGCTTAAACATCCTCTTGATGCAAGAGTATCAGGACTTGAGACGGTCTGTGGCATTTCTGGCTGACAGTCACCAAGTTACACAGTGCCAGCTTTCTTGCTTCTCCAGCATCTGTGCATGAAAATATCACCAGTTAGGTAGGAGGGGCCCAAACGCATCTTGTTGGAAAAGGAGCCCCGTGGTGTTTTCCTGGGCTGGGACCTCTTCATAAGGGAAGGGAGATTTGGATGCTAGAGGAAGTCGAGTTAGTTGACCATAGAAACCATGGAAAACAGCAACTGGGACAAGGTTCAAAATTTAGTACCTGCCCTGAACTCGCTTTCTTGCCCCTGATCCCACCCTGTGGAGCAAGTGGAATACAATCCTGCCTTCCTCGCCTGCTGGTTCACCAGTGCTCAGTTAATGGCAGCTCTCAGTGACCTGTACAGAGAATAGGAACAGGAAGAAGGGTGTGCCCAGGTGGGTCGGGACCTACAGGACAAGAGATTCAGCCAGGTGGGAGGAGGGGCTGGGCCACAAGGGCTGGGACCCAGATCTCAGCACAGCTCAGTCGGGTGCTGGCCTTGGCACCCAGTTCCTCTCCCCTCAGCTTGGACATGGTGGCTGTCAACCCAGGCCTGGAGGAAGCGGGGAAGCCCTTGAGTGCAATGTGTCAGCGGGTGGTGCATGGCCGTCATGGCTGCTGAGTGGACCTCAGGCCTTTAGCCTTTGCCTTTGCCTTTTGGTTTGATTGTTACGATATATTTGGTTTATTGTTAGATATATTTAACTATATCTAACTCTAGAAATAGTGTCGTAAAATGGGATTACTTATTTTTATTTTGTGGGTGCATTATAGTCTCACATCATGATATAGATCATGTTGACAATGGCATATACTCACACAGTACTTGGTGCCCTCCCCCACCCCCCCAGGCCACCTCCCCATTTCCCTCCCTCCCAATACCAAGCGTCCACCTTAACAATGTTATATTCACATGTATACACATAGTTGCAGGTAGCATTTCTATTTTTTTTTCTTTTTGGTGGTACTGGGGGTGGTACCAGGGGCTTTTCTACCTCTGGGCTATACTCCCAGACCTTTTTTATATTTTATTTGGAAACAGGGTCTCACTAAGTTGCTGAGAGCCTCACTAAGTAGCTGAGGTTGGCTTTGAACCTGTGTGATCCTCCTGTCTCAGTCTCCCAAGTACTGGGATTACAAGCGTGCGTCACCACATCTGGCTGGTAGCATTTCTATTAATGAATCTCAGCCTTCTTCTTCCCCTACTCTTACCTCTCTGGCTCCACTGAGGATCTTCTCCATTCTCTGGAGTCCCTCTGGTATCCCTAATACTCCCTAGCTTGAGCATATTAGAGAAAATATATGTCCCTTCTCTTTCTGTGCTTGGCTGATCTCACTTAACATATTTTCCAGGTCTTTCTATCTTCTTATGAATGACATCATTTTATTCTTCTTTATTGCTAAGTAGAATTCCATTGTGTATATTTCCCATAATTCTGCAATCCATTCATCTCTTGATGGAGTCCTAGGTTGGTTCCATATTTCGGCTATTACGAATTGTGCTGCTGTGAACGTGGGTAGGCATATGTTACTGTAGCCCTCTGATTTCAACCCCTTTGGAAAGATACCCAGGAGTGGTATAGCTGGATTATATGGTGGATCCATTCCCAGTTTTCTAAGGAATCTCCACACTGATTTCCATAGCAACTGAACTAGTTTGCACTCCCACCAACAATGTAGAAGAGTTCCTATTTCCCCACAGTCTCGCCAACATTTATTGTTTTTTGACTTCTTTATGCTTGCCACTCTGATTGGGGTTAGACGGAATCTCAGCGTAGTTTTGATATGCTTCTCCCTGAACCTCTCACCTTGCACAGGAATCAACTCAAGATGGACCAAAGACCTGGAAATCAGACCAGAGACTGTGAAGCTATGAGTCCAACACTCTAACATAGAGGCACAGGTAGGAACTTCCTCACCAAGACCTCCAAAGCTCAGGAAATTAAAACAAGAATTAACAAGTGGGATGGCACCAGACTAAAAAGTTATAAGATGGAATTTTAAAGAGATACCATGCAGAGTTCTCACCCTCCAAGAATCCTCACCATCTGGTGGTAAGGGTAGACTGTGACAGGGAAATGGCATTTCCCAGCAGCAAACAATGTGTGTTACGTGACTAGAATAGGAGATTGGTGTTGATGGTGGCTCCGGAAGGAAACGTCCCTGTGTGCTATGCAACAGGAGAGAAACCTTCGTGAAGGGGGTAGATTGGGTGTGGGAACTAATTCTCACACTAAAAAGGGAGAATTTGGGCATCCACTGTTTAGGGAAATGGAGACAGGATAAACGGTGATGAAGGCAAGCCAGGCGGATCAGACAATCCAGGTGAAGGAGCTGGGGCAGCGGGGAGAGGTGTGAGAAGGAATGCTGGCAGATACTGCACAGGAGTGAAAAACCACACGTGTGTGTGGAGAGAGAGAGAGAGAGAGAGAGAGAGAGAGAGAGAGAGAGAGAGAGAGAGAGAGAGAGAGAGAGAGAGAGAGAGAGAGAGAGAGAGAGAGGTGGGAGACATTTCAAAGCTGTGAAGATGGATCCTTGGAGAAGTGACTTGGGGATTTTGGGAAGGGAGATTAGTTTGGGGGAAACGGCTTTGAGACTTGCTAAATTGAAGGACGAGAACACCTCTGCAGGGTCCATCTGTTTCAGAGGGCTGCCTGGGCTGGAGAGATAGATGCATATAGGAGTCACTTCCAGGCCCAATAAAACCATGTGACTGGCCGACGTCTCTAGGATGAGTGGCCGAAACCACTTGCTTATGCCATGTCTGTGGGGACAAGCGGGGAGTGGGCATGGCTAGAGAGGGGGCCTGTGGGCCAGAGTGCTGTCAGCATGGTTGGAAGGCTCTGGACAGGAAAGAGAGAGGAGAAGGTACAGATAGTGGAGTGCTTCTCTCTTCTTGGCGGCCACAGAGGAGCATTGCATGTCAGCCACTGACCACAGCAGCTCGAGGTCATTGGTGACTCTCAAGAAAGCAACTTCAGGAGCCGGGCAAGATGGCTCAGGCTTGTAATCTTGGTATTTGGGAGGCTGAGGCAGGAGGCCCGCAGGTTCACAGGAAGCCTCAGAGACTTAGTGAGATCCCGTTTCAAACTAAAAAATAAAACAGGACTTGGGAGTGTAGCTTAGTGGAGGAATGTTCCTGGGGTTAATCCCCAGTAACACACACACACACACACACCACAAAAATAAAGGAAGAAAGAAAACAACTTCAGCAGTGAGCAGATCAGCTTCGCAGGTGTTTAGAGTGGGTGGTAATAGAATAAAGAGAGGGTCCGTAGACCAGTGGTTTAATCTTGGCTGGACATTCAATCACCTGGAAGTATTTTAAAAAAGAAAAATTGCTAGGCTCCATGCTAGACCCCCTGAGCTGAATCTTGAGTTAATTGGACCAGAAGTAGAGCTTTCACAGGTGGGTCAGATGGCCAGTTCACAGTCAGGATTTGTGAACCACTAGTTGATGACAAAAGCCGAGAAATAGGGTGTATTTGAGGAATAGGAGGGTGGAGGAAGTTTTCATGGTTGTCTTTATTTTTTCTTCTTTAATTATATTTTAGAATAGAAGAAATCTGAGCTCTTCTTCCAGGTCATGAAGGAAATACTCTAATTGATAATATGAAGGGGCTGGGCGAGGTGGCGGTGCACGCTTGTAATCCCAGTACTGAGGAAGCTGAGACAGGAAGATCGCAGGTTCAACAGCTGTGAAGCAGTGAGATAATCATCAACAAATAGTGAGATTCTCATCAACCCAGTGAGATCCTGTTTAAAAGAAAATTATATATATACACATACACACACATGGCTGGAGGTGTAGCTTGGAGGTAGAACGCCTCTGGGTGTAATCCCTAGTACCACAAACAAACAAAAAAGAAAGAGAAAGGAAAAAAGGGAGAGAGAGAAAAAGAAAATATAAGCGAGATCTGACGTGGGGGTCCCCAAGAGGATCCCCAGGAAGATATCAGTTGTAGAAAAGGAAGAGAGGGGCCTCCCAGCCAGGGGCATGAAGAGCTTGGGGAGAGATGGCCGGTTGGCAGGAGGTGAGATTAAAGGGAGAATTCCAGGAAGTGGAGACAACTTTTGCATTCTTTAGCTGATTTGAATTCGCCTCCGTAGGTCTCTTGGCGAATCGATTTGATTCACCTAAGAAATCTGCAGCTTCCTCCTTCAGCTGTTGAGCAAATGACCTGGAGCTTTCATCATGCCAGCTACCCGGAAAGCGCAGGTTATGAAAGTTGGCAATTATGAAATGACACACGTGTGGTTACGCGCGAGCTTATCTTTTGAAAGTTTCTATTTCACAGCTTCCTCGGGGATGCCCTCTGCTTGACATTTAGCCCTCGAGTTTTCAGGAGACCAGAGCTCAGAGGAAGGATTTGCCAAGAACCTGTTCTGGCCCCTGCGCATCCTGTGGGCCCTGCTGGGTGGGGGAAGGGAACACCCTGGGGGCTGGGCCTCTGGGGCCTGCAAAGGGGATCTCAGCACCCAGGCAGAAGCAGTGGGCCTTCAATCACAGGGCGCCCTTTTCTTTCTTTCTCTCTCTTTTTTTTTTGAGGGTCTGGGGATGGAACCCAGGGGCATTCTACCTCTGAGCTACACCCCCAGCCCTATTTTTTATTCTTTATTTTGAAACAGGGTCTCACTGAGTTGCAAAGGGCCTCACTAAGTAGCTGAGGCTGTCTGCCAACTGTGATCCTCTGGTCTCAGCCTCCCAACTGTGGGCCACCACGCCCGGCCCCCAGGCCGCCCTATTCTGCAGCTGGCAGTCTGGGTTGTGTATGAAACCTGGGTCTGAGACCTCCCTCTCCCTTCTCTCCCCTGCCCAGCGTTTGCACGTCCCACTGCTGTTTGCTGATTATCCTTGCCCCCTCTGAAGCACATCCCTGGTGTGTTCTTATATAAAAGTCATAAACTGAGTGGTTCCCATTGTGCATGACAAACATCACAGTCTTTTGAACTCTCATTATATGCATTTGATCTAATGTCTCTCTTTGCAATATTCATATGCCAGATTTGCATTTTAACAATAGTTATAATTAAATAGTTTTAATTGTAATAGCTGGGCTTGGTGGTGCATACCTGTAATCTCTTGGGAGGCGGAGACAGGAGGACTGTAGGCTCAAGACCAGCCTCAGCAATTTGGTGAGACTCTGTTTCAAAAAAAAAAAAAAAAAATAGGGCTGGGAGTGTAGCTCAGAGGTAAAATACCCTTGTGTTCAACCCCTAGTACAAAAAAAAAAAAAAAAAGGAAAAGAAATAAGGAAGAAAGAAATAAGGAAGAAGAAAGGAGAGAGAGAGAGAGAGAGAGAGAGAGAGAGAGAGAGTTGTCTACATGCAGTGGCAGCACAGTACAAAGCTTACCGTTACTTCTTTGTGCTTTTCCTAAATCACTATGCACAGAACTTAGCACAGGCTTACGATGCTGCCTAAAGGACACAAGTTTAACAAAGGCTTTGAAGCTGGAGCCAAGCGCCTCCCATGCCCTGGAGACTCTTTCCCCACATCAGGGCAGGACAGGTGCACAGGGCTCCAGGCCTCCCCCTTCCCCGCTCAGGACACTGAGCCCCCACCATCACCAACCTCGTGCACCCAGCTTTTCCTGTGCAGTTCTTTACCCCTCAGGCTTGGACTATGGCGGGCAGCCCTGCCCAGGTGCCTCTGGCCGGGTATGTCATCTGAGGACCGCAGCTCCTGGTGCTTATGGATTCACGGGTTCACTCGAGGGCACTTAGTGAGCACTGCTTCGTGCCGTCCACTGCCCTAGTCACACAGCACAAGCCTGACCCCGCCAGTTCCTTCTTACTCAGTGGTCTCTGCCGCTTTCCCAGCACCGCCCTCCTCCCCACCCCTCATCTCTCCCCGCAGCCTCTCAGTCCTACTCTTTGCCATTTTGCCCATGACCAACTCTCCAGCTTTGTTATGCTCTAACCTGGGTGTCTGCCCTCCTTCAGCCACAGGTCAAACTCCTACTCGTCCTTCAAAACCCAGCTCAAACCCTGTTTTCTCAGCGATTCTTCCCTCTTCCAGGGCAATTTCTCCTGTCTTTTTTTTTTTTTGTACTGGAGGTTGTACCTAGAGGCAGTCTACCTCGAAGCTATGCCCATAGCCCTGTTTTAGTTATTTAAAAAGTGTGTGTGTGTGTGTGTGTGTGTGTGTGTGTGTGTGTGTGTGTGTTACTGACTATTGAACCCAGGGCATTCTACCTCTGGGTTACATCCCAAACCCTATTTAATTTAAAAAATTGAAACAGACTCTCTCTAAGTTGCTGAGGGTTTTGCTAAGCTGCTGAGGCTGGCCTTGAACCTCCAGTCTCAACCTCTCAAGTGCTGGGATTCCAGGCGAGTGTCACCATGCCTAGCCTGTCCTTGCCTCCACGGTGTGTAATGCCACCATTCCTTTGGGCACTGCTTAGACAGTCAATTGTGAGCGTGTCTAGGGGAAAAGAGGTCACAACCTGGAGCAGTTTATTGTAAAGACTTTAAGCTGGATGTGGTGCTGTATCCCTGTAATCTCAGTACTTGGGAGGCTGAGACAGGAGGATCACAGGTTCAAAGCCAGCCTCAGCAACCTAGACCCTCAGCAACTTAGTGAGACCCTGTTTCGGGGTGGTACTGGGGGCGGAACCCAGAGGCTTTCTACCTCCGGGCTATACTCCCAGACCATATATATATATATTTTGGAAACAGGCTCTCACTAAGTTGCTGAAAGCCTCACTAAGTAGCTGAGACTGGCTTTGAACCTGTGTGATCCTCCTGTGAGACCCTGTTTCAAAGTAAAAATATAGACAGGAGGATCACAGGTTTGAGACCAGCCTCGGAAACTTAGAGCAACCCTATTTCAAAATAAAAATAATAAAATTGGGCTGGAGGTATAGCTTAGAGGCAGAATGTCCCTGAATTCAATCCCCAGTACCAGGAAAAAAAAAAAAAAAAAAAAAAAAAGAATTTAGAGACTCTGGGTGGCCTGGTAGATGTAGACATGAAATACACCTCAGCCTACCAGTTATAGTTTTACATTTCTACGGGTGCAGCTCAGAGCCCGGGTCTGCAGAAGAAACGCCTGGCTTACCCACTTGGACCAAGCAGTGCCGCCCAGAGCAGCCAAAGTCCACAGAGGCCTTGGTTGGTATCTGTTTGGCAATAATTCCAAGAATTTCTGAAGTTGTCCTTCGTTGTTCTTCCCAGAGCTCTGTCTGCTGAGGAGAAAGAGGAATGCTTTAGCAATCGCTGATGTTTATTGAGTGTTTACTATGTGCCGGGCAGTTCCTTAGGCATTTTACGGTCTCTTCTTGTCCAGGTCTCCGTAGCCACCTAAGGTCGGGGATGTCTAGCAGTTATGTTTAGCATATGAAGAAATAGAGGTTCAGTAACTTTCCCAGGCTCACATACCCAGTTGCAGGTATAGACAGGGGATCTCGGGCCTGTCTGTTTCCCCTCTTCATCTTTTTTTTTATTTTTTTATTTTTTGGTGGTACTGGGGTTCCTGGAAGCCCTTCTACCTCCGGGCTACACTCCCAGACCTATTTTTATATTTTTATTTGGAAACAGGGTTTCCTAAGCCAGCGCTGGCTTCAAACCTGCGCGATCCTCCTGTCTCCGCCTCCCAAGTGCGGGGATTACAAGCGTGCGCCACCATGCCCGGCTCCCCTCTTCATCTTTAACCCTTCCATACATGCAAGGGTTGGCTATAAGAAATGTCAAGGATGCCTGAGATTTTACAATTTTTTCTTTTTTCTTTTTTTTTTTTTGGTACTGAAGATTGAAGCCAGGGGTATTCTGAGCTACACACATCCTCCAGCCCTATTTTATTTTTTATTTTGAAACCGGATCTCTCCAAGTTGCTGAGGTTGGCCTCAAACCTGTGATCCTCCTGACTTAGCCTCCCAAGTACTGGGATTACAAGTGCGCGCCACCACACCTACCAGTTTTAAAATTTTTCAATGAACCCTGGGTCTCAGAGCCTTTACCATTTGCAAAGCTTTATATTAAAATGAGGATGATTTTAGAAATGACATGATTCCAGCTGGAGAGCTATTTAGTCATATTCAGAAAAAGATTTAAACTAATGGCCATTTGGTCACAACCTTTTCTGTGCTGAAAGCGTAGCGCTGGTCGCCTGATAAGGGAGTGGGTGAAAGGGCACGTGTGCTGCACAGGGGTTTCTAGGAAAACCAGCCCGTGACATTTCCTGAGAAATTCCATGTTGGAATTGAATGATCCTGTTGGTTGCATTTCAAGGCAGATAACGAAATGTTTTCTTCTGGCAGACGTGACCCTTGCCCTTTGTTTACACCCTTCTGTGGTTCAGGTGGTCTGAAACCTCTGGCCACAATTGCCATTTCAGAGTTCTCTCTGTTCACTAGGGTCCAGGCCTGTTTTCTGGGCTTCTGAGGAGCAGGGTCACATGACTTAGGGAGCTGGAATTTGTAGCCACCGCTAGAGGGGCAAGTTTTCACGGTTTTTAAGTGTGTCTGTTTGAAGCGGCAACCTGGCCGGCCTAATGGTTGCGTAAATTTTTAAATTTGCCTTTGCTTTTCTTTTTCTTCTTTTCTTCATTTACTTTTTAAATCCAGTAAATTAGCCAAGCATAGTGGTGCATGCCTGTAATCCCAGTACTTGGGAGGCTGAGACAGGAGGATCACAAGTTCGAGGATAGCCCCAGGAATTAGTGAGACTTGCATCAATCCAGCAAGACCCTATTTAAAAAAGAATAGGGTTGGGGTGCATCTTGGAGGTAGAATGCCTTTGGATTCAATATATATATATATATATATATATATATATATATATATATATATATATATATATTCCAGCTGTGCGTGGTGCACACACTTGTAATCCCTGCGCTTGGTAGGCGGAGACAGGAGGATTGAGCAGGTTCGAAGCCAGCCGCGCTGGCTTAAGAGACCCTATTTCCAAATAAGATACAAAAAAATAAGTCTGGGAGTGTAGCCTGGAGGTAGAAGGATTCCATCCCCAGTACCACCCCCCCAAAAAAAAAAATCCAGTAAACTGAGATAAAGTAAGATGATGTTTTGGTCCAGGAAAGAAAAAAACAAAAAACAAAACAACAACAACAACAACAACAACAACAAAAAAAAAAAACCCCAAAAACACAGGACAGGAAAAACCAAAGCTCTTAGTGATTTCAAGTATTATGTTTTTCTTTGGAGGTAGTTATAATTTTTGTGTCAGTTCTTATTAAAATAATAGCAGAATATTTATAATGTAACTTTATTAAAGTGGATGAATGCTTAAGGAAATCTTTACTGGTGGAAAAAGAATAAAAATAAATAATGCTTCAGTGAATATGTTTTTAAAATCTGAGAGCTGGGCATGGTGGCACCTGCCTCAGCAATTTAGTGAGGCTATCAGCAACCTAAAGAGACCCTATTTCAAAACATAGAAAGGGCTGGGTGTGTAGCTTAGAGGAAGAGTGCCCCCGGGTTCAACACCCAGTACACACACACACACACACACACACACACACACACACACACTTAGAATTATGCTGGGAAAATGTAATTTTGGTTATATTTCTTTCAGAATTTGCTCATATAAAAAGGTACTTTAAAAAAAGATATTAGACTTAATGAAAAATTAAGTTCTCCTTCAGTTCCTCAGAAGGTAAACTGAGATGAAGTAAGATGATGTTTTGGTCCAGGAAAGAAAAAAACAAAAAACAAAACAACAACAATAAAAAACAACACTACTCTCTCCCAACTTGGTTCAGTGTTAAACAGTACTCCTTTTACCTTTTGGTCTACTGTTCAGTATGAGGACACTATTTTGGATTAGGGGACAAACAGTTTATATCAATTAAGAATTGCACTAATTTTCTAGTATGTTATTCAGTTTTTTTGTTGTTGTTGCTGTGACAGATAACTGAGAAAATCAATTTAGAGGAGAAAAGATTAATTTTGGCTCAGTGTTTGAGGTGTCAGTCCAGAGTTGGCTGGCTCCATCGCATTAGGCCTGAGGGGAGGCAGAACATCATGGCAGAAGGACAGGGCAGAGCAAAGCTATTTACCTCCTGACAGCTGGGAAGAAGGTGTGGAGATAAGATTTTCCCTCCAGGGCATGCACCCCAGTGACCTACTTCCTCTAAACAGGCTCCACCTCCTACAGTTCCCATTATCTTCCAATAATGCCATCAACTAAGAACCTATTGATGCATTAATTCATTGATAGGGCCGGAGTGCTCATGATCTACTGACTTCCCAAGAGCCCCCACCTCTGAACACAGCTGCATCAGGGGAAAAGCCTTTAGCACATGAGCCTTTGGGGACATATCAGATCCAAAGCATAATAGCTAGTAACACCAAGCTAGCTATAGAGCCCATAGATGAGGATTTAATTCTCCTAAATAAAAGCAAAAAGGTAGGGTAATCTTGGCTTAATATAACAACTCTACAGTGTCTTCAGAAGCCAGGCTCATTCTATCATTCTGTCTACTACCCTTAGTTTGTGATTTATATTATCAAGGATACCTCATGGCCCAAGGTGGCTGTTGGAACTCCAGTTGTAGCATTTGAGTTGTAGTTGGGAATAGGGAGAAGGACCTCTTGAAAGACCCATCAATGATATCTTCATATCTCCCATTGGCCATTCCTAGCTGATATGTGATGTGGTGTAGTGTAGTGTAATGCAATGCAATGCAATGTAATTTTTCAGCTGGGACTATCACCCAAGATTCTGTTAGAAAGAAATAAGGAAGAGATTGCCGTCAGCGATCTCTATCTCAAGGTCTTTGTTTTAGTCTGATTAGACTAGAGTATGCTGCAGTAACAAAATAAGATTCAAATCTGAGTGACTTAATGAACACACACACACACACACACACACACACACACACACATTTTTTGTGGTGCTGGGGGAGTTGAACCCAGGGGCATTCTACCTCTGAGCTATACCCCAAGCCCTATTTTACTTTTAATTTTGAAACAGGGCCTCACCACATTGCTGAAGGCTTTGCTAAGTTGCTGAGGCTGGTCACAAACCTGCAATCATTCAGTCCCAGCCTCCCATGTATTGGGATTACCGATGTGCACCACCATATCTGGCTGAAGTACAGACATCTTCCTTGTGGAGCCTGGCGTCTATCCTGTGGCTCACTATTGTGGTTCCTTCCCAAGCAATGTCTGCTTTCTTCCTTGATTCCCTCTTAGCTCATGACTCTGGGATTCTTACACATGGGAAGATCTAGCCCGTCGTGCTCAGCAAGAGTTTTTCACTACCAGCGTGGAAGTGACAGGCAGAACTTCCAGAACTAGTCATACAGTCCCTCCAGGAAGCACCATCTTTGCACCCACGAGCTCATGGTGACGACTTTCCTTTCTGTGCCATTAAGTTCCATTCCTGAACTAGGGCAGTTGGATTAAATATGATACAGCAACGTGATGTCCCGTTTCTTAGCAACCATTTATCAAGTGGTCACTATATACCAAGACATGGTGTCAGGTGCTAGGAAGAGAGACAAAAAAAGTCAATCCTAATTCTAGAAATGTATAGATTAATAAAGAAGACAGACGCACACCTAGAGAGATAAAAGGACAATAAGAAAAGTACAAACCCGGTGCTGTGGGGATCAATGGTGGGGAGGATTGTTTTGATTGTTGCCCAGGGAAAGGCCTTTGGAGGAGGTGATATTTAATTGGGTCTTTGAAAAACTTGGTAGAATTAACCTAGGTGATGTGACCTAGTCAATAGTGTCTTCCTAAAAGGCCTTTTCAGAATTAGCAGGAATGTTGGGCTATAATCCCCAAAATGTAGTGTCTAGCCATTTGATCTTAGTCAAGTTATTTTCCCTCTGTAAGATGAGAGAGTTGGATACAATAATCTCTGCTGTCTCTTTCACCTGCAATATTCTATGATTCTCCAATTCCTCTCTTCTCTCTTCTCTCTTCTCTCTTCTCTCTTCTCTCTTCTCTCTTCTCTCTTCTCTCTTCTCTCTTCTCTCTTCTCTCTTCTCTCTTCTCTCTTCTCTCTTCTCTCTTCTCTCTTCTCTCTTCTCTCTTCTCTCTTCTCTCTTCTCTCTCTCTCTCTCTCTCTCTCTCTCTCTCTCTCTCTCTCTCCTCTCTGTATGTGAGTGTTTTACTGGGGAACCCAGGGTATTCTACCTCTGAGCTGGCCTCAAACTTGGGATCCTCCTGCTTCAGTCTCCCAAGTGCTGGGATTACAGGTGTGCACCGCGGTTCCTGGCTAGTTCTCCAATTCCTGAACCGACTGTCTGGAAGCCTTACGATGGTGCTGTGGCTCTCACAACAGAACTTTCAGAACAGTTCAGTCAACGCTCACTAAAATGCACTTGGAAAACAAAGAAAAATAGCAAACCCAAATCTAAACACCAGACGATATTCCTTCCCCCGCTTGGCAGCATGGGCTACATCATAGCATCCTCTAACCTCTCAGCATATGATCACATTTTCCCATGCTATTTCAAATGCTTTGAAACATCTGAAAATATGATAATTATGACATTTAGGTTCATTTCTATACCTTTTTCTGAGAAGCTAATTAAAGACAAGTTTCTCTTCAGTGCTAGTGAAACTTAGAAAAAAATGAAACAGTCTTATAGTAATTTATAATCTTGTGATAGCAGCCATTGAGTTACTTTTATTATAGTTTGGTTATTAAAAAGTTATAGCTCGTGCCAGGCATGGTGGTGCACGCTTGTAATCCCCGTGCTTGGGAGGCAGAGACAGGAGGATCGCGCAGGTTCGAAGCCAGCCGTGCTGTCTTAAGGGACCCTGTTTCCAATTTTTAAAAATGTATAAAATAGGTCTGGGAGTGTAGCCCGGAAGTAGAAGAGTTTCCAGGAACCCTAGTACCACCAAAAAAAAAAAAAAAAAAAAAAAGTTAGAGCTCAGCCAGGCATGGTGGTGCATGCTTGTAATCCCATTCCTTGGGAGGCTGAGACAAGAGGATATAGGTTTGAGACCAGCCTCAGCAACTTAATGAGATTTTGCTTCAGAATGAAAATAATAAAAAGGGCAGGGGGTGCAGCTTGAAGGTAGACTGCACCCTAAATTCATTATATATATGCTTTAAAAAAGCTTAAAAGCTACAGGTGGTCTTTGCTGGATGTTGACTCTCACAGCACCGTGGAGGGATGACTTACCCACTGCCCCCAGGAGCGGGTGCTCACCTCCATTTTGCAGAAGAGAAAGCAGCAACTTGGGGAGATGATGTAAGTAACCAAAAGTCTTCTAACTGGAAGAATCGGGGACTCTGCTTTGTTTCTGCGCTTTCAGAGTCTACGCAGTCCTGTATGGTACTTTCTGTCTCTCTGGCGAGTCACAGAAACGGAACTTCAGCCAACAGGAATGTTGCAACTGAAGCCCAGAGGTACTTCCAGCTTCAAGTAGGGCAGGATCCAGGTGTCCACTGGGTCTCCCTCTTCTCCAGCCTTGTCTGGCTCACCATCTCTTCCTTCTGCTCTACTTAGGTTGCCTTCCTAAGAGAGCCTGAGGTAGCCCTGGAGGCCCCTCACGGCTGGGGCTGAAGCTGTAGGGGAGCTCTCTTTAACAAAATGTCCAGCGTCAGCCTGGGCGTCGACTCACTGGCTTTCCACGGGCCATCCCTGGCTCAGTCACAGTGGTGGTGATGGAGGAAATGGGGGACAATCAGACTCAGTCCCATGACTCTGCTTGGGGTTGGTGAGCGGGGAGTGGTGAATTTCACTTCTGTTCAAATTTCTTTGGGAGAAAGTGAGTGCTGTATAAAGGAAAACCAGGGCATCTTTACCAAGAGAAGGTGGCATGGGTGCCAGACGGGCTGAAGCCAGTTGCCGCCCTCCATACTGCCTGCTGGACTTCTCATGAAGGCTTTTCCTCCCCGCCTCCAAAAGGGCTCACACTTCGCCCTGTGGTGTTACCTCCCAAGAACACTCCGTTTATGTCTTAGGAAAATAAATACACAGCCAATTTGCAGATTAGACCTTCCTTAGTTGGGCTATAAATTATCTGGCTTGTTTTTGGCTGACTCTGAAGTCAAAGCTGGCCTTCTTCCCCTCTGCATCAACGCAAAAAATGAGCAGCATTCGCCGGCCTGTGTGTCCACGGATGAATTTGCCCAGCTGAGGGAAAGCTGGATTTACGGAAAGGATTACAACTCACACGGTTCCAGGCATTCGTGCCAAGGTGAGGGGCCTATGGGCAAGGAGGATTTTTTTTTTTTTTTAACTTTTGAACCCGGGCCAAACCTTCACTTATGGTATTTATAAAATTTGTGAATCTGGAGGAAACCCATGATGGTCATCTAAGCTGCATTAAAATTCCAAATTTTTCTCAGTGTATCCTGCATAGTTTGAAAGTAGCATAATGTATAGTATTCTGGCAAAAACTGATGACAGAGACGGGGGGGGGGGACCTCAGAAACCAAAGAGTTTGGTCCCAGGCTCAGCGCTGACACTCCCCAGTAGGTAGGCTCCGACCTACTCATTGGTGTCTCTGGTGTTTTTTTTTTTTTTTTGTGTGTGTGTGTGTGTTACACTCCCAGCCCTGTTCTTATTCTTTATTTTGAAACAGGGTCTCACTGAATTTCAGAGGTACTCACTAAGGCTGTCTGCGAACCATGATCCTCCTGTCTCAGACTCCCAGATGCTGAGATTACAAGCATGCGCACCATACCCAGCTCATCTCTTATGTCTTGACTCCTCCTCTGTGAGCTGAGGTCTTGGTTTGTCTGGGTTACTGCTTGTGGGGGCACCGAGTCTCAGCTCAGCTGTCCGTTACATCCAGTCCCCTGGGCCTTCAGAAACGCTCACTGGCATGGCCAGGTCTCAGGGGAAATCCTGTCACTATCGTCATTCCAAACCTTTTGGGAATTTCTACTCTGGTTCATGATTTGTTCAGTGTGATGCCCTTTTCCACCTAAATATGCTGTTGAGAATGGATTTACTTTAGTCATGCAAAGATTCCCAGGTAATTTCATTTTGAGAACTTTTAGAAGATTTCAAGATTTTAATCCATAGAAGTGAAGGCATCCCAAAGCTTGGAAAGCCTCACTTCAAACAATTCAGTGAGTCAGTCTGAGACTATCTCTAGACGTGCGAGCCCCCTAGCCGAGGATCCTGGTGCCTGTTCAGTTTTCTCCGTTGTGCTTCTGTGCTGAGTTAACTGATTATGATTTGGGGAGTGGAGGCAGGCAGGCGGGCGTTCCTGCTCTTTCCTCAAATCGGTACATTAAAATTTTTTGTTGTTGTTGATTAGGAAACTGAATGTGGGCTTTTATCTATTTATTTGTTCATCATTTGTTCTGTGACTATTATCTACCAGGTGCTGTGAAGAGACTAGTTTCTAACACAAATTCAAATAACTCTGGCAGAAGAAAACTACTTTTTCTTCCTCCCTCCTTCCTTCCTTCCTTCCTTTTTTTTTTCATCACTGGGGATTGAACCCAGGGGGCATTCTACCTCTGAGCTACACCCCTGCCCTATTTTATTTTTCTTTTGAAACAGGTTCTTGCTAGGTTGCCGAGGCTGTCCTCAAACCAGTGATTCTACTATCTCAGCCTCCCAAGTACTGGGATTCCAGGCACGCACCATCACTAGCTTTGTATACAAAGTAGTAGCAGCACATTTTGCATGATTTCATTATATAAAATGTGTTGTGACTGGCTTCCTTCACTTAGCCAAATGTTTTCAAGTTTCATCCAACTTGAAGCAGGTAGTAGTCCTTCATTACTTTTCATTGCTCAAGACTACTCCATTGTATGGATACACCGCATTTTGCTTATGTGCTCATCAGTTGACAGACACTTGGATTGTATCTACTTTTCAGCTACTATAAATATTGCTGCTCTGAATATTATTGTACAAGTTTTTATGTGAACATGTGTTTTCTTTCTTTTGGGTAGATACCTAGGATTACGACTGCTGAGTTATTTGATCATTCTGTATATAACTTCTGAGAAAACATTGAATTATTTTTTCCAAAGTGGCTGTATCATTTTATATTCCCAAAAACAACAACAAAAATTACAACCTCAGAAGAGAGCGGTGACCTCCCTAGGACGTCGGTTAAGGGTCTTCCCAGGTTATTAATGAAGATACTAAGGCAATAAGCTGGGAAGTTCTTCTCTGGGCCGGGCCTTGGGCATATACATTTGTTCATATTCACTGAGGTGTTCTTTTTCCAGCATCACTCCCAGTCCTGTGGATATAGAGATGAATGAACAATGCTGTCCTGTGAGGTGCTAAAACTTGAGTCTGTGAAACTTTTGGAATCTTTAAAAATGGCTGAGAGCTCCAGGTGTGACTTGGTTGAAGTGGAACCAAGCCACTGAGGATGGGCGGAGTGGAATGTCCCTCAGTACAGAATGAGTTCTGGATGGCGACTCTCACGTCTGAATCTAACTTCCCATTCTTCATAATAAACTATCAATCTGTGCTTTATTTTCCCAGTGGGGAAAATGTGTGATCACCGGCCATTTCCTGTTTCTGTCAAATGACAGTGTTGCGGAGAAGTCATCTAATCCCAAGAGTTTGGGGATAAGACTCTAATTTAAGTAGAGGAAGGCAACACCCGGGAGCACTGGTGTGACTCTTCACCTGTTCCAGGGTCATTCTGTGCATGTGACCGTGTCTCTCGGGCCACGGTCCTGCGGGGCAGGCCAGCCAGGCCTGCGTTATTTCCACTTCATGGATGAAAGCAAAACCTCACAGAGGTGGGGTAATTTCCCCCAGGTCCCACGAATGAATGGGAAGGGGATTCTGCTCAGGCAGTCATTCCAAAATCCTAGGCCCTGGGCTGGTGCCAGGATGTGACTGAGTTTTCACGAATGCATGAGAAACTTGTGCAAAGTCAGGACGAGGAAGGAGATTTGCATGGCACTGAATTGCTTCAGCTTTAAAAACTTTGATTCCGAAATTAAATCTTTCCTGTTTTTATGTTGGTAAAATGTCACTTCACTGAAATGTGATGATATTGGATAGTTAACTTTTCTCTCTTTTAATTTTTATTTGACAGAACAAAATGTTGATAACCTCAATTTAAAAAGGCTTTAAAATTTTTAAATTAAACTTGTTTGATCCCAGAGACATTCTGTCACTGAGTTATACCCTGGTCCTTTTTCTTTTTTCTTTTTAAACAAGGTCTCACTCGTCTGGCGTGGTGGCACACGCTTTGTAATCCCAGCATCTGAGAGACAGGAGGATCCAAGTTGGTGGGCAGCCTTAGCTACTTAGACTGGCCCTTTGCAACTCAGTGAGACCCTGTTTCAAAATAAAGAATTAAAAAATAGGACTGGGGGTATAGGTCAAAGGTCTCAAAAGCAGAATACCCATGGGATACATCTACAGTACCACACACATAAAAAAAAGACTAAAAAAAAAAAAAATTAGGGCTGGGGGTGTAGCTTGGAGGTACAAGGCCCCTGGGTTCCATCTCCAGTACCGCAAAACAACAACAACAACAACAACAACAACAACAATAATAACAACAACAACAATAAAAACAAATAAAACAAACAAGCCAAAAAACCAAAAAAACACCCCCAAATAAGGTTTCACTAATTTGCTGAGGAGCTCACTAAATTCCTGGGGCTGACCTTGAACCTGCCATCCTCCTGCTCCAGCCTCCTAAGTATTGGGATTACAGGAGTGTACCACTATACCTGGCTTGTTTTTTCCCTTTTAAACAGTTCCAGGAAATTTGCCTCAGAAAGGTCAGGCCTGGTCCAGTCTTTCCTGATTAATCATTTTTTTTTGCTTTCTCTTAAGGACCCTGTTCTGGGTGGTCACATCTGTAGGTGCCTAAGTCATTGCAACCTTAAAATCCAATCTCTTGGTTTTCAGCTAAACTCTGTTAGGTTATTCCATTTTGCAGATTCACAGACTAATGGAAAAATACATACCCCTGCAGGCAGAATGACTTATATGTCTTTCAGTTTCTAATTGTGAGGCAATATGTCTTGCTGTTCAGCTTGTTAATTATTCTTGTGATTTTCTTTCAATAATGGGAGTTAGGTATGACATTTCTAGGAAACTGCAGTTAGCTTTCATTTGGAAGGATCTAGCAAATATCTGTTTTATGCGTGGTTCTCTCTTTGGTAGCCAGCAAGACGCCACCTAGGCAGATTAATTGACTTGTCCATACGTCACATACCAATGAGGGGAACTAAGAAGTGTAATGACTTCTCCTAAACATTATGTGTTCACTTCCAAATAAAATCGTGGAACCAACATGCAAATTTCTATGGAAAATCCCCCAGACTCCTGAGAAACATCAAGTAGAAAAATCCAGTGGGATTGGGGAATTCTCAAGTCTCCTTGGGTGGTTTTCCCCACTCAGGTGAGGGGAAAGGTCGTGGAGTGGCAGAAGCCCCTCCCTTCAAGGACATCCATCAGTGTCGATGGGGATGTGATATCCAAATAAGTGGAGAAAGTACAAGTCCAACAAAGTAAACCTCATTCTGGAATGCATGACTTAGGACTTAGTACAGGGCATTGGAAATGTCCCAGAGCGGCAGATGCACAACACTCTTCAGACTTCTAGGCTACAGAATCCACCTTGTTCCCCCAGTGGTTTTTCTCTACCCCCCTCCTCAGGCATCGCTCAGAACTAGTCTTTGGCTGAAGTTCCACCGTAGGATGTTCTAACTACCTTCCCATTCGACCCTCAGAATAAACACATAGGTGGTAATACATTCATTCCACGGACAGATGAAAAACCCAAGGCCTCGAAGACTAGGAAATTTGCCCAGCATCACACAGAAGCAGGGCCTGTCTTCAGACCAGTCAGGCACTGGAGGTGGTCTGTGAACCCCTGCGCGGTGCTGCCTCCGATAGCTAAGTCCTGCAGGTGTAAAGAGGGATCGCCCTGCCGATCCAGGGCCCCTCTTCAGATAACTTGAGGGGTTCCCCAAATTCAAGGAGATGCCTTAGCTTTCTCAACTTTGTTTCAGTGAATGTGAATTATGATTCTTCCTGTCACTCAAATGCTAATCATTGTCAGGCAAGATGGCCCATATACTCAGTATCTTTATACTCTGTGCTTCCTGAGCAAAAGTGACTATGCTTGTTGGGTGTGGTGGCGCACGCTTGTAATCCCAGCCTTTGGGAGGCTGAGACAGGAGGATCATGGTTCACAGACAGCCTCAGCTACTTAGTGAGGCCTTTTGCAACTCAGTGAGACCCTGTTTCAAAATAAAGAATAAAAAATAGGGCTTGAGGTATAGCTCGGAGGTAGAATGCCCCTGGATTCCATCCCCATTACTAGAAAAAAAAAAAAAAAAGTGACTATGTTTGGTAACTAAATAGCAAAGGGCAAGAATTGGAGAACTGTTGTCTGAAGTTAGTTTAATGCTTTAATTTGAAGGCTGAGGTTAAAGATGATTTTGTAAATTGAATGAAAAATCAATCATGATTCTTCCAATTTAAACGCGTATATTAGATTTTAGTGTTTTTCTTCATATATTTTTATTTTTGCATGAATTTAATCATAGCATAAATGCTTTGAGGTATTTCATGGGCTTGAAAATACACATCTATTATCTTTATGATTATTATTTGAATTGTTTCCATGGGAGAAGATAGCATAGGTCCTTTTTAGAAAAGGAGAGAGAGAGAGAGAGAGAGAGAGAGAGAGAGAGAGAGAGAGAGAGACTGCCCAGCAAATTAGAATGATGAGTACCACTTGGAAAACTATATTCCTATTGGGGATTGCTAACAGCTTTATGCAATTACAGATGATTGAGTCTAGCAGCTAAGAAGTGCTTATAGCTCCTAGGAACAGAGGCCCATTTGATAGCTTCTTCACTTGTTTTTTGTCTGTTTATTTTGGTGGTACTGGGGTTCCTGGAAGCCCTTCTACCTCCGGGCTACACTCCCAGACCTATTTTTATATTTTTTATTTGGAAACAGGGTCTCTTAAACCAGCGAGGCTGGCTTTGAACCTGCGTGATCCTCCTGTCTCCGCTTCCCAAGTGCGGGGATTACTGCGGAAGCGTGCGCCACCACGCCTGGCTTCACTTTTTTTTTTTTTTTAAACCAAAGTAGTGCTGGGTGTGGTGACACACACCTGTAATTGCAGTACTTGGGAGGCTGAGACAGGAAGATCGTAGGTTCGAGGCTAGCCTAAGCAACTTTAGAGAGACCCTGTTTCAAAATAAAAAATAAAAAGGGCCGGGCGTGGTGGCGCACGCTTGTAATCCCCGCGCTTGGGAGGCGGAGACAGGAGGATCGCGCTGGTTCGGAGCCAGCCTCGCTGGATTAAGAGACCCTGTTTCCAAATTAAAAAATATAAAATAGGTCTGGGAGTGTAGCCTGGCAGTAGAAGGGCTTCCAAGAACCCCAGTACCACCAAAAAAAAAAATAATAATAATAAAATAAAAAAATAAAAAAATAAATAAAATAAAATAAAAATAAAAATAAATAAAAAGAACCAGGGATGTAGCTTAGAGGTAGAATGCCTCCAGGCTCAATCCCAGTACAAAACAAACAAACAAGTAAATAAATAAAATCCAAAGATAGCTTAGACCTGGTCTGATGTTGCAAGGAAACAACAGTTGACACCAAGGCTTTTGTTTTTCTTCTCTGCCATCTTTTGCTCATTTCTTCCAAGTTCAGAGTCATAATATGGCTCCTTGCACTCTAGATATAAGGTCTGAATTCCAAGCAAGAAGCAGAAAGATGGGGGAAGGCAGAAGGCGTCCCTTCTCCACCTTCACTCACGCTGTCCATTCCCTTGTAAAGGCCCTTCTCAGAGGTTCCTGGTCAAAGCTTCTCATCAGCCAAGTGGCCCCGGGTTATGCACGAAAACTCTCCCAGGTTCAGTTTATTCATTTGTGAGCTGACAGCAATATTTCCCACCTTCAAGGGTATATGTGAAAGAATAACGCAAATCCAAACATATGCCATGCAAGTTCAAGAGTTAAGCCAGGTGTGGTGGCGCCCACTTGTAATCCTAGGACTTAGGAGGCTAAGCCAGGTGGATTGCAGGTTCAAGGCCAGTCTCAGCAACTTATGCAGGCCTTCCACAACTTAGTGAGACCCTACTTCAAAGATAAAATATTGAATAGGGCTGGGGTGTAACTTCCCTGGGTTCAGTCCCCAGTAGCACACACACTCACACACACACACACACACACACACACATACACAGCTGGGGTATAGTTCAGAGGACACCAGTATCACAAAAAAATTCAAGATTGTGTGTGTGTGTGTATGGTGGAGATTGAACCCAGGGGTGTTCTACCTCTAAGCTATACTCCCAGCCCTATTTTATTTTTTAATTTAGAAAGTGGGTCTTGCTAAGTGTTGAGTCTCCCTATGTTGCTGAGGCTGGTCTCAAACCTGCTATTCTCCTTGCAAGTACTGGGATTATAGGCATGCACCACCATGCCTAGCTCAAGGGGTAAATTGAAATAGCTCTTGCAGTCCAATGCGGGCTATAATAACTGAAATATTTCCTATGTCTGTATTCTTGCTGAAAAAGAACACACATCACAGCCACTTAAAATCACCCCTTTTCTCTACCCCAAAGCACTTTTGGGAAGGAGGGAAAGCAGAACTAGATCACGTTGATGTCAAAGAGAAGTTTGAGAGATTCCAAGCACTGGTAAAAATGGTCAGACCCTTAGGGGCTCTGTTTTTGCTTTTTGGAAGAGGAATATTATGCTGAGGAAATCAGCTACTTCCAGGATCAGAGGCAGAAAATCCTTGACATGGGTGATTCCCCCCAAGAATCCATGGGCCTCCAAACAACTGGCAAATTGCCTGTGAGGGTGGAGTGACTCTGGTCTCAGTAGTAGAAATTTCAAGCTCCTTGGAAGTAGAGATCACATCTTTATTTACCTCTCTATTCTAATCCCTCATATCCCGAAGTCTTCAGTGAAAATTTGCTTATTAATTCTGGCCCAGCCCGAAGACTCAGTGAGTCTTAACATGAGATTTATTTAAACTATTGTGACACTCTCCTTACCGTTGTTGACCCAAGCTAAGAATGAGCACCTTGGGTCATGCATATTTTTGAAGAAAGCTAATTGTAATAATACTCATAGCAAACCTGCTGATCTACTCTGTGCAGGCACCTCATATTTTACTTGTGAAACTCATTTTATCCTTTCTACTATTTTACAACAGAAATTATTTTATGCTCATTCTACAAAAGAGGAAACAGCAGCTCAGAGAGGGCAATAACTTGTCCATGGTTACAAATGAAGAAGAGGAGAAATCAGCTCACAATCATTAAATCTGCCTGTGGATTTTCCTGAAAGAATCTCTCTTAAATTCCCCTTAAATTAAATTAAATAATTTAATTTAAAAATTATTTAAATTTTTAAATTAAAATAGCTTGCATGTGACCTTTATTTCATGTAATGTGTGTGTATGCTTTTTTTTTTTTAATAAGTGGCCACCTTAGGCAAATAACTTAGTTCTTTTAAGGTTTCTCATGCAAAGAATGAGAAAACTAAACTACCCACCTCCAAGGGGTTTCTGGGAGGATTAAATGAGAGAATGCATCTCGGGGCCTGGCATGGGGTAAATGTTCAGTGTATTTTAATCATCATTTGTTAATTTGACAAATAGTCCTCCATTACTGATGCACATCAGGATCATCAGTGGGAATGTTTCGTGATATTGACTTCCTGATCTGAAGTGGGGTATTTTGACTAAATTCCCCAAATGATTCTGATTTACATTCCCTTACGAGCCTCACTGGGGAACGTGACCCAAATCCGCTAAGGCAGTATTTTGCTCAAGACACGGTGGTGTGTGCTAAGAGGAATGAAGGATGTACCATAATAGTAAACATCAGAAAAACAAGTAAATTCTTACAGGAGATGAGAGACTGGGTGCTCCTCCTGTCGCTGGGTGGTCGGGGTTGGCCTCATGGGGTGGCCCCAGCGGGGAGGGCTTGATGTCAGCAGATTGGTTTGCTAAGTTTGGTGGCAGGGGAGCAGCAGGGACAAATTTGTTTTCAGTCTAAAGTCTGGGAAGAATGGAGAGAGAAGGCCAGACGGCTGGTTGGAGTCAAAGAATAAAGATCCTTGGGTTCCTGATCAGCTGGGTTTGTACTACATATGTAGGATTGCAACAAGCTACTGAGATTCCTCAGGCCAGAGAACAAAATGCTCAGAACTGTTCTTTCAGCAAGTAGAGCAGGCTCTCGGATGGATACCTTAGAAAGGAAGGAACCCAAAGCAAGAAATGAACTAGGAAGCCGGGCACTGCGATGCATGCCCATAATCCCAGTACCTGGGAGGCCGAGACAGCAGGATTGCAGGTTCGAGGCCAAAGTAAGCAAATTAGTGAGAATCTCAGCAACTTTTGAGACCCTGTTTCTAAATTAAAAGGACTGGGGGTGTAGCCTGGAGGTAAAAGGCTCTTGGAAATCCTCCGTAATAAAAATAAATAAAATGAGAGAGAGAGAGAGAGAGAGAGAGAGGAGCCCATGAAATATCTATTGCATCAACACAGGCCTCACAACAAGAGCTTGGACCCCGCAGGGTACTGACAGGTGCTGCGTATAAAGGAACAATCATGTAAACCTGATTAGGATGTTGGGGGAGGGGCAATGAGCGGAAGAAGAAGTGAAGATGACTTAGAGATTTGAGCCTGGGCCATGGGAAGAACAGGGCTGCGGCCAAAAAAAGGGAAGTTGGGGTCAGAGCTGGGTGGAGGAGGGAAGACGAAGAGTGGAACGCATGGGGCTCGATGTGCAGCAAGGTAAGTGGAAACGCGGCGCTCCTGGGCTGTAAACAAACACAAACAAACCAAGCCCAACATGCCACGAAGCCAGCCAGCTGTGTGGAGAGGCGCTGTGTGGGGCTCTGCAGTTGACGAGCTTCTGGAATTTTAACCTGGGGTCTCTGGATGGGCTTGTTGGTTGGAGATACCTGCAAACATATATATATATGAATATATACACGTGGCTCTGTGGTAATCGTTGTTGGGATAATCAAACAATACTGGCCAAGCATGAGTGCTAGTATTGTTAAAATGCTATAAAAGAAAATTTCATTGCAAGATAAAAATTACCTGAATACTCATTTTATAAACCAAAACTCCCTCACAAAATTTAAGATAACTAAAAAAGACAAAGGATTAAGTGGAGAAAATCCAATAAAAGGGAACCCCTTTATCACATATTTATAAAACAATAGTATAGTTTATATTAAAAATGGGACAAAATTTTTTATTTTTGGTATTTTGTATTTTGCATTCATTTTTTCCATCATCTTTACAATTTTTCATAAGTTGCTTTTTGTTCTCCAGTGTGTTCTCCTTGCAACCTCAACCCCACCAAAGTGTACAAACGAATGGGAAAACTAGCCAATAGGTTCCTGTGAGACACATTATCAGAGAACAGAGAAATTATATATATGTGTGTGTGTGTGTATGTGTATGTGTGTGTAGTAAATTAGGAATCCTTGGAGTCCACTGTTGGCCATGGGAATTCTTGCCCGCTGGAATTCTTTTCCTTCTTTTCCATCTGTCGAGATGAACCTCAGGCCTCCCTTGCGCTCCCACAGTCCTTGGTACATGTCATAGTCACGTCTGCACCTGCTAGATGGGGCAGTTCCTGAGCCCAGGCCTAGGCGTCATCCAGGTCCCCTTGGCCTTCTAGATCCCTCTCCCCCATTCTGGTTTTTTTTTTTTTTTTTGGGTGGTACTTGGGGGTGGAACCCAGGGGCTTTTCTACCTCCAAGCGACACTCCCAGACCTATTTTTTTTATACATATTTTATTTGGAAACAGGGCCTCACTAAGTTGCTGAGAGCCTCACCAAATAGCTGAGGCTGGCTTCGAACCTGTGTGATCCTTCTGTCTCAGCCTCCCAAGCGCAGGGATTACAAACGTGCGCCACCACGCCCGGCTCCCCTTCACCCATTCTAAATGACTCAAACCAGTGGGATAGGGTAGCAAAGGGACCTCCAGGATATGTAAAGCTGGGAAGGCCACAGGTTTGGGTAAATATCACCTCCTTAAAAATGAGGAAAACAAACTCAGAGAGGTGGAGTCACTTGCCTCCTGTCACCCAAGATTTAACTCTAGACCTGACCCCAACAAGTTAGGTGGACCTTGTATGGTGACATGGACGTGGACATGGATGTAGTGTAGTGCGGTTTCCTAAAGCGAACACCGTAGAGAGGAATTTTCAATACTCTTTCAAATGCACATTCCAGAATTCCACCATACTGGCTCAGTCAGAATCTCCAGGAGCAGGATGTATTTTAAAAGCACATGTTATTATCTGATGATGATGATGATGATGATGATGATGGTGGTGGTCGTGGTGATGATGATAACAATTGCTACTCTAATGGAGGTAAAGTGGTATTTCATCATGGTTTTGATTTATACTTCCCTGATGGCTAATGATGTTGTGCATCTTTTTTTTTTTTTTTGGTACTAGGGATGGAAGCCAGGAGCATTCTACATCCGAAATACAACCCCAGCCCTATTTTTAAGTCTTTTTAATTTTGAAACAGGGTCTCACTGAGTTGCAAAGAGCCTCGCTAAGTAGCTGAGGCTGTCCAGGAACCTCGATCCTCTGGTCTCAGCCTCCTGAATGCTGGGATTATAAGCATGGGCCACCATGTCAGGTATATTTTCATATGTTGATTGGTCACCTGTATAGTACAAGAACAGGGATTACTTTTTCCCCTTTAGATTCCTCAGAGTGCCCCCGAGGCTCCTGGGCCTTGTGGCTCCTTGATGTGTTCAGCGGACCCATGGACTGTCCTCCTGCAGGCCTTTGCTTCATGACGCTGCCTGTGTGCTGGGCCTAGAAGGCTCTTTTTTCACACCAAACGATGTTCCTAGGGTGGAAGCAATTTTTGCCTTTATTTACTAATACATCCATTGCAAGGACATCTTGGTGAAAATAGCACACCTTTGTCGCCGTGAATGAAATTGCCTCTTTCATTCTGCCCTTTCTCACTGTCCCAGCCCACATTCTCACACTTCCCATCACTCCAGAATTTATCAGTGCTTAGGAGCCATTTCTGCCTGGGCAGCTCTGTTCCTTGAAGAGCTGGTGTTTAGCCTGTGCCCTGGGCAACTGGCATGCCTTTTCCCCTAGGATTGTCTATCTGGAAAGGAGGGTGACCAAGCCAGCTGGGTTCAGCACAAGGGGCTAATGAATGGGGTATGGTGGTACGTGCCCATAAGCCCAGTACTTGGGAGGCCGAAAGGGGAGGTCCAACACCAGCTTCAGCAACTTAGCAAGACCCTGTTTCAAAATAAAAGTTAGGAAAAAGGGCTGGGGGTTCAGAGATAGAGCACTTTTGGATTAAACCAATGACCCGCCCCCCACCAACAAAAAGAAAACACAGGCACTTGGGAGAGGAGCAGGGGGAGCCTGGCTAATTAGAGTTGCTCTTTCGGCCATCAGCACCACAGACATGACTTGTTCTTGGGCTGCCCTGTTGTGCTGGTTACTATGGTTCCTTTTGTTTAAAAAAAAAAGTGAAGTGGCTGTTTGCTAAAGAAGCTGTCGTTCACTGGGAAAGTGCTCCCACCTTAGAAGAGGAAGCGATGGGAGAGGGTGTCTTCTCTCAGAGCCATCTGGTGGATCTCCACTGCAAGCACCGCTCAGGAGCCTTCCCCGGTGGGGGCTGAGCTCACTCCAGCTTTCTCTGTATGGAGAAATGGCCTCCCCCATCTCAGGAGAAAGACCCCTGTCCATGACATACCATGGACTGTCTCACTGTGGCTACATTCATGAGCTCCCTGCTGGACTCTGTCTCCGCCTCCATCCCTGCGCCCCTCTGTCCTCCTCGGGCCTTTGCAGTTCCTTCCCTCGGCTCAGGGGGTCTTCCCCACCATCTTCTCAAGGCGGGGCCCTTCCCGCGGCTCCCATTCCGCTTGCTCAGATGAGCCTTCTGCAGTGAGGCCTTCCTGGGCAGCGTCTGTGAAGCAGCCCTGACCACGTTTTGTTCACCATCACGGTTCTTTTCTTTATTTTAGTCCTAGGAGACAGGAGGATCGCAGGACCTAGGCCCGCCTCAGCAACTCAGTGAGGACCTGCCCCAACTTCGTGAGACCATTTCAAATTTTGAAAAAATGGAATAGAGGTGGGGTGTAGCTTGAGGTAGAATGCCCCTGGGTACAATCTCCAGGACCAAATAATAATAGCAATAACAACAATCATCATCTAAAATGATCTCTATCATTCCAGTACCTTTCTCCTTGTTTGGGTCTGTGGTAGCCCAGGATAGCAGGGCCTCTGCTCTTTGTCTCATTCCTAGCATTAAGAAGGGTGCCACCTGGCTTTTATTGGGGATTCAGTAAATTCATGTGGAGAATGAATGAATCTGAAGATAGAACACATGGAAAGGCAGAAGCTTTGAGGGCCTCGATGGCTAGCATTCAATTTTCTCTGGGATTATATTCTGGTTGCCAGGAATTGGTTCTTTCTCACCATCTAACACTCTTCATTTCCTTCTTTTTTTGGTATTGGGGAATGAACCCAGGAACGCTCTACCTTTCTGAGCGATACTCCCAACCTTTTGTCTTGCTAAGGTTGCTGAGGGTCCCACTAAATTGCTGAGGCTGGCCTCAAACCTGCAATCCTCCTGTCTTAGCCTTCCAAGGACAGGACAGGAATTACAGGCACACGTGGCATATGCCTGGCTATCGCTCCCTTTTTATTTATTTATTTATTTTTCTAAAGCCCATTCACACGCTCTTCAATAGCTTTAACAGGGACTGTATTCATGGGAAAAGACAACTTCCATCTTTGAGGTGCCATGAGTTTTAGACATTTCAAAATGTTCTATGTAAAAGCATTTGACAACCCAGAAAAATTCATACCTCATTAGGTCAAGCATTCCTGGTCAGCTCCCCACACTATGGGGAGGACTGGGGGTGCACAGCCACACCCCTGCGGTTGGCACAGGCCTCCCCTCATGATGAGATTTCAGAGCTGGTGTACCACGCTGTCTATCAACTGTGGAGCAGCCCGAGGGCTCCAGGGGCATCATCAGTCAGCCTTCCCCTGGGTCCTGGCCCAGACCTGGACAAATGTCCTCTTTCTATGTGTGTGTGTGTGCGTGTGCATGCATGCATGCATGCGTGCGTGTGCATGTGCGTGCGTGCATGTGTGTATGTGTGTGACTTCAAGTACATTTTCCTTTGGCATTTAGAAAAGATGAGGTTGAGCTACCAAGTCAATACACAGTGAGCATCTAGCAATTTCTCCAAATTCTTTGGGGGTTATTTTCTTGTAAACACGCTGGCTGCTAACTCTTGTCATTTTCTTTTGTGGTTTGACTCTTTCCACTGTTATGGTCTACACTGACCATACCTGAGATCGAACCTCTTCCCTGGGCTCTGCGGACATAAACAAATAATAATAATAATAATAATAATAATAATAATAATAACCCCACCACTCCAACTTGGGACTCTTCGAGATGTTGTAGTAGATTTGGGAGGAAGCTGGATGGGGCTTTTGTTTGGACAGTGTACCATCCCGTGTTGACAAGAGGCACCTAGGTCCTGGCCTCCCCTCCTTAGGGCTACTGGCCACTGACGCTCACACAGGGCAGCAGCCTTACCTTGTTTGCTGTTTCTTCTCTTTATCTTCCTCTTTTTCCTCATTCGTCCTTCCTGCCCCCCATTCCAATTTTTCTTGTTAGTTATGCAGAACAATTCAACTCCTCCTTGCCCCGCTTCTCCTACCTTGTTGAGGGCCCATTTTGCATATTCAAACTCATGAAGGTTCTCAGTAGATCCGGAGGGGTTCCAATTTATTTATTTATCTAGTGGTACTGGGGAGGGAAACCCAGGCCTTGTGGGTGCTAGGCAGGCGCTCTACCACGGAGCTGCACGCCCAGATGGGTTCTGATGTTTTAAGAGCCACTGTCCTTAGAAGGGAATTGTGGTTTACACAGAATTCTCTTCTGAGATGGTAAGTGGGTTGGGGCGGGGAGAAGCTGCTGAAAATGAAGCCACCGAAGTGTTGAGAGTCTATTTGCCTCCGCAGGATGGCTGAGAGCCCTCGTGGCCTGTTTGCCTTTTATGGGGAATCTTTCCATCTTGGGTGAACTAGCAGTTTTCATGAGCATTTTCTCAGCATGAATTTAATAAAAAAAAAAAAGAAAGGAAAGAAATATTCTTTCCACCTTTTATGTGGGTGATAGACAATTTATTGGGGCTGTAGTTGCTTTGGGAGCAGATTGCTCGTGAGTAGAAACAGGAGTGAGAAGGAAATCAGAGAGAAATAGAATATGGGAGCTGAAGGGTCCTTACAGGGCCTGGAGAGCCCCTCCCTCTGTGGTTGGAAGAGCCCAGGTCCAGAGTCCCTAAGCAACTCACTTGCCCAGGGTCACGTATCCGGGAAGTAGAGTTTATGGTTGTTGTTCAACCTGGTAAGTGAAGCAGGAGCCCCTCGGTCTGTCCTGGCTTCAGGCCCATGTAAGGGTTGTCAGGGCTGCTCTGGATCCCTGCAGCACAGCCAACCAAGGCTAATGAGTCAACTGCTTCTTCCTTTTAGTTCTTGAACTTAAAATTTTGACTCGCGGTTCCGTGTTTGAGGTTGTGTGTGCGTTTGGTTGAGGGGGTGGAAAGTGACAAGGAGGACTCAGAAGGTGGTGATTAGGTTCTTTGAGACGTCTGGGGGTGGAGGAAGACATGGGAAGGAGGCAGGCTCCTCTGCAGAGGTGGAATAAAGACATGTAAGTGGGTCAATTTGATGTCAGTTCTGGCCCTCCTAGGCCGCAATGAAAATAGCACCCAGTCAAGTTTTTCTTTGGCAAAATCACTCCTCTGTAGGCTGGAATCGGAGGGGGGAAATTATCACATGGCATTGTTTGTGATCGAGAGTCTGTTGTAACCAATTTGATTCTGCTAGCAAGGAATGCTCGGGCATGATGATGCGTCCCTCACGAGGTCAGATGTGTGGTGGGGAGCAGAAGGAAGGCTTTCCAACATTCTATCCCCAAGACCTGGCAATCATCTTAGGAGACTGAGACTCATCCCTGTGGGCCAGGTAGAAAATGAGATGTAAGAGTTTCAGTGCCTCAAGTCATGTACGCACTGGAGGGGATGGGGGGGGGTGCCGAGGGGGTACACCCCGAGCTGGAGAGGGAGCTGCTTGATTTGAGGTCTGTGTCTTCATCAGAGAGAGAGAGAGTTTTTTTTTCCTAATAGGTGCTCAATGAAATCTTCCTGAGTAATGGAGGGAGGGCAGGTGTGTGTGTGTGTGTGTGTGTGTGTGTGTGTGTGTGTGTGTGTGTTTTACTGGGGATTGAACCAGGGGCATTCTACCTCTGAGATAGACCTTCAGCCCTATTTTATTTTTATTTTTGAAACCGAGGCGCACTAAGTTGCTAAGCTTGGACTTGAAACTGCGATCCTCTTGTCTCAGCCTGCCAGGTCCTGGGATTATAGGTGTGTGCCACCACACCTGGCTTAGATTGGGTTGTTTTCTGGTGCAGTCTTGGAGGAGCCATTTAAATCTCTGTGCCTTAGCTTTTTAACATGCCAAATGCGTGCTACTACCGTGAATTCTTGTGATTTTACACTTCTAGAGAATGAACCCAAGGGTGGACGCTTGGAGGCAGAGAAATCTTTTCATTCTGGGAACCCAGGGCCTCAAGACCTGGACCAGGCTGGTTAAGTAAGGAATTGCTGGGGGAGAAAGAACTGGAGAGACGTGCAAGTGACTCTTAGGATGCTTTTTGGTATCCCTTAACAGAGTTGGAGTTAGCATAGTTGGTTTTAGGGGGGAGAGTATTTGCTATGGGTTAGATCTTTAGTGTCCCCCAAAGGCCTATATATGAAAGCCTTGATCCTCAGCTAGGCGCTACAGGATGTTAGCAGAACCTTTAAGAGAAACCGTAAGAGGGCCTAGGGAAAGATGTTAGGCCACTGGAGGTATGTCCCTGAAGGGGACTGTGGGGTGGTGGTCTCTTCACTTGAGCAGTTTTAGGGTGCCATGAATTCCTTCTGCTCTGTGCCATCTCTACCCTACTAGAGGCCCAAAAGCAATGAGTCTACCTGATCATGACTGAGACCTGCAAAACTGAGCCCCAATAGGCCTTTTCTCTTCATAAGTTGATCCCCTCGGATGTTTGTTGCAGTGATGGAGAGCTGACTAGTAGAATTGGTTATTTGGGGGATGTGGCTGTAGGATGTCTTAGAAGCAGCCAGAAATGTAAGATCAGAGGTTGACTGGGCAAGTGAGGGTCCTTAAGAGTGGGGAATCAGATGGAGTGCTTTTGATTTTAATGATAACCAGCCATGTGGCCTCAGGTACGTGACTAGCTTAGGGTAAATAACTCATCCAGTTTGCACGAGGCTTTCCTAGTGTTAGTGCTTAGAGTCCTATATCCTGGGAAGCTTTCCAGTCCTAGGCAAACTGGGACGGCTTGCCTGGGACTATCCTGGTTTCAAAACTGCAAGGCCTGAGGTCTCAGGATCTACTTGGGTGACAGGCAAACCCGGACAGCCGGAGAACCTGCTTGACAACTTCAGCCTCAGTTTCTTCCTCGGAAAAGGAGAGATAATATTCTGACCATGGTATAGGATCTGTTTTTATTTAGTCTTTTGTATTTAGAATAATCTGTGGATTATTAAATTTCTTTGAATTTTTATCATGCTTTGAGATGCAGAAGTATTTCTCCTTTAAGTATATCAATCATTCTTTTGATTTCTAATTTTTCACAGTTAAAATTCCATTAGCATATGCCGGGCGTGGTGGCGCACGCTTGTAATCCCCGCACTTGGGAGGCGGAGACAGGAGGATCGCGCAGGTTCGAAGCCAGCTGCGCTAGCTTAAGAGACCCTGTTTCCAAATAAAAATATAAAAAATAGAAAAATAGGTCTGGGAGTGTAGACCGGAGGTAGAAGGGCTTCCAGGAACCCCAGCACCACACACACACACACACACACACACACATACACACACACACACACACACACACACAAATTCCATTAGCATAAATAAGATATAGTTTTATGATAGAATATTTTTATATAAATGCTTCAGGTAGATTTTATCTTTTTAAATACATTTACTGGTGCACTATAGGCTCATGCCCTATTGTAATTCACCATGATAGGGACATACAAGCAATGAGACAATTTGTTGGAAGCACCCCGAGTACCGGTCAGCACAAGGAAGGCTTAGAGCAAACACTCGCTGGATGTCAGGTGAATCCAGCAACGCAGAGGGAGACGAGGAAAGTAACCCGGCGCCACAGTGGGACCGTGGCAGAGTCAGCGCTGTGTACAGAGCTCGTGGACTAGGATTCCACTTGAATTTATACAAGAGGGTTTGCCAAGGAAATTAGTAATGTCAACAGGGAAAATGTTAGCCCATTGAAGAGGGCTAACCTTAGCGCGGCATTTCCATTTTAATAACACTTATGTTAACCATAAGTGAATATGTACCTTTGCCAGAGGATTTTTCTAGACCCTCTACAGATGTGTATCTGCTCTTGGGCCTGGTTGACTCTGTGGCTGTACGTGCACAAATGAAGTAAAGTTGCATTTTGTTTCTCTAGGCATTCATTTATTGCTCAAGGCACTTACTCAACAGATACTTGTGGACTATTTTGCATGTGTTAAGCACAATGCTTTGCTCTATGGTGACGACAAAGAAATACAGGGTTTTTACCATTATGTTTATTTTATTTATTTAGATACTTTTCCATTTAATAGTGCGCTACATATAAGATTTTAATCCACCTTCCCAGTTCCGGAGGCCAAAAGCAGAAAAATCAGAAAGTGCCCATAGGGAATCTTACAGTGAGGGGCTGGAGCTGGGTATAACGGTGCATGCCTGTAATCCCAATACCTGGGAGGCTGAGGCAGGAAGATCACAGGTTCGAGGGCAGCTTCAGCAACTTAGAGAGACCCTGTTTCCAAATAAAAAATAAAATAGAGCTGGGATCTAGCCAGCTTAGAGGCAGAACACCCTTGGCTTCAATCTCCAGTACACCCCCCGCCCCCCGCCAAATAGTCTGGGAAGGAAAGGTAGACTAGGAGAGTAAAAGAAGAGAGAAGGAGGGGCAGAGAGAAAGGAGGGGAGGGAGGGAGGGGCAGCTGAGAGGAGATGGGGAACAGGTAGGAACAGGTGGGAGGGGGCAGACACAGCAGAAGGGAGCAGAAGGAGGAGGGTTCCGAATGCAGGAGTCAGGCAGGGGAGGCAGAAGAGCAGCAAGCAGAGAGGAAAGGAAGAGAGGGGAGGAACCGTGCACAGAGAGGCAGGTGGGGAGGAGAGGACTGGAGGAGAGAGGCACTGAGGCAGGGGACGCTCAAGGCTTGTCTCTGCCCAGCCGTAGTCAACCCCTGATTAAATAGAAAGGTGGAAATTACATGTGTGGGGCCTTTGTTGAATTGCGATGTTTTTTTCTTTAACCACAGCAAAGAGGAAATGGGGTGAAGACCAAAGTAGGGGGCTGGGGAGATGGGGCTTGGCTTTGCCTCTCCTCATTCTGCCTGGGCTTTTCCCTGCAGCTACAAGTGTGGGCTGGCAGCCCCTTCTTCCTACCCATGGCGCCCACACAGGGCTCCTCTCCTGTGGCCAGGAGACCAGTCTCTTTGACAGTGACTACCTCCTCCAGGAGCTGGCAGCTCCCCTGAGCTTTGCCAACTGCTTCCTCACCCACACAGTTGGGGTGCAGCCTCCACCAGCTTTCCTCTTCCTTCACTTGGGAGGTAAAGCGAGGCCAGGAGAGTGCTGGTCTTCTATCATTTCTTTCATTTCAGTAGTCATCTTTCCCCCACCCCCAATCCATGTTCCTGTCTTATAAATCTCCAAAGGCTTTCATAAAGTAAGAGATCCAGGATAAAAATACTTAACACGGAGACCAGTCCAAAAAAGAAGAGTTGTACATAAATAACCAGTTCCCTTGACTTTGTCCTGGAGAATGAAGGAGCTGGAAGAGCCTTCAGAGAACATCATTGTTGGCCAAAAATTGAGACCAGAAGACTGAAAAAGTCCATTATCTGAGCCCAGTGGTCAGATTACTGGCTCCTCCATCAGCAGAACTCTCAGACCAGGTCGAACTAACCAAAAAATGGCTACCATTGTGTGCTTCTTGGCAATGCCAGACTCAGTCATCTCTTGGTGTCTTGGTCTGTTTTCTGTTTCTATCACGGGATACCCAAGACTGGATAACTTACAAAGGAAAGAGGTTGATTTCATGGTTCTGGAAGTTCAAGAGCAGGGTGCAGGTATCTGTTTGGCTTCTGGTGAACGAAAGAACAGTGCCCACATGAGAAAGAGATCAAATCACGTGGTGAAAGAGGAAGCAAGAGAGAGCCAAGGAGAGTAGAACTTGCTTTATAGTTAACGCAGTCTCACACTGTAAAGGTTTAGATTTAGAATGTCCCCCTAGGTCAGGCAAACAAGGTAGCAATGTTGGAAGTGGGGCTTGGTTGCTAAAGAGAGGCTCCTGGGGGGTGTGGCCTTGAAGATTGTTTCTTCCTCTTCCTGCTCTCTCTCTGCTTCCAGCCTCCGTGAAGCGAGAGTGGAGCCTTGTTCTCTCTTTTCTCTCTCTCTCCACCCCCCCCCGCCACGCCCTTAGCTCTGCAGACCCGGCCTCACAAGCACTGAACCTATAAATATCCAAAATCTGTGAGCAAATAAATCTTCCTTTTTCTAAATTGTGTGGCCAGTCACTTTGAATTATGGCAGTGAGAATGCTGACCTAGATATATGGTAACCAATCCGCTCTGAGGGCAACTAACGCTCTCACCAGAACTAATGCAGTATTGTGGGAATGAAGTCAATATCATGGGAACTAACACATACTCATGGGAACTCTTTATGAGGGTGAACACTCTATGATGCCATCCTCCTTTTTTTTTTTTTTTTTTTTGTGGTGGCACTGGGGTTCCTGGAAGCCCTTCTACCTCTGGGCTACATTTCCAGACCTATTTTTACATTTTTATTTGGAAACAGGGTCTCCTAAGCCAGCGCGCGCGGCAGGCTTCGAACCTGCGCGATCCTCCTGTCTCTGCCTCCCAAGCGCGGGGATTACAAGCGTGCGCCACCACACCCGGCGACCATCCTCCTTTTAACAGCCCCGACGTCTCTCAATAGTGTTACATCAGCAGTTAAGTCCTGATAGGAGTTTTGGTGGAGACAAGCCATGTTCGAACCACAGTTACTGCCGTATGGGGCAAAGCGTTATAGACCCTGGGTGTGAAAGGAGGCTGTGCTATTGAATATCAGTTATGGGGCCTTTTGTTTTTACCTATAACTAACCTATTCGAAAGATGCTAAACCATTAATTGAAGCACTTGGGCAATCCCTTCTTGATCTCTGCTGTACAGCTCAGGCCCTCTGAGTCCAGGTTTCTATATTTCTGACTCATATTTTGCTTTGCATCGTTAGACTCTGAGAATGTATTGCCCAACTGCTTGGACCATCCATATTTGAACAAAGTCATGCAGGTGGCGTCTGTTCAACTTTTCCCAAGGATTGGGGCTAGCTTGGACATGATTAGATTAGGCTTGCATATCACATCAGACTTTGTCAGCTTGTTCCCCATGTGGTTTCCCCAAGCCTGAAACAGCCCTGCCAAATAGGTATGATTATCCCTAATTTGTTGATGAGGAAATGGCGGTACAGAGAGGTATACTGGCCAGCCCTGAGTCAGTAGCAGATCCAGATTCCCTGACTTAAATGTGTGCTTTCCCTGACTTGTGGTGTGCTTTCCCACAAATCTGTTGCCTGCCAGTGACATAAAGGTAATTACTAATATGGGTTGAGCTTTTATTGTCCAGGAGGCATCATGCTCAGTGCCTGGGCATGCATTGTCTCATTTATTTTTCCCAGCAAGCACATGAGGAACTCATGTTATAACCCCTATTTTACAAATGAGAAAACTGAGGCTTAGAGGGATTGAGTAAATTGCCGGCTGTCACATGCATAGGGAGTTGTAGAGTAGGGAACTATATCCAGCCAGTTATATACAGAGTTCATGTTCTCAATCCCTGATGACTTCACAGCATGCCAGAGGTCGGGCATCTAATCCAGCTTGGGTCCCTGTTCTTTTCTTTTTTTGTGTGTGTGGTACTAGGGATTGAACTAGCAGCATTTTTACTTCTGAGCTACACCCACAGCCCTCTTTTATTTTTTATTTTAAAACAAGGTCTCACCAAGTTGCCAAGGGCCTTGCGAAGTTGCTGAGGCTGTCCTACAACCTGCGTTTCTCCTATCTCAGCCTCCCAAGTACTAAAATTACAGGTGGCACCACCATGCCCAGTTGGGCCCTTATTTTTTAATTGTTTATTTTCTTTATGTCCTATTTAAAAACTCTGCTCCCTGGGATACCAAAAGCCCAATTAGCCAAGTGCTCTGCAGACAAGCAACAATTTAATCAGTGGCCAGGTCTTCTGGGTTGAGGTAAAGAGAATAGGATTTTTATTGGGGGGGGTAAGGGAAAGGGACAGCGTCATGAGGCTGAAAGGAAGAAATGGGGTTTGGCATTCCAGTATGGTGACAGTGGCAGGCTGAAGGGCACAGTGGCATCATAGACACAGGGGACGAAGCCATCGCATCTTCCCAGCCATATGTGCCGCTGCGGGTTTTTGTTTTTGTTTTTTATAGTACCACATATGGCATTTTCTTAATTGAATTTTTCATAATAATTGATCTGACCTGAATCACTCTGCTAGCTTTAGCCAAACAAATTCTGACAGGTTTTGATATTAGGACTAAAAATATGTTCCCAACTAGCCGAGGAGCTATAAAGTAGGCTCAAATCATACTAATGATAATGGGCAATCTGCTCGCAACCATCAAGTCCTTATTATTTACAGGTAACAAACCATCCAGAGATAATGGGAGCCTTGAGTCTCCTTCCAGTCTTTACTGATATTCCCTAAGTCACCAGGCGAAGGCTGCCTGAAGTTCCCTGGGTCACCTTGGTGTGCCCCTCGGGATGCCTTGATATGTCACCTGGAGCCTTCGAGTGCAGCTGCTCATGAGCCTCTGGGTTGGTTGCTCCAGTGGGACTGAAGGGCTCTTTTGTTGAAAAGCCCATGGTTCAAGAAGGGGATTTGCAATCTCTTTTTCACAGATGTTTCTTTTTCAGACCTGTGGTCAAAGGGGTTTGTGTACCTGTGAAAATGTCTTTCCCCTCAGCGTGGAACAAAGCAGGGGCAGAAAGACATGGGGTATGCTCTCGGGCTCTGGGCTCCCCCTTGTCACATATCCTGCTCACTAAGGAACACTGAGTTCTGAACTTGAAGTTGGCCTTTCCACCCACGATGGAGTCTGCTTGCTTTCCTTCATCAGGAGGCAGGAGAGTGAAATTCTTCAGCAGCTTCTTAGTGTCACTTGGACTTGTTTTCTACTTAGATATAATATAAGTACTGTGGGCCTCCATTTCTACTCTTGCTTCAGCCCTTGACCACACCAAGGATGGGCTGAGGGGGTGGGGACCCAGCTTGATGAACCAAGTAGGTAGAGTGAGGGTGGGCAGATCGATCGTAGGACTTCTTTCCCTACTCCCCAGGTGATGGGTTCATGAAAAGATCTCATTGAAGAATGGGGAGTAGGGAGCTGGAACTCTATCTGGATTTGTTATTAAGTGACACCCGGGACAGTTGCATTCAGGGCCTAAGTTTCTCAGCCTGTGAAAGAGAGAAGAAGTAAACTAGTATTTCCCAAAGCATGTTTCTGGATCACTCGCCCTGCCAGACAACCTACGGAAACAGGGATTCAGAGTCAGTTTGGGAAAATAAATGATTTCTTCCTTGAGAATTATAATACATATTTGCAAATAAAGCCTCCTAGAACCCCTATGGTTAAAATGGTTAACTTTAACTAGTCTAGTTTCCAATACCAAGGATTTGTGGAATACTTACTATGTAATAGGGACTATGGAATGTGATTTATAAGTATATTTTATGTAATTATCACAGGAACCCTGTGATATAGGTATTATTAACGTTCCACTTTATGGATGCAGAAACCAGGGCTCAGAGAGGCTGAGTAACTTGCCTAGAGTTAGAAATGAAGTTTCAGCCCCTGGTTCTGGGGCTGAAGTCCTCACGTATCCCCAGAGGATGGCTCGCTTTTTCTTTTGTCCATTATGGGTCATTGTGGTGTCTTATTTGTACATTTTGCCTTTTGTGGTTATCACCATAGCCTCAAAGTCCTTCAACTTTATTAGAAGTAAATCATTTTTTTATTCAAAGCACTTTTCTTAAACAAGGGGAGATCTAAAAACAATATCAAATACACAAATGGCCAATAAGAACATATAAAGATGTTCAATGTCATTACTCATCAGGAAAATGCAGACCCAAACCATAATACTATTTATACCTGCTAAGATGGCTATAATCGTAGAATCAGAAAAATGAGTGTTAGCAAGAACATGGAGAAATCAGAATTCTTATATATTGCTGGAGGGAATACGAAATGGTGCAGTCACTTTGGGAAACATCTTGCTAAGCATAGAATTTCCAGATGAAACAGCGATTCCACTCCTAAGTGTATACACAAAAGAAATGAAAATATTACATCCACACAAAAACAATTCATAACAACATTATTTTTAGTAGCTCAAAGGTAGAGATGATCCAAATATCAATAAATTACTGAATAGATAAGCAAAATATGGCATTTTCACGCAATGAGATATCATTGTATTATTATATAATTATCTTAACTGTTACATTATTTCATATAAAAAGGAATGAAATATTGATGCGTGTGGATCATGTGGATGAAAAAGACAAAGTAAAAGAAACTGGACATGAAACACCAACTATTAGATGATTTCCTTTATATGAAAGGCCCAGAATAAGTAAATATATAAAGACAGAAAGGAGACTAGTGATTGTTTACACAGAGGGCATGGAGAAATTGATGGGGATCATTTCTAAAGGGTTCGGGGTCCCTTTTTTGTGGTGATGAAATTGTTCAGGAATGGACTGGGGTGATTATTTTACAACTCTGCTAATGAACTTAAGCCATTTTTTCCCTTTAAATGGGTACATTGTATGGTATGTGAATTATATATCAATAAAGCTGTTACCCCCATCTTCCAAACTCCCTACAGTATTTAAAACAGTCCTGAAAAGCGATCGGCTTGGTTACCCTAACTCCACAGGCTTTCACATGGCATCTTCCCCACTGGTCTCAGTTCACTGCATTGCACCCAGGGGTAAATACAGACGGTTATTCACTCTAATCAGCGACAGGGAGGCTGGCAGAATGGTATTTATTCAGATTCTTTCCCTGACTCATTCACAGATTATACTTTGATTTATTCGTTAACACAGTGTATAACTGCAGCCAAGCACTGTGCTAGGCTCTGGGAAGGGTAGAAGAGATCTCAGTTGAAAAGGGGGTCATAGTCTCCTTGGGACAGCTGAAAAGTGCAGGGCCCCATGCAACACAGTGTGAAAATGCTGAGCGAGGGAGCTTTGTGGAGAAGGCTATGCTAGCCATTGAAGGAGCAATGGCTTCTCGGTTGCTGAAGGTGACCTGGTTAGGTTCGTTCTATCATCTATCTATCTATCTATCTATCTATCATCTACCTACTTATTATTTACTTTTGTGCTACTGAGAATTGAACCCAGAGGTATTCTACCTCTGACCTACACTTCTAGCCTTATTTATTTATTTATTTATTTATTTATTTATTTATTTGTGGTACTAGGGGTGGAACCCAGGGGATTTCTACCTCCAAGCTATACTCCCAGACCCATTTTTTATATTTTATTTGGAAACAGGGTCTCACTAAGTTGCTGAGAGCCTCACTAAGTAGCTGAGGCTGGCTTCCAACCTGTGCGATCTTCCTGTTTCAGCCTCCCAAGTGTGGGAATTATAAGTGTGCGCCACCACGCCCAGCTAGGCCTTTTTTATTTTTTGCTTTGAAACAGGGTCTTGCTAGAGTGCTGAGAGTCTCACTAAGTTGCTGAGGCTGGCCTTGACTCTGTTATCCTCCTGTCTCAGCCTCCTAAGTACTGTGAATAGAGATGTACACCACAATATCCAGCTTGATTAGGCAATGTTGAAGGTCTCTGAACACTTAGAATCAGGGCAGTTGGAAAGTAAGGTGAGTTGAGGTTGGTAAGGACCAGAAAAAAGAAGGCCTACTGACCATGTTGAGAAGATGGTGCTAAAACTTGACAGCAATGGTGAATCAATGAAGGCTTTTAAGCAGAGGAATAATATATTTCCAATTTATTGCAACTGAAACATATAGATTATTTTGTATTTCCAGACACATCATTTAGTTTTCTGTTTTTTCCACAAGATTTGTAATGGTTGTTCTTAACGGTTGTAGATTTATTCAAATTGGCACCGTGTGTTATTATATCTTTATTGTTGGGCATGGAAGTTGTTACTGGTTTTTGTCCAAAACCCTTCTCCTATTTTAGTCACTATTGCAATGGACATCCTCATTTACTTGTGCATGTCAGTCCTGTTCCCCTTTCTGGCTAACACTGTGATGAACGCTATAGTGACTTAATATTTTCTAAGGGTTATTTCTAGATGTGACCATCAAAGGGACAACAGCCTCTCAGCTCTAACTGGCTTCACCATCCTGCCTTCAAAACTGGCTCTGCTCATTGATATTGTCTAAATAAGTAGCATTTACTATTAGAAGAAATAAATAAATAGCACTAAATAACATTTATTATTAGAAGAAATAAAGAACACTTATTTCTTTGTATTTACTTCTTCATTCTCTTTTGTTTTAGGGGAAGAGGGTAAAGGACTTGTTTTCTGGGCAAACTCTTTTTCTAAATTCACCTGACAATCTCTCTGAAGTCTGAACTATTCATCCTATTTTAGGCTTACCCTATCAAAAAGTAAGAAAGCCATATGGAAGTTGAAATTTTAGTCAAGGATGGAGTCTCTGGGGAAAGAAGGTGTCAGGGCCATGAGTTAAAATAAAAGCCAACTTAAATCACTAGCGCTCTTGACGCAGTTTTGCCAAGTTATCCTACCCTATACTTTTCTGTCAGGAATTAAATTTATTTTAGGGAAGACATAACTGATTTTTTTAAAAAGGTCTATTTGAGGGGGGAATTTTGGAGCCTTTTGTCCATCAAGAGACTCTAATATGGAAAGGCACTGGCCTTTAGTATAATAAAAATCTGTCTGAGTAGATTGTGGCATTAATGCCCTCCTCTGAAATACTATCAAAATAAAGATGACATTTAAACATCCTTGCTAGCATTGCACATAAAAAGAGAATTACTTCTCATTCTTTGGAGCCCTACAAGTAATAATATATATTTATAACAGCAGTAGCAGTTACTTGAGCTGGATTTTTAGCAGCAAAGATTGGTATCAGGCAGGTTTCAGCTGAAGGAGATTGTCTTGGCTAATGTTAGACACAGAGGACATGATATTATATGGTATGTTGACTTCACAATGGTTGGTTTAAGACTTGAATGCTGAAATCTATCATTTCCTCTTTGAGAATTCGCGGCAAGAACACTGGAGGATGGGAGACATTAAAAGAGTTAAAAAGAAGTGCTCAGGGGAACTGGAATCCAGTATACTCTGCCCCTAATTTTTTCCACTTATTTTCTTTATGGATTCTGGTAAATAACTTTTTGAATTTGTTGATAAAGTCTACATGAATTGACTGGCAAGAAAGCGGCAAGAGAAGGCATAGTAGTTGCTTGGAACAGCACACTACATTCTTTCTAGAGATCTCAATGATGGGCTGACCTGACCAATGCCTGGGCCACCCATGCCAGGAAGCTGTTTAGGAGGCTGAATTCAGTAACAGCAATGCTTGGCAAGGGGCAGTGCAAACAGTGGAAGAGCTTCACATGGATGTTGGCTTGAGTTCTGACATGGCTCCTCTGCTCTGTTCTTGGGACTTGAGCATTTCAGATACCTTCTCAGGATTCTAGGGAAGTCAGCTCTAGGAATTTCTTCCAGCTTGGGCATTTGGTGGCTCTGAGTTTTCTTTCCCAGAAAATTTTGGTTTTTGCTTTTGTTTCTATATTAAGTTTTAATGGCCTTCAAAGGACCAACTCCTAGAATCTTATCCCAAATAGCTGCCTGTTGAGTTGAGGGGACCTCCCTGTGCTGTTCAGATCCTTCTCCTAAGTGTGCTTATAATGTCTTTTGTTATAAGATATTGTCAAGTGGAAACTATTTTAACACACACAGAGGAAAAAGACAGTATCTACACACAATTTAGGTTTCCAAATGGGGCAATAGATGGCCCAATGACTATCGGGCTTGGAGAACTGGGGATAACTATGTAGTTCAGAATTTAATAAGATACGTTGTCTTGGAGGGCATGTGTTTCTTATCAATATTGTCACTTTTCTGGCTTGGAGAACTCAGTCCAATGAACAGCAGCACTCCTGTAGAGCTTTCCTGGGTGCCCATCACAGCCACCCACCTGGTTGTGCAACACGAGAGGAATTTGTGTTCACACACCGGGCCTTCTCCGGAGGCCTGGATGGCATGTCCCCTTATACCTTGACCAAGGCACCAGTGCCTTCCTGTCATTAGTACGGCCAAAGCATAACAATGGAAGGCATAGATAATGCCATTCATTGACAGGGTTTGTCTTTCTGAAGGTGCTTAGCAGTTAGGGAGTTCCTGGGATTCACCAATGTTCTCTCTAGACAGAAGTTAGTTGTTAATTTAGAGGAATAAAGATAGCTTAGGAAGGCATTACTACAGAAAAAAAAAAAATCAAGAGCTTTCACAAAGGTATTTATTTCTGAGTACCTAAAATGAATTGGTCTTGGAGGATATTTACGAAACAAAAACATAGGTCCTTATCTCAAGTCTCAGTCTCTCTGTCTCTCACTCTCTCTGGTAAGGAAGATTAATAAGCAAACCCAAGTTCATAGTGATATAATGGGAACAGAAAAAGACGACTTTTACTCAGAGAGATCAAACAGATGTGAAGGAAGTTGGAGTTGAGCAGCTCCTCGAGGAGCCTGTTAGCATCAACAGGGAAGAGATCTGGAAAAGACATCCCTAGCCCAAGGGTCGCATCATATGCAAAAACACATCCATAAAAGGAACACACCAGCCGGGCATGGTGGCGCATGCTTGTAATCCCAGCATTTGGGAAGCTGAGACCTGGATGATCGCGGTTCGTGGCCAGCCTCAGCTACTTAGTGAGGCCCTTTGCAACTCAGTGAGACCCTGTTTCAAAATAAAGAATAAAAAAAATAGGGCAGGAGATACAGCTTGGAGGGCAAATGCCTCTGGAGGGCAAATGCATCCCCAGACCTGCAATAAATAAATAAATAAATAAATAAATAAATAAATACACCATTTTAGAAACCACAAATAGCACAGGATGGCTAAAATATAGGCCATATGGAGGTCTTGAGAAAAAGAAGATTGGATAAAGGAAAGAGATGTAGTTGGAAAGGGAAGCAGAGACAGTCATGAAACCTCTTTCTTATGTAGCATTTTAAGAAATTTGATTTTTTTTATAGAAAAAAAAGTAAGGCTGAACTCAGGGGCATTCTACCTTTGAATTACACCCCCATATCTTTTTATTTTTTATTTTGAAACAGGGTCTCACTAAATTGCTGAGGCTGGCTTCAAACCTGTGATCCTTCTGTCTCAGCCTCTCAAGTACTGGGATTATAGGTATGCAACACCACTACTGGCTAGAAGTTTGATCTTTATTCTTTACTAATAGCATGAAGAAACATCTGTTTTAGCTTTCATTGTTGTGAGAAATTACCCGAGATAAACAATTTTAAGAAGGAAAGATTTATTTTGGCTTACATTTTAAGAGAATCCATGGTTGCTTGGCCCAGTTGCTTTTAGGCCTGTGGTGAGATAGTACCTCATGGCAGGCACGTAGGGTGGGACAAAGCTCCTCATTTCATAGCATCCAGGGGGAGGTAGAGTCCCAATATCCTCCTTAAGGTCACGCCCCCAAGGACCTAACTTCCTTCCTCTAGGCTCCACCTCTTAAAGTCCCACCACCTCCCAATCGCATCACAGGTGGGGACCAAGACTTAGCTTCTGGGGGACAATTAAGATCCAAACCATAACAGCATCCAAAGATTTTAAGCAGGAGAATGAGACTCACTCAGTAATTCAGCAAATACTACCAGGTAGCTGCCATGTGCCATATGTGGTTTTAGGGGCTAAGATTATAGCAAATAGACAGGACTGCTGGCTCTTATCATACATGATTTGCTATGCATTTTAGAAGGAAATTGCATGGTAGCCATGTGTGGGGGGTTAGTGTTGGTGGATTGGGCTCTGGGCGTGGTAAGAAGTAAGAATCCTAGACTCTTATTTTCTACCTGCATTGAGACCTCTGGGATGTGTTGATCATTCTTTTCAGTAGTCCCCAGAGCAGAAAAGTAGCTTATTTGTGGTACTTTGAAACAAAAATTCTGAAACAGTATGAACTAAGGACTAACAAGAAGCCTGATGTATCAACCAGGGAGGACATTTAGAGAAATATAAGGCACAATTTTTATTTACTAGGTTACTAAAAGATAAAGGCAGTCGTGTGGGGCTTGGGAAGCAATCCTCTGAAATATCTGTGGGGAACAGGAAAATGAGATAGAGATAAGGGTGTGGGACCCGGAGTCGGATCTGTGGGTAATGGAGTCAGATCTCACTGGGGACTTAATGGGAGCAGCGTAGAACACACCTCAGAATGACCTTCTCTAAGAGCCTGGGGAGCTGGGGTATCCATCCACCAACTCGTCATCTGCCAGTGGTTAAAGGCTGCTTGTGAGGCTGCCGCCTTCCAGCTTGCCTTGGGTAAAGACTCACTGCACTCCTCAGGCTGGAGGGTCTCAGGAGCTCATGGGAGGGAGTGGCTGTCAGAGCATTGAGACAAAGGAGTGGAGGAGAGGTGGTAATGGAATCTGCTCCAGAAGTTAGTAGTAGTTCTTGAGTGTGTTTCTTTCATTCGTTCATAGGTACTGAACTCTACTAGTAATAATATGCATTAAGCAAAAGTCTTAAGGATTAGATTAGGTCAGTCGTTCTCAACTGGGGGTGATTTAGCCATCTCTCCCAGGGTGCATTTGCTAATGTCTGGAATCATTTGGGGTTGTCACAAGCAGGAGGGCGAGAGTACTGCTGGCATCTAGTCAGCAGGCCGGAGATGCTGTTGAACAATCTCTAATGCCAGGACAGTCCCTCCTACCGTCCCGCCTCCTAAAAGTCTCTAGTTAAAAATGTCAGTAGTGCTGAAATTGAGAAACTCTGGGTTAGATTAATGTTATTTCACATTAAGAACTCAAAGTTCAGAGAAGTTGAATAACTTTCTTGGGCTTATAAACCCAGTGCATGGCTCAACCCAGGACTGGAATTGAGTTTGTCTGCTTCCAAAGCCCGGGCTTTTTGCTTTACATTGGTCAGCCTTCCAGAGACAAAGAACCTGAATCTTAGAGGCTCACTTAAAACAAAACAAAAAAATCCCCCAAAACCCAAAACCAAAAACCAGATCAGTACTGGCCATGCCAGAACTTCAAAGGAGCCTGGAGCTGGCTGGAGCTGGAAGGAGGTGGGGAAGGAACACCTTCCCATCTCTCTCTGGCTTCTCTCTCTCCTGGGCAAGTTGGGGCAGGCTCCTGGGCACAAGTCCCAGGTCGGCATACCATAGCTGGCGAGGTGCCCTTAGCTGGGAACCCTGACTCTTTCCCAGTGCTGCCAAAGCTGGCTGGTGGTTCTTTCTGGAACAGCAGCTCTCCCATCCCCCCAGGCTTGGGCCGATGTTCTGGCAAGCATATGTAGTGAGGAGTTACAGGTGGTGCAGACACGGTTTGGAAGGAATCCCAGCTGGGCCACCTCCCAAGAGCCTAATCATCACTCCCCAGATAACTCTAGCTGCTTGCAGAATCCCGGGCGTCTTAGCTGCTCCAGGGAACCAACTTTCAAGGGCAACAAGAGCTTCTGAGAAGCTAGGATAGCCTTGGGAATGGAAACTACTCTGTCCTTTTGCCTCCTTAGGTTGGAAATATTTCGGCAATACCAATGAATTTTCTGATCCCCCCCCCCCCCCCGGTGATGTGGAGTGAGCACAATATTGAGAAGGGCGGAACGTGTGAGCCAAAAGGCTCCACTCCTATGACTTGATCCAGATACCTCTGGGTCTCTGAATTCAAGTCGTTTCTCTTTTGGGGGTGAAGTCCACGTCGCCGTTCTCAGGGCACAGGCCTCGGGCTCTTTCTGAGAACTTTCATCTTCATAGTGTCAAGTCTCTGCGTTCCAGACCCACATCCTGCCCCGGGGGAATTGACATCCATCACACATGCTGTGCCTGGTCTGTTTAATCAAACTTTCATTTGATGTTGGTTGGAATTTCACATGTGGACCAAATATAGAAAAATTAAGTGATTCCAGCAGCTTGGGTTTAAAGGGAAACATTAACCTTTGATATCCAATAAATTAAAGCATAGTACATCTCAGTAAACTGTTTTGGAGGCACTGAGTGGGCGCTGGTTTACTTCATGCCTTCCTTCCTTCATTCTCTGAGCAGTCCCGGAGTATCTACCATGTTTAACGTTTTTAGTTGGTCTGGTGGAGAATATTGAGATGGGCATGATAGAGTTCTTGTCCTTGAGGAGCATAAAATCAAACGAGGAAGAGAGATAAATAGTTACTCCACACGGTAGAATATAAATGTTATGAGAAAAGTAGGTAAAAAGTGCAGTGATTCTTGCCTGTTCTAGGCTATTATATAGCTCTGGCATGTTGAGGAGACAGCAAATATGGGATCGATTTGAAAGAGAACAGGTCCTGCAGAGGAAGGAAAAGGTAGTCTTTTAGTTTGAGTGGTAGGTAAGGTATGGGAAATTATATTAATTAAGCAGGCTTGGCTTGCAAATGATTTAAATTTCCTTACAAACCTCTGGCCCTATTCTTCTATTATCCACTCTGTTAAAGCAGCAGACTTATTATATTACATATCAGTGGTACTAAAAATGTGGCCAGTAGACCTTGGCTGGTCTGCACACTGTTACTGTTCCATGTTAAGTACAGAAAGGGAGGGTAAGTGGGTTTAGTAACATTTATAGCAATTTGATAATGATTTGTTGACTCATAATTAGGAAACACTTGATTTTATTGTTGTCTAAAAGCGCCAGTCTGTGACACACTGGAAATGAAATAATAAAAAAGCCTTTCCTCACTGGGGGTGACCTGAAGCACTGTGTAGACGGTCGCTCACACCTGGGCAGGAGCTGTGCTGTTCGTGTTGGTACTGCAGTCTAGAGCTTATGAGTAGGCTCTCCGTAATATTTATTGAATTAACTGAAAATATGAAGGGAACTTGGGCCAACCATCAGTGAATTATTTTTAACTTTTAGAAAGCCTATTTGCATTTTCTGGCTTGAGTTAGCTTTTGAATTCATCTATTTGTTTCTGATGAAAACAGGACTTGATTTTTACTATACTAGTCCTACCTTTAACTTCCTGGCTGAAGGCCTTAGTTTCAATAGCAACTAACAGTGATTCTGTTACTTTGTGAGTGTGTACTTGTTCAGCTTACTGATGAGCCTAAGAAATGAAATCTTAATACCCCTTGTTCTTTTCTTCTTCACCCTTCCAAATTTAGTATATTGGACCTTTTCCAGTTTTTTTCTCAAAATGCAGGAACAGAGGCCTCATGCATATTGCTTTTCTTAGCATGCCTGTTGTTTCCCTGGCGATTTGTTCATTTATTTACTCACTCACCACTTATTTCCCAAACACTTAAGCACCTGTTGTGTGCTTGACATTGCACGAGGCAATGAGGATACAAACGTGAAGAAGCAAACTTCCTGCCTTCAAGGTATTACAGTTCAGTAGGAGAATGAGGCAAACACATAGTATATGCAAGGAATTATCGGCACGAGAGAGGACCTCTACATGAGAAATAGAGGGCACAGGGTCAGAAGTGGTCAATTCCATGTTGAAGGCAAGGATAGGCTTCCCAGAAGCATTGTTTCTTAAATTCAGTAGAAACAAGAGCTGGTATTTGTCAAGGCGAGAGCATTGCTGGTAGAGGACACTCAGGGAGAGACATGGTCTCCTGGTGGAAAGAGCTTCACCATCACTGACGCCATCCTTACCACTGCCACCACCACCACTATCATCATCACCACCACCACCATCATAACCACCTCACTACTACCAGCATCATCAACACCACAAGCCCAACAACTTACAACCACCACCACCATCACCATCATCACCACCACCGTCACCACCACCACCACCACCATCATCTCTACCATTATGAGCACCTCACTACTACCATCACCAACTCCAGCACCATATGCATCACCAGTCCATCAACAATTCATAACCACCACCATTACCATCATCACCATGGCTACCAATGTTATGACCACCTCCATACCACATTCACCACTGTCTGGTAACATTCATTGGTCACTTTCTACACTTAGGCAAAGTATAAGGGAAGACTTGATCTGAATTATCTCACTATCTCTACATCCCAGGAGTTGGGCATTCTTAGGGTTTCCAATGTATAAGTGAGGAAACAAAGACATGGAAGGAAAAACAATTGCCTCATTTCATGCATCAAACACTCAGCCAGATTCAAATTCAGCTCTGTTCACCTCAGAAACAAAGCTTCTCATCAGGTCTCTGACAAGTCTTAACCATGTTTAGCCTTATCATCTTGATAAGGCAAAATACCTTGATAGGAATTTTCCTGCCTAGAAACTCTTTGTAATATTGGCAGACATTAAAAAAATTTTTTTTTTGCTTTTTAAGTTATCTATGAAAATGGGAAATGAGATTATCCAAAGAACAAGTCCCTGGGGGAACTCACAAGGGAATAATTTTTGACACAGTGAAGTGTATGATTGTCCCAATCTGTTGTTCCTATTTTTAAATACATTTCAAAACCTTGAGATAGTTGATTTCTTGATGCTGTGTGACCCAATGTGATCACAGGTATAAAACTGAAATTGTAATAAGTTCTGTGTGTGTGTGTGTGTGTGTGTGTGTGTGTGTGTGTGTGTTTGGTACTGGAGAATGAATCCAGGAGCATTTTCCTTCTGAGGTACATCCTCAGCTCTTTTTATTTTGAAAAAGAGTCTCACTAAGTTACAGGGAATTTTACTAATTTGCTAAGGCAGAGGGCAAAGCTATGATCCTCCTGCCTCACCCTCCCAAGTACTGGGATTATAAGCGTGTGCCACCACACCCAGCCTCAAGATTTTTTTTTTGAAAGCCTTAAAATATGGGATTTTACCAGTTATTCCTTATTCATATATACATAGCAAATATTAAAGTTAATCAGTGGTAGAAGTGAGGATTACATCCTTCCAAAGTAATAAGTAATTATTTAATAAGAAATAAGTAAAACTATCCTGAGCATATAACGTCCCTTATCTTAGTCTTCTCAACCATTATCTCCATTTTCAGATGATAGCATAGACAGACAGGTGCGGTGCCTTGCTGCGGGTCCTACAGCTAGAAGACAGGGGGCAGGGATGTGATCCTTGTTCCAGTGCCATTTGCCACTCCTTAGAAATAGGAATGTGCCCAGCGTGGTGCACTCTTGTAATCCCAGCATTCCGGAGGAGACCTGAGGATCGTGGTTCACTGACAGCCTCAGCTACTTAGCGAGGCCCTTCGCAACTCAGTGATACCCTGTTTCAGACATGAAAAGACTAAAATATAAAGCTGGGGGTGTAGCTCTGAGCTATAATGCCCCTGGGTTCCATCCCCCAGTACCACCAAAAAAAAAAAAAAAAAAAGAGAAAGAAATAGAAATGAAAATTAGGAGAGTAGAAACTTAGGGAAACTGTCAGCTTCCCAAATGGCTCTCTCTTTCAGGAGTACTTACTATGTGTGGGTTTAGTTTTCAAAAACCTGTAGAGACAAGGCAGAGAAAACACCCAGAACATTCTCTGTGCTCGAGAGTCTCTAAGCTTCTTGGGCTGGCGCTGGCTCTGGTCCCTGTGGTTTTATAATGCACTTTCCTCCCAGCCCACATTCGGACTTTGCTTCAAACAGAGCGGCATATCTATTTTCCTTCCACTAATGGGTAAAGTTGTCGACTTACTCCATTTTGACAATTACTGATTTGAAAAAAAAAAAAACTTCTAAAAGTTTAATTATGGGGAATGCTTAGTCACCGAATATAATTTCTTTCAGATTTTAGAAACAAAGTAAATAATCTTGCCTCACCTACTCCATAAGGCGTTGTGGGGGCTGGATGAGATAATGTGTTAGTTTCTGAGAATTATAGACTTTTATTCAAATAGATATAGGACATGTAATAGGATCTTGACTTTTGTGCCTTATGAGTGAGGACATCTTGCTGCAGTCATTCTGAAGGAAGATAAAGAAATAAAGTGTTGCTGGCCATGGAGGTGCATGCCTGTAATCCTAGTACTTGGGAGGCTGAGTCAGGAGGATCGCGGGCTCAAAGTCACCCTCAGTAACTTAGTGAGATCCTGTTTCAAAAATACTAAAATAAATTAGGGTACAGCTTAGAGGTAGGATGTCCCTGAGTTTGATCCTCAATACCGCAAAAAAAAAAAAGGAAAGAAAAGAGAGAGGAGAGAGGAGAGAGGAGAGAGAGGGGGGGGAGGCAGGCAGAGGCAGAGACAGATACAGAGACTGGCTAGAGATACTGAGAAAAGCATCTATGATGTGTGTTATTAAATAATAATGACAATGTTTTACTAACCTTGAGCTTACTTTCCAATACTTCAATGCCTCAATTTCTTTATTTGAAAGCTACTATTAGAAGCTCTTTCTAGGGTTACTAAGACTATTAAATAAGCTAATATTCACAAAGTGCTTACCACAGGGACTGCAGTAGATCCAGGGCAGGGGAATGTTCACTTTTCTATTGTTATTTTTTTGTGTGGGGGGGTCTGAGGATGGAACTCAAGGGCATTCAACCTGCGAGCTACACCCCATGCCCTATTTTTTATTCTTTATATTGAAACAGGGTCTCACTAATTTGGGGAGGGCCTCACTAGCTGAGGCTGTCCGTGAACCACGATCCTCCTGTCTCAGCCTCCCAAATGCTGGGATTATTCTTCTTAATCACGGCCTTGATCCACCTGATAAGCTCATCTACCCAGAAAAGCTGGGTGAGCCTCAAGTTGTCAACTGCTCTTCAGCACAACTGTTCTCATTGAAGGCTGCCTGGTTGCTGACCAGGGATTTTCTCTTGCCCACTAAAATGCTATCATTTTCTCTGTGCAAACCATAAATGCACTGGCAGAAAAATAGGACCTCACCCATAAGGCCGTCATGAGCTTAGCTCCCAGCAGCAGCAAAGGAGTGTGGTTTCACCTTTCTTAGGGAGAAAAGATTCTGCTGATTTTGTAAGTTGGGAATTATGCAAATTGGCCAGAGTGCTGCCATCTTCATTTTAAAGTCCTTAAGGGGAGAGGGGGAAGAATCAAAATGAAAAAGGGGGGGGGGGACCTCAAACAAAATATCCCCTCACAGTTCTTTTCCCAGACTGCTTCTTTAATTAGTAGGTTTGAATGGGGCCCAGCTCACCCAGTGGCAGTATTTGGTTTAATGACTTGATCAGTATTTGCACTAGCACTTGTCCTAGTTATCTGATACTTTTTGCTGTAGGTCAAAGTGACTAGACATTCTGGTTTTGCAGGGAATGTCCCCTGTGACATGGCTCAAAGTGTTTCTTTTTTGCCACCGTATGATGTAATATGGCCCTTGATTTCTCCTCTGGCCCCACATAGACTGGAGGCATGAAGTGATTGCTCTTGCAAAATGTTAATTGGAAGGATTAAATATCATTCATTTTCCTCCTTTCTTTTCTTACATGGAGGCTGAAATTAAAATCGAGAAGGAACCGGGCAGCCGATAATAGCAATTGGAAAAGTTGGACATTCAAAAAAAAAAAAAAAAAAAAAACCCAAAAAACCATGGCATAATTTCTACAGGAGAGAATGCAGGTTTGGTCCAATTAGGTTGAAGAGGCAAGAAAATGGTTTATCTGAGCAATTGATGGTTAAATATCTGAGGAAACAAATCAGCCCAGGAATGTGAGCCCAACCCAGTATTAAAGAGAAAATTAAGCAGAAGAAAGGACTTGAATAAGGGCAAAGAAGGCAGTTTGTGAAATGTAAAATTCCAGCATCTTTAATGAACTGTCAATTATTTTGTTTGACTTCCTATATTCATTCATTCATTCATTCATTCATTCATTCATTTTTGTAGTATTGGGGATGGAACCCAGGGAGGGGCTTTCTACATAGGAGCTACACCTCTAGCCCTATTTTATGAAATGTTGGAAATAGAGTTAGGGAGTTCAAGGAGGCAAGCGCCAACCAGGTTATTAACAACGGCTTTAATCAAGAACCTGGCACCTTTGGGGAGTTGGCCGACCATGGGAGAAGGGACCAACAGAGAGTTGCGCAAAGTCATGGTGGGCTGGCTGAGTCACGTGGCGGATCGGAAGTACCAATGTTTTATAGGCATGCCAATTCTCTCACCACATCTGTAGTCTAGTGATCTCTGGAGTATGTCTCGTGATGTTTGGAGTCTTGAGGCACCTGGATTTGTGTGGTATCCCCACTTCTGACTTCCAGGGTTCCGCCTCCTGTCCCTGCTGCAGGGTCACATGGGGGGACCCAACCTATCATTTTATTCTTTTATTTTGAAACAGGGCCTCACTAAGTTGTAGGTAGCCTCACTAAATTGCTGAACCTGCAATTTTTCTGCCTCAGCCTCCCAAGTACTGGGATTACAAGCATGGACCACCATGCCTGATTTATTTCTTATATTTTAAATTTATGATTAGCCAATAGAATACTAGCATTCAAGGGTTAGGGGAAAGGTGGAAGTCATTTAGTCTGACCCCCTCATGAGATTATTTTCAAGGCAATTGTGCCTGTAGCTATATCTTCCCCATGTTCATTATATGGAAATCTGGGAGATTACAATGGAAATTTGTTGTCCATTTGCAAAATTTAAATTTCTCTTGATTGGATTGCTCCCCAGGGCATATTTCTATCACTTAGAGTAAGATGACTGTGGTGGGGAAAGGTAGTTGGCTGTTATCAATAAGTTGTTCATCTGCTTGTGAGATGTGGCAGATCAAATGGTTCAGCTGTGGACAAAGTGAGCACCTACCATTTTGGTATATCAGAGGGAGTATGTGGTGGTGGGCATCTGTCTTAGACTAGAGCTATCCACGGTTGGTAGAAGTTCACAAAATATTGAATTAACTAGTAATAATTTTGTGACTTTTTTTTTTTTTTGGTGGTACTGGGGTTCCTGGAAGCCCTTCTACCTCCGGGCTACACTCCCAGACCTATTTTTACATTTTCATTTTTGGAAACAGGGTCTCCTAAAGCCAGCGCGCGCGGCTGGCTTCGAACCTGCGCGATCCTCCTGTCTCCGCCTCCCAAGCGCGGGGATTACAAGCGTGCGCCACCACGCCCGGCTTAATTTTGTGACTTCTGATACACTCTCTTGCATTGGATTCTGAGTCTCATATCATAGGATGAAAAAAATCATAGCCTAATAACAATGAGATTCTTATATGGCGGCTGATTTTACTGAGTGCACAGTAAGTGCCAAACATCTCTACCTCATATCATATATGCACATAATTATTCAATCTTTTACAATGCTTAATCTTTGTGACAGATTTTGAGGTACAGATTTTATTCTTATTTTACAAGTGAGGATATCAAGGCATGAAAAGATTGACTAAGGATACTCAAGCCCAAGTTGGATCGGCTTATATTTTTAAAATATACTTTGAGCCTCCAGTCACGGTTTTTGGTCCAAGTTTACCTAAACTCGGACAAAGAAGGCCTAAAGTGGTTTCCTCCAGTGCAGAGCCAAGATTAGAACACAGGTCTACTCCTTGTCAGCTTCTCTTCCCTCCCCTTCCCTTCCCCTTTCCCCTTTCCCCTTTTCCCTTTCCCCTTTCCCCTTCCCTTCTCCTTCTCCTTCTCCTTCTCCTTCTCCTTCTCCTTCTCCTTCTCCTTCTCCTTCTCCTTTCCTCCTCTTCCTTCTCCTTTCCTCCTCCTCCTCCTCCTCCTCCTCCTCCTCCTCTTCCTCCTCCCTCTTCTCTCTTCCTATATGTAGTACTGGAGAGTAAAGGACTGAATCCAGGGGGATTCTATGTATGAGCTATACCCCCAACCAATCCTGTTTTATTTTCTTTTTAGAAAGAGTGTCTCACTAAGTTGCTGAGGCTAGCCTCGAATTTGCAATCCTCCTGTCTCAGGCTCCCAAGTACTGGATTATAGGTGTGCAACACTGCACCAGACTTCTCTTTCTTTATATCATATTTTTCACCCCTATTGACTGGGAGATAAAATAAGCAATTCCTGTTTCTCCATCCTCCTGATGTATTTCTCTGAGTCAAGTAAATGTAAGATTTAGGTGTTGTCTTGAATCTACTTAAACTTTTTCTTTCAGGGGATAAGCACATCTTTCTAGAGATGGACTTTAACAACACTAACAACACAAAGCTGTCATTATTCAATAGAAGTGATAGGAAAAGAAGCCTGTTCAACATGAACTCATCAAGAAAGTACTCGGCACAGCCATGCAGATGTCATCACATGCTGACTTTGGAATCCAGTCACACTGTAGGATTAAAAGAGGATGCAATAGCCGGGCATGGTGGCGCACGCTTGTAATCCCCACGCTTGGGAAGCTGAGACAGGAGGATCGCACGAGTTCGAAGCCAGCCTCAGGTACTTACTGAGGCCCTCAGCAACTTAGTGAGACCCTGTTTCCAAATAATATAAAATAGGTTTGGGAGTATAGCCCGGAGGTAGAAAGCCTCTGGGTTCCACCTCCATTACCACCAAAAAAAAAAAAAAAGAATGCAATAAACCATATACACAGCTAGAACATGAAAGAATTCTTTAATTATCTTTTATTTGTAGTTAGGAATTTGATAATTATATTAAAGCCAGAATTATTTAAGAGCCTAGAGACCTTCATTGAGACACTCTCATCCATTCATCCTTCCTTCCTTCCTTCCTTTCTTCCTCCCTTCTGTCTAGCTCAGAGGTCTTTGAAGTTTAATATGCCTAAAGAATTATAGTAGACATTTATGTATGCACAAATTAATATCTGATGTAACATATGGATGAAGTAGGGTTTTTTTTTCTGAAGGGTACTTTTGACTATGTGAAAATTTCCACTTTAACTGTGAGCTTAAAAACCTAACCAGTGACCAGGACACACACACACACACACACACACACACACACACACACACACACACCAAAAACCTAACCATTGTAAAAGGTGTATGATTCCTTTAAATCTACTGTCAATTCATTGACTAGTAAACTTGCAACCAACTACTGAGAATTGTTCAAATTTTGGTATTGAGTAGACACCATCAGAGAGAAGTCTACCCACAGGAACCTTGATAGCATCTGGAGTTTTAAACCTAATGACTTCCTATCCAATCAACTGATCATCCTCAAGCATTCTTGGATCACCCAACGTGTTCCTTCTTCAGTGATGATGACTTAGCTGCTTCTCAAGTGCGGTCCCTACACTGGAAAAGTGATTGTTCTCATTGTACATCATTGGTTCAATGGCTGTTTGTGTATGACTGTCCTCTCAGGGATTCTAAGGCAGGAACTTGCATTAACCCAGCTCTTAGTAGAGGTGCCTAATTCATAATATTTGCTCAATAATTATTTGTTAATTGAATCAATTAATCCAAGTTATTCTACTTGGGGATTAATTATTAATTCTAAGGCATAGGAGAACTGTGGTCAGGACCTACGGTTCTGGCTTATACCTAATTTTTTTTTTTTAATTTGTGGGTCTGGGGATGGAACCCAGGGGCATTCGACCTCCAAGCTACATCCCCTGCCCTTTGTTTTATTCTTTTATTTTGAAACCGGGTCTCACTGAGTTGCAGAGGGCCTCACTAAGTAGCTGAGGCTGTCCGAGAACCATGATCCTCCAGTCTCAGCCTCCTGAATGTTGGGATTACAAGCATGTGCTACCATTCCTGGCGTTTATACCTGATTTAAATTGTGCTGTACCTTTTGTTAAAAAGATCACATCATATGCCGGGCGTGGTGGCGCACGCTTGTAATCCCTGCACTTGGGAGGAGGAGACAGGAGGATCACGCAGGTTTGAAGCCAGCCATGCTGGCTTAAGAGACCCTGTTTCCAAATAAAAAGTATAAAAAAAAATAGGTCTGGGAGTGTAGCCCGGAGGTAGAAGGGCTTCCAGGAACCCCAGTACCACCAAAAAAAAAAAAAAAAAAAAAAATCACATTTGCTTTTCCCAAGAGGGGCTGACGATTTTACATCCTGTTCTGACTAGCTGGCCTATTACTAGAAGTCTCTCTGTCAAGCTTTAATAAAAGAGTTCATTTTTGAAAAAAGGGGTTACTATTTTTTCTTTCTTAAAAAGAACATTTAGGTGACATTTGGTTCTGGTTTGAGTCAGGGCCTGGCCTCTGGCCTTTAGATCTCCCAGAAAGAGCTCACACTTACCTTGTCCCAAAGATTGAATTACCTCTTTCTCCCCACAGAGCTAAGGGAGAAGCCTGGCTAGGGTGATTCTTAACTATCTACATATTTCTTGAGGATATGAAATGTCCAGTGGTGTCTGTTGAATGAAAGGGTTTGGTTAGTTTCTTTACCTGTTGACCCTGAAAAGGAGCATCATCTAGTAGATCACTTAAAGTATTTCTGTTTCCTGTAAATTCCATTTTTAACCTGGTGATAACTTTCTGGTCTGGAGTCTAGCTGAAAAAAAAAAATAAACAAAGCAGAAAAGGGAGCCAGTAAAGGAAGTGATCTTAGCAGTTAAGGGATCAGAAGATTTTCTTTCCTCTCTTTAACCTTTTATAAATAGTGAAATATCCACATGGAAAAGTACATAAAACATATGTTCAATAATGTGATTAATTATAAAGCTGTGTTTCACACTCAGGCCAAGAAAGAAAATAATACCAGCATTTCAGAAGCTTTCTGGGTTTTCTTCAGGGTGACAGCTCTCTTTTGTGTCCCTGGAGAAAACCACCATACTCAGTTTCTCTTTGATTTTCTTATGTAATTTAACTAACACGTGAGCATACTTAACATTATTTTTGCGTGTGCTTTTATTGGTGCATTATAGTCTCACATCATGATGTAAATCATGTTGACAATGACATACATACACGTAGCACTTGGTGTCCCCCCGCCTCCCCTGACATAATTTTTATATAACTAGGGTTATAGTATACGTATTATTTTTGTCAATATATTTGTAAGATTTATTTGTGTTATTGTAGCTGTCATTTGCACACTTTAATTTCCCTTTAACCTTTCAATATGATAACACAGCATGGTTGATGAATGTATTATACAACCATGCGTACTTGGGTTCTCTTTAGGTTATAACAACAACGCCGTGTAAACCTTAGTTACTCTCAGCCTGGTGTATATGTACGTAGGTTTCTCTGGGCATACACCCAGCAGTGAACTGCTGAGCCATGGGGGAGATGTATATAATGTCAAACTATTCTCCCAAGGATCACTTTTTACTTCCATAACATTCTGGTCAACATTTGGTTTTGGCAGACCTTTTAATCTTTTGCCAATCTGATATATATGTATATGGTAATGATATTCTACTGTGGTTTTACCTTTCATTTCCTTGATTATTAATGATATAGAATGCTTTTCCACACGTGTATTAATAATTTGGATTTACTGTTTGAGAAAAGTGTCTGTTTATGTGTGTGTTTTTTTGGCCCATTTGTATTTGCTTTTCTGTCTTTCTAAACATGGTTTGTAGATGCTCTTTACCTATTTAGAAGTTTAATGTCTTTCAAATAATTTCTATCATTTTCTTGCAAAGTTTTCTCACTTGCAATATGGTATCTTATGATAAATTGGAATTCTTCAAAGCATTCAAATTTACCAATCTTTTTAAAAATATGAATATCGTTTTTTTTCTTTTCAACAACTTTTTCTCTATCTCAATTTTCTTCTAAAAGATTTATAGTTTTGTTTCTCACTTTTAGATATACACTTCTGCAGTTGATTTTTACATATGATGTGAGCTAGGCATTCACTGACTTTTTTCTTAGTAGGTACTCAATTGCCCCATTAAAATTTATTGAAAGACAGTCCTTTTTTCACTAATCTATAGTGTCATCTCTCATAAGCCAAATCTTTATAGGTAAGTGTCTATTTCTGAGTTCTACTGTTTTATTTGCCTATGCTTGGGCCATTCATCATCTTAGTTACTGTAGCTTTAGAATAGGTTTGGTATCTGATAGAACTTTCTCATCTTGTTTTTTTCTTTAGAATGTCTTAGCCCTTCTTTTACCTTTGTTTTTCCATATAAATTTTAGAATCAGCTTGTCACATTCTAAAAAAACAACCTCTTGTATTTTGGCCAACATTACAATGACTTTTAGAATAATGTTGAAATAGACATTTTAATTCTAAATTCTTCCATCAATGAACATGGGATGTCTTTTCTTTCTTTAATGATTTCCAATAAGGAATTCTAATTTTCCCCATTGTTGTCTCATAGTAATCTCACACATCTGTTGCTAGACTTAGTCTTAGAAACTTGATGTTTTTGATGATGTTATAAATTATATGTTTTCAAAATTTTCATTTTCTAATTTTTTATTGATGGACTATAATGATAAAATTTATTTTTGTATATTGATTTTTGTATCCAATAAATATAGCAGACCTTGTTAAAATTTTGACAATTATAATAAGTTCTGACAATTTAAATGTAATTTATTTGGGGGTTTCTATGTTGAAAATAATATAATTTATGAATAACAACTGTTTTGTCTCCTTTTCAATTCTTAAGACTCTAATTAATTTTTCTTCTCTCTTTTTTCTACCTTACTGTGCTTACCAGGGCCTCCAGTACAGTGGTCAATAGAAGGGAAAAAAAGCTGGCATTCTTGTCTTTTTCCTGATTTTCACCAGAAAGATTTTAATATTTTACTACTAAACATGATATTTTATCATGTTTATTATAGTTTTATTTTTTGTCTATCCTTTACTAAGAAAGCTACCTCTGTATTTGGTTTTCCAAGGGGGAAGATAAATGTGTGCTAGTATAATATGTAAATACATTTATGAACATGTATTGAATTTTGTTGAACAGTGCTTCTTTTTATCTATGAGATAATCATAAGATTTTTTAATTTACTAATGGAGTGAATTACATTGATTTGTTTTCTAATAGTAAGCAAATCTAGAATTCTTGGAATCCAGCCAAGTTGGTTATTATATTTTATCTTTTCTATGTATTGCTTTAGTTAACTACTAATTTTGCAAGAGATTTTGGGGTGTGATATTTACCTATAATTTTCCTTTTTCATAATTAATTGTCTTGTGGCCTCATCACTTAAGTTGAGAAGTGTCTCTTCTTCCTTTCATTCTCCCAGAACAGAGCATAAGACTGAAGTATAAAATTGAAGTTTTCTTTGAATGTTTGGGTGTTTAGTACTAATTCAGTTTCTTCAGTGTTTGTGAGATATACAGATTGTATGGTAGTTTTGTTTAGTTACATTTTTAAATAAAATTTTCTACTACTGTCAAAAAATTTATTGGCATAAAGCTATTTATAATATGTAACTATCTCTGTGATATATATATATATATATATATATATATATATATATATAAAAAATGTAATGAGGCCTTATTTTGTTCATTTCCAATATATTTGTATCTTTTTTTAAAAAGATTTTCAGCTTATCAGTTGTTTCTCAGTTTTCTTAGTCTTTTCAAGGGAAAAATAATTAATTTTGTTAATATCCTTTATTGGTTATTCACATATTAGTTCTCTTTGTTCCAATTTTTTTTTTTTTTTTTTTTTTTTTTTTAGTGGTACTGGGGTTCCTGGAAACCCTTCTACCTCCCTCCAGGCTACACTCCCAGACTTATTTTATATTTTTATTTGGAAACAGGGTGTCTTAAGCCAGCAAGGCTGGCTTTGAACCTGTGCGATCCTCCTGTCTCCGCCTCCCAAGCGCAGGGATTACAAGCGTGCTCCACCATGCCCTGCTGTTCCAATTTTTATTATTTCTTGTCTTTATATTTCTTAGGGTTTTTGTGACTTTTTTAACTTCTTAAGTGAGATGCTTAGATTACTGGTTTTAAGTCTTTCTGTGTTTTAAATACCACATTTAATGTATTTTAAGATGAACATATAAACACATTAAAGAATACAAATCTTAAATGTAGAGATCAATGCACACCCACATGACCACCATCCAGATAAAAATATAGAATATTATTAAATTCTCTGAAAACCTTTCTCCCCCTTTCTGGTCATGGCCAACAGCTTCCTTTCAGTAACCATTATTTATTTTATCAATGTAGATCAGTCCTGGTTGTTGCATAGCAGAAGTTATTTGTAGGAATAATATGACGATTGGGATTGGGACGAGTATTTCTTCAATGTAGACCAGTATATCACAACTTAAGTCCAAGTTCAAATGTGATGTTTCGTAGACCATTCAGAAGGCACAAACTAAGGCTAGCTGACCCTCAGGGGTCCAGTTAAAGAGCTGGTTCATTAATCAGAGCATGCTCTATGTGCAGGCTCTTCTCTTTGACTTTCCTCACTCATGAGTATAATCAACTGTAGTTCAGACGTACGACTTTTCTTCCATCCTGGAAAATGCCCTTAAGACAAAGCAACTTTGAATGTTGGGCTTATCTCTCTGGATTCTGACTTTTCCTAGACCTTGTCTCAGAAATTGCTTACTACTTTGCTGTTTCTTAACACTTGCAACAGGATGTTTTGTTTTAATGTTCTAAAGAGTTTTAAAAATTATTCTCAGGAGGAGGGCTTTCCTGTTGTAAAGTTTAATTTTTCTTTTACATATAAAAATGTGTTTGCAAATGAAATCTTAGGTTCATGATACATACAGTCTATAAAAGAAGAAAGTCATGCTTAAAATTATGCAGCTATCATTGGGCCACACATCTCTCTGGAAGACATTTTCCCTCTGGGGGGTCACAAATTGCCTCTTGTTTTCTACTTGAATCCTGGGTGGTCTGCATTTGTTTATTACCATTGTATCCCCATTTTCTACCTTAATGATCTTAACCAGGGCCTCTGAGAGAAATATCTGATATATTAAAAGATGAAAAAGAAATTGTCAAAGGGAATAACAAATTAAGGTTTATTTAAATTATCTAGCAATTAACACTTTGGTGAAAATGCCAAGTGTTTATTCCTCTCCTAAACACAGGCCTGAGGCTAATGCCCCCCACCTACCTTGGTATGTCCTATCTTAATTTTTGATCATTGACAATACTCATTTGCTGCTTTAATCCCTATTTATTCCTCATTGGTCTCAGAAATATGGATTTATATACCTTGTTGGCTATGCGATCCTTTCTTCTTTCCTTCCTACCTTTCTTTCTTCCTTCCTTCTTCCTCCCCTCTCTTCTTCCTTTTAGCAAATTATTAATATTTGGCACTGTTTCAGAAACTGGTTATAAACTCCTAAAGTATACCAGCTCCCCTCTGAAATACCTGGTGAATAAGGACTTTTTACAGGTTGGCCAGTTGAAAGTCCTTTTCTCAGAGATGAGGGCATGTGGAGGGCGGCAGGAAGAAAGCACACACATATGCCTTGACTCAGTGCAGCCAGTGGCCATCTGGGTCCTGTTTTCAGTTGTGTGAAATCAGAGGTAGACTTCCCAGATGTTCTTCCTTTGTGAAGTGGGCGTGCCCTGTGGTCCTCACTTCCAGAATCCATGTTGATGTGTAGAAATCTTTAACGACTCATTAGAACATTGGCTGTTCATCTTTCTTCCCCTCCCAGGCCATTGAGGAAGAACACCTTGGTTATACTTCCCCCTTAAGTGAAGAAGAAGAAGAAGAAGAAAAAAGAAACAAAAGAATCAAACATCTGAAATCCAGCCCCTAAAATGACGGCTTAGAGTTTGAAAACAAAATGAACCTTTGCGTAGATTTGAGGACTTAGCCATGGAATCAGGGCTGAAGGAGGAACCAGAGAATCTCCCATCAACTCATAGAAGTAGGGTAACACTTCTCAGCCTAAATTTTTTATACCAGCACACCCACCAGCAAAGAAATAATTGTCAAGTTTTATTTCCAAGTCGTGTTGCAGAAGCAATGCATTCTGCTTTTAAAATAAAACATTGTATTATAATTTTGAATGTGCTTTTAAAAAACAGGGCCCTCCCATATTGTCCCCTATAATCTTTACCCTATGATGTATATCACTGGACAACATAATTCAGACTGACTTATCACAATCCTATGAATCTACAACCAATGCTGGCTAATGGTATTAGGGTATTTTCCACAGGAAGTCCAACAGCAATTTTGTCAGTGTTAAGTAAAAGAAGGTTTGGTATTTCTTTAAAAATATGATACATGTGCAGTGGTTCAGACTTCTCTGTCAGACACTTTAAATGATCACTTTGACATGGATTATCTTGTTTGGGACCTATAAAATTCATAATGGTAGTTATAATTCTTGACTGAACAAAATCTTTCCTCTCTCTCTCTCTCTCTCTCTCTCTCTCTCTCTCTCTCTCTCTCTCTCTCTCTCTCTGCCTCAGAAAGAAGCTTCTAGTCTTTGTATCATGTCTAGTGGCCACAGGAATAGATTGTTGACAAAGATGGGAACAGTTTTCCACAGAGGCAAATTTTCTCAAGTCAAAGAATAAGCCACACCCAGAATTCTTCCTTAACATTCTCCAGTGCCTAATATAGTGCTGGGTGTGTAAGTGGTAATTAGAAAATATGTTTAGAGCAACAATTAAGGTTTCCTGTGCAGACACAGAGACACGAGGGCGAAGGTTTAGGGTGAAGATGTTGGGTGCGATCGCAGAGGTAGAGAGGAAAGAGGAATAAGGCCAGTTTGGGTTTCAAGTGCTATCTCTGCCTCTTACTATGTGACTTTTGGAAAACTACTTAAGCCTTCTGTGCCTCAATGTGTCATTGTAAAAGAGGAATTATGACACCTTTATTATGTAGGATTTAGAAATACTCAATGTAAAGTGTTTGGCAAATACTCATCTCTCATTAAGTGATAGCTACTATTATTATTGGTAATAAAAGAACAACAATATTAACTTCAGAGGATTTTATGAGGGGAAAGCTTTCCTGAGCTGACTCCCTTCTGAATCCCTACATCAGGATCTGGATTTACCCCAAGTTTCTGAAACACGTAGCCTTGGCGTGAACTCTGTACCCAGTCCCTTTTTTGTAATCCCTATAGACCCCAAGTTCTGCTGACCCCAAAGTGCTGTAGTCATCAGGGAATTAATGGGACATTTGGCCCAAAACTCCAAATGGAGACTTTCCAAGGACAGGACATTCTGAAACCCGTAGTGTTTTATATCTTCTTCTCACAGTGGCTTGGGGGCAAAGATGGAGAGGAAACTGTCTAAGGAGACTCAGATCCCAAGGAAGTGAAGAACTTCTTAAAAAAAAATTGATGTTAATAATATGTGTTGGCATCACATTTAGATTCTTCTTGGTAAACTACCTGATCTTATTAGCAGTTAATTTGAAAAATGAACAAAATTAACAAGTTAAACAATAATGCTCTTAAAAATGCATTTAATATTTTTTATGTTCTGTATTAATTTTATACACAATGGCTCAAGGGAGACTTGTTGTCCCATTTTAAATTTGATCATCCTATTTGTGAATACAATTCTTGAAATGTTGAGAGTCTCGTAATGGGGAAAAGTATTTTCTATTAAATTCCCTGGAGACAGGGTGGAATGTTTTCTTGAATTATTTTGGTTAGAGGGCAGGCACTTTATTCATTTCGTCTTTGGATCAGCAGAAGTTCAGTAGCATAGTGGTTGACACACGAAAGGTAATAAATGAGTGTTTGTCTAATAAATATGAGACACACTAATAAAGACATACATCATGGCATGGCGGCTAGTACACTCCATAGAAAGCCAGATGTTCTCCATTTTGGCTTCATCTCTATCACTGATCTGCTGTGTGACCTAGACAATCACTTGACCTTTCTGAGGCAAGCTCTTATTTCTGCAAGGCACCACCATGTCATTACACTGCCCTTATGGGTTGTTCTGCTCGCCCCAAAGACTGCATGGAGAGCAAATGAGATAAGGAACAAGCTTTATACACCAGAATAAATGATATACCTGATTAAAAAATAGATCTTTGGGTGTGTGTGTGTGTGTGTGTGTGTGTGTGTGTGTGTGTGTTTGTTTTGCTTTTGGTACTAGAGATTGAACCCAGGGGTACTCTGCCTCTGAGCTATGCTCCTAACCTTTTTTCATTTTATTTCTTAAAATTTTGAAACAGGTCTCACTATGTTGTTGAGGCTACCCTCAAACCTGAGACCTGCCTATCTCAGCCTCCCAAGCACTGGGATCACAGGTGTGTGCTACCATGCCTAGATACCTTTTTGTTTTTCTTTAGGTTCTTTATCAAGATACCTCCTAGTTTCTGAGAAGCCACCAAGTTGAGAATACTTAACGTTCTGGCTTAGGTTATCCCATGTGATGACATAAATAATTGTGATATTAATAATGACTGTTATTTGCTGAGCAATTATTATAAGCCAGATTCTATGCTAGGTCGGTTATATCATCATCATTATTTTTGCAGGACTAGGGATTAAACCCAGAACCTTGTACATGTTAGGCAAGTGCTCTACCACGGAGTGACATACCAGCTTATTACATTATTTTAAGTCTTTAACCCTCTAAGACAAGCATCGTCATTATAATTTTTATTTTAGAGAAGAGAAAATAGAGGTCCGAGTCATATCCATCACTTGGTCTGTCCAACTCTGGCAGTCTCTTTCCACTATGCCACACTGTCCTTCATAAAAAAGCTCCTATAGGCTCCAGTCACCATCATGGTACAGGCTACTTTACCAAACAGATTCACTGACTCATCACAACTGATGAGGTAGGGTATGATTAGTATCATCTTCATTTTATGGAAAAAACGGATCCCCCGAGAAGCTCAGCAACCAGGCCTGTCTATTGCCAACATGTATCTGTGTTTGTTACACAGTGCTAGAATTTCTGATTCCTTTTCTTTTTATCAAAGGTCTTTTTAAAATTAGTAACCCCATCCCTCAAGCCTGGAAGTCCTCTTTTTTTCCTGACGATGATGAATTATCTACCTTCCGGGGACCCAGAACAAGTTGAATAAAGCCTGTCTTGCCTTTATTTCTCATTACCTGAAATTCCATATACATACATAATCACTGTAGTCATATGAAGGAGTCTTCTCTTTAGCCATCAGGGATTGACTTAGTTTGTACAGATGTGATTTGTTAAAAAATAAATTTTTTATTATTTTTTGACATCATGATTTTGCACGACAAAATAAAGACAGGCATGATTTGTGATAGGTTCCTCTCCTTGAGGGGTGAAATTTATATATAGAGAGAGGAGTTAGGTTGCAACAGGTAAGGGAAGGCCTAAAGGTAATCGTAGGGAGTTCATGAGTAGTGCCTACCCCCAACTTAAACTTGTTTTCTGTATTTGGAGGATGTCCAGGTTATGAATCTTATTACCCTGGTAGCCATAGAGAACTTAAATCACAATTTCCTTGGAGTTAGAGGCAGTCATTGGACCCACCCACATCCTGGCAGTCACAAACTTTCTGGAGTGAGCCACACCTTTGGAACCCAACTGAGAGATCCCAGGAACAAAGGGGCTCCGTGTAGATTTTCATTTATACCTTTTTTTTTTTTTTAAGGTCCTGGGGATTGAACCTAGGAAAATCCTACCTCCAAGCTATACCCCCAGCCCTATTTTCATTTTGAAACAGGGTCTTGCTAAATTACTGAGGGTTCAAAAGTTGCTAAGGCTGTCCTCGAACCTGTGATCTTCTTGTCTCAGCCTTCAGAGTATTGGGATTACAGGTGTGCAGCACCGCACCCACTTCATTTAGGCCTTTGACTCTGTGGTTCCTTCCACCCTGCTCTTCATTCATGATCCTGTCCCAGTGTCACTCTATTCTCTTTCTCTCTGCACCACACTTACTGAGCAGATGATCAAGGGCTTGGTAGAATCCATCAAGCAGCTGCGGTGAGTGCTGTTACAGACAGCACTTGGTAATCACTCGCTGAACCTCTGATGAAAGCCAAGGAGGAAAGGGGATCACAGAGGCTCTTCCTGGGATGTTCTCAAAGAAACCATGCTGTTTATCTGCATGGCTGCCTCACTTCTGCACCTTTTTATGGTTGCATCCATCTCCCAACACATCTTTTTTCTGTCCGAAGAGGACTAAGATTGTGGACGATAAAATCAGGCTTGATTCCAGTGTAGTAGATGCGCGTGTAGGAGAGAGAGGGAGACAGCACACACACACTGTTGAACTGTCTTGCTGATGTCCTACCTCACCAGGCTTACCAGAAACCTCTCTGTTTCTCAGTTTCTTTGTTTTTAGCACAGGGCCAGGACAATGTTAGCATCCAGGAAGCTGTAGAGAAGAGATTCTACCCCAGAATGTACCAAACCCACAGGAAACGTGCCAAGGAACAGCCAGTGATGTCCTTGGGAGCAAAGTTCTGGTCAATTTGGTCTATAATTAGGCAAAGTTCTTCCTCATGTCTACCTCTGGGATGTCTCTAGGAAATAGCCTGTGTCCCCTAGTCACGTTGGGGCAGCGTCTGTTCCGGAAAGCCCCGGGGTACAGACTCTGAAGGAGACCAGGACGGACTCGCTGTACGAGCACTTGGCTTAGTGTTTAGGCTCAGTAATAGCAACCACATGGCACCGCAGAGGCCTTGCCACGCCTGGAGGGCTCGGGCCTCTTATCCAACAAGGGCTCTTGCTCCAGCCAGGCTGAATGACACTGTGAGCTTAGCAACGCTCAGCACCTCTTACGGGATTCTCTGAGTCAGAGCTAGGAGACAGGATGTGATCTCAGATTCTCACATACCTTCCCTGCACATGTTTTCTTCGGTTTTAATCGGAGTGGGAAGAAATGCTAACCATGTGTGTGTAGTAGACCAGGAGAAATGTCTTGAGAGGAGCTGGAAGAGATTGTCAGGGAGCTCCAGAGGATTGCTTTTCCTTCCTGACTTTTTACCCCACTGGATAGGTCTCAGCATTTTACCCAGAGGCAGCTGTGGACTCCTGGATTGTCTCCTGTCTTTGGTGTCTCTTCCCATCCTTATCTGCATGGAGATTCCAGATATACTGTCTTCAAACCCTGTTTTATCATATCTTGCTCTTCTGTCAAAGCAAGTCTCCCTGTCTCCATCCATTCTGGTCAGCAAAGTTGTCCATAAACTGACTCCTATCCTTATCTTTCCCACTTCTTACCATTTCTTCCAGCTGCTGGCTCATCAGTCTCCTTATAGTTCATGTCATATCTTTTGGTTAGTTCCTTCAACTTGAGGTTGAAGTTTATCCTTACTGGATGATCCATATATTTTACAGAGATCTTCCTGAAAATACCACCATAACCACTATCACCACCACCACTGCTACATCAGTACTACCATCACCGCCACCACCATCACCATCAACATCACCACCACCACCACTGCCACCATCATCACCACCACTGCTGCCACCATCACTACCACCACCACCATCATCACTACCATTATTACCACCACCACCATCATCACTACAATTATTATCACCACCACCACCATCACCATCATCACTACCATTATTACCACCACCATCACCACCATCATCACTACCACCACCATCACCATCATCACTATTACCACCACCATCATCACCACCACCACCATCACCATCACCACCATCATCATCACCACCACCATTACCACCACCACTAACAACAACAGCATCATCATCACCACCACCACCATCACCATCACCACCATCATCATCACCACCACCACTAACAACAACAGCATCATCATCACCACCACCACCATCACCATCACCACCATCATCATCACCACCACCACTAACAACAACAGCATCATCATCACCACCACTACCATCACCACCACTACCAGCAGCATCTTTAGTATATCCTTCATGTCAGAAACTGCTCCAGGGCTTTTTATAAATGATTCCACCTAATCCTCACAACAGTGTTGAAAAGTAGGTGCTATTAATATTCCTACTTCTTCAAATGAGAAAACTGAGGATCAAAAGGATTAAGTCACTTGTCAAAGACCTCAAGGGTATTAAGCTATAGATTTGTCTCATATCAAAACCCAGAGTCTTAGCCTGGCGTGGTGGTGCACACCTGTTGTCCTAGTACTTGGGAGGATAAAATAGGAGCATTACAAGTTTAAGGCCTTAACTTATCAAGATCATGTTTCAAAATGAAAAATAATTGGGCATGGTGATGTATGCCTGTAATCCCAGTACTTGGAAGGTTGAGACAGGAGGATCACAGATTTGCAGCCACCCTCAGCAACTTAAAGAGATTCTTAGCAACTTGGAGAGATTCTGTTTCAAAAACAAAAAGTTAAGCCAGTTGTGGTGTGGTGCACACTTGTATTTCCCAGCATTTGGGAGGCCGAGACAGGAGGATTGTGATTCACAGACAGCCTCAGGTACTTAGTGAGGCCCTTTGCAACGCAGTGAGAACTTGTTTCAAAATAAATAATAAAAAATAGGGCTGAGGGTTTAGCTTGGATGTAGAATGCCTTTGGGTTCCATCCCCAGTACTGAAAAAAATAAAAATAAAAAGGGCTGGATGTATAGCTCAGAGATAGAATCCCCCTGGGTTCAAGTCTCACTACCAAAATAAGAAAAAGCACTGGGATATAGCTCAGTGATAGAACACCTCTGGGTCCAACCCCCAGTAAAATACATATATACACACTCATGATAATATACAATCTTCCTAATTCAAACTCTTATTGCTTATTTTCCTTCCTTTAATTCCTTTAGTATTTATGTATGTGTGTATGCATATGTTTAGATATTCTCCTTGAACAGTTGAGTTGTCAAGACTAAGATTTTTTACTAGTGCATTTTAATTGTACAGAACAATGGGTGCCACTGGCATATTGTACCCACCTGTAACGTACTTGGATCATGGCCCTCGCCGTTACCCTCCCCTACTCTCCCCTCCCCCTCCTCTTCCTTTTCTCACAGAGTCACCCCGCTTCTTTCATGTCTTCTCTCCCCCCGATTACACATGTGAGGGAAAACACGAGATGTTTGACATTCTGAGTTTGGCTTATTCACTTAACATGATGATCTTCAGTTCCCTCCATTTTCCTGCAAATGATATGATTTTGTTCTTTAGGACTGAATAAAACTCTATTGTGAATTGTGCTATGATAAACATGAGTATGCAGGTGTCTCTAGAGTATGCTGACTTTAATTCCTTTAGGTATATACCTAGGAGTGTTATAGCTGAATCAAAGAGTATATATATATATATATATATATATATATTTATGTACATATACACTATATAAAATATATATCATATATATATTTTTTGAGGAACCTCCATGCTGATTTCCATAGTGGTTGTACTAATATATGTTCCTACCAACAGTGTATAGAGTCTCCAGCCCCCTTTTCTGCCCCACATTCTCACCAGCATTTAGGTTTTTATATTCTTGGTGAGAGTCATTTAGACTGCTCTAACTGGGGTGAGATGGAATCTCAGTGCAATTTCAATTTGCATTCAGGAGGAATTTTTTTCCTTGAGATTAGATGATTCAACTCATTTTTTAAAAAGTAGCTGAAAAACTAAACTGAAGATTACAAGGACAAAGAGACTTGTCTAGATCCTAGATCCTAAGGAGAGTTAACAGAATCCTGACTCATGCATAATCCAGTGCTTGCTTTAGGACAGCATACATCATCCTTTTGTGCCCTTGAAAACAAAATTTGTTCTTCATCTATTTCAAAATCTTCTCTCTTGCCTTCCCAATTATAGCATTATTCTTTAATGATATATGATATATTTATATATTTAATGATATATATCTGATATATATCATTATATATCTCAAGTACTGGGATTCTAGGTGTGTGCCATTACATCTGGCTAGAAGTCAAATTTTTTACTTTAAAAATGTTTCCAGGGCTGGAGGTATAGCTGAGTGGTACAACACTTGCCTAGCATGCAGGAGGCCCTAGGTCTGATCCCCAGCACCACATAAAGAGGGGGGGGGATAAAAATATATTTTCAGTACTATATAAAAAGTAGGTCATAGGCATGGTGATACGTGCCTGTAATCTCAGTACTTGGGAGACTAAGACAAGAGGATCAGAGGTTCTCAGCCAGCCTCAGCAAATTAGCAAGACTTCGCTTCCAAATTTTAAAAGGGGGCTTGAGAGTGAGAGTATAGCTCAGAGGTAGCATGCCCCTGGGTTTAATCTCCATCCTTCTCCTTAACAAAAAAGTAGAAACTAAGTGTTGAAGGAAAGCAAACAAGCCCATTGGCATAGGAGGGATGCATGTATTTACGTGATGGTCACTGATGGGAAAATGCAGGAGATGCTGGTAGTACTTGGTGCCTAGGATGCACTTTTCACATGAATAAGAGGGTGAATGAAATGGTGTTAGAAAGACTAGAGTTGAATTTAAGCTGGGGGGAGGTTATTTCCAGAAATATGGATGAAGTTTTGCAACAAAGGAAAAAGACCCAGCTTTGAATGCTGCTGACAAGCTGGTCTTTAAAGAAAATTACAACATATGTGTATGAAGGGATGACTCACTAGAGAAAAGCCATTGAACCCGACAGGCATGGTGAAGAGAACAGCAATGGTCTCCGACTGGTCGAGGACAGAGCTGAACATCTGCTCAGCGCTTCCAGGACCACCTCTGCCTCCTGGCCAGTGGGATGTGCCCCTGTGGCCAGGGCTGGCCTCTCATGCTTGACACCAGTCAGCTAAGGGGTCTGAAAGCTATGTTGGCTGCAGTGGGTGATGTGCCAGGTGTTTTGGGCATGTTGGTGTATAATATTATCTAGATCAGTGCTTTGAAACTTTAATGAGCATATGAATCACTTAAGCATCTTGTTAAAAGGCCGCTTGTAATTTAATAGGTCTTGGGTGGAGCCTACGATTTTGTCTTCCTAACACACTACCGTGCGATGTTGCTGCTGCTGTCCTGAGCAACTGTACTTTGAGAAACAAGGTTCTAGACACTGCGTGGAAAAGTACCAGAGAATGCATCAGAGAGTAGCTCTCGGTTTACTTCTCAGCATTCTCCTCTGCTCAAAGATCTCCGCTCTGTGGGCTGAATTTTGACAATAGGCCAGCTATGTCTTGGAATTGGTTCTCTGGGACTGATAGGATTTGGGGAGTGGTCATAAAATAATGGGAAAATCAAAGATGCACACCACCTTATAATTCCTAGAGATTTACACCTAAAATCCACACAAGAACTCATTTGCTCCAGAGTCACTTGAGTTCACGTTGGTTCCTAGGGCCCAGCACATAGTAGGCCATGAAAAAGTCCCACGAAAGCTGGGCATGGTGGCTCATGCCTGTAATCCTAGTACTTGGGAGCCTGAGACAGGAGGATCATAGGTTCAAGATCAGCCTCAAAATGTAGTGAAATTTCAAAACAAACAAATAAGCAAAGATAAAAAAGGGCTGGGGTGTAGCTTGGAGGCAGAAAACTCAAGTTCAATCCTCAGTACCAATAAATAAATAAATAAATAAATAAATAAATAAATAAATAGAAAGAAATGCCATGTGAATGAACAAATTATTAATAAAAGAGGCTTTCATTAAAAATATATGGCCATAGTATATCATACTGAAATTTAATTTCACTTTCAGGATTAAGAACAAATTCAAAAGAGAAGCTAAGTAACAAAAAGACATCTCAAAGGCCAGACATTAACTTTTTTTTTTTTTTTTTTTTTGGTATTACTAGGGATGGAACCCAGGGGCTTTCTACCTCCAGGCTACACTCCCATACCTATTTTATATTTTATTTGGAAGCAGGGTCTCACTAAGTTGCTGAGAGCCTCACTAAGTAGCTGAGGCTGGCTTTGAACCTGTGCGATTCTCCTCTCTCAGCCTCCCAAGTACTGGGATTACAAGCGTGCACCACCATGCTCGGCTAGACATTAACTCTTAGGCATATGGTTTATGGAGGAATTCTAAGCCCTCTCTCAGAGCTTATTTGTGCTGTTTTAGCTTTAAATAAAAGCGTGAAATAGTTTATTATCAATATAAACAGAATGCTGTGATAGCTCACCTTTTGTAAGATTTTATAGTCTGCAATGCACTTTAAAAATACCTTTATGGAGATATAATTCACATATCATAAAACTCACCCTTTTTAAGTGTTATTTGTGCTTATTTTACAACCTACTTTACAAAGCTTGGCTCCTGTAGTAGATGAGAAAAGGCAAGTTAGAGAGTTTGGAGAGGGCAAAAGGCAGAGATAGGCAGGCAAAGGCAAGATGACACTCATGGCAAGAGATGAGACAAAAATAATATTAAAAGAAGTATGGAAAAGTAATAAGAAATCGCAGTCGGTTATCTGGAAATATTTAGTTTAGTGTAAACCCTTTTCTAATATGCCTCAAAATACCCTACGATGATGACTGTATGCATCTCGGAATAATAATAGAGGTTCCTGAGGATGTCTTTGAGTTGCCAAGGAAAGCTAAGTTATACTCAATGCACTTTGCTTAAAAAAGCAGGGCTATCTGTGACCCATCAACACAGATTTTCATTACAATGATAATTATAATTTAAAAACCTTCGGGGTGATTTACAGAGTAAGTTCTCAGCTCTCTCCGCAACAAGTCAATCCACAGGGATTCTAGAAAGCTGATGTTTTACTGTACAGACTAAGAGATGTGACCAAGGACAGCCATGCGCACTTGGCGCTGCTGGCCTGTGGGGGAGAGCGCTCACCAAACACCGCTCTCTGGTGAGTGGGGCCTCCAGGCGGCCACCTGCCAACAGAGCCCTTTCTTCCTCTCTTTGGATGTTGTTATCTCTCTTAGCCAAAAACTTTGAGCCTTTCTGGATGGGTATCAGAAGGACCCTTCTTGCTGAGGTGCAGAGCAAACACTGGAAGACACTTTGCCAGGTTTCCCTTTGGTTTAAAAATATGAAAATTATTTGCTCCTCTAACCCTTCCCCAGCTGTGCTAAGGGGCAAATCCAGCTCGCGGCGGCTCCGGCGTGCCACCGGCTAGAGCTCTTTTAGTTCTGATCAGGCAACACATTTCCTAGTTTCTTTCTCTGAGGGATGCACCTTCACAATGTCAGGCCGCTTCCTGAGCTTGGGTTTCTTCACCCGTCACAGGAATGGCAATCCTTGCCCTGGGCACCTACCTCACAGGGTTAGCGTGAGCTCTAGTAACAGTATTTTAAATATAGGTTAAATATATTGACGGCTTACTAATTTTTTTCAAGCACCATAGGAAAGGCTTTAAATTTATTATCTCATCAAAGCCTTCCGTTAACACTTGGAAGTAAAACAGTGTTATTATTCCACGTCATAGATCTCATCACTTTAGCTCAGAGAAGTAACTAGCCCAAGACTGCCTTGGCTGGTAATTGGTTAAGACGAAATTTGAAGAGAAGTCTTTTGATTCCAGAAATTAAATGAGATAATGCTTATAAAAGTACATCGTAAAGGTTTATATCGCAAAGGCGTATAGGAGAATATGTGATTAATTCTATTCCTAGAATTATTTCATAGGACCATTTTAAGTTCACCTCCTACCTTCATCTCCCTAATTCAGCCTTCCTGTTTGGCCCCCCTTTTCAGGCCACAATTGACTTTATGACCTCTATAGACTCTCCTACTTCTTTTCCTGATTGTGCTGGACCATGAGCATCTCTGGCCATTGGACCTTGGCTACCCACACCTGTAATCACAGTACTTGGGAGGCTGAGACAGGATTATCACAGGTTTGAGGCCAGCCTCAGTAACTTTGAGAGGCCCTCAGCAACTTAGTGAGACCCTTTTTCAAAATAAAAAATAAGCTGGGCGTGGTGGCATACGCTTGTAATCCCCGTGCTTGGGAGGCGGAGACAGAAGGATCGTGTAGGTTCAAAGCCAGCCACGCTGGCTTAAGAGACCCTGTTTCCAAATTTAAAAAAAAGTATAAAATAGGTCTGGGAGTATAGCCCAGAAGTAGAAGGGTTTCCAGGAACCCCACTACCACCAAAAAATAAAAAATAAAAAAATAAAAAATAAGTTAGGTCTGGTGGCACGTGTCTATAATCCCAGTACTTGGAAAGTTGAGACAGGAGGAGCATAAATTTGAGATCAGTCACAGCAATTTAGCAAGACTCTCAGAAACCTAGGGAGAACCTGTTTTAAACCAAAAATTTAAAAAGCTGGGGGTATAGCTCAGAGGTGGAATTTCCCTGGGTTCAATCCCTAGTAGCAAAAAATAAATAAATTAAATTAAAAAAATTAAAAAATTAAAATCTGGCCTTTAGGTTGGACTTGAATCTTTCCTGAAATCACTGGTATGTGCTCCATCCCTGGCCTTGGCCTGAACCCTCACTGGGGACAAATTTTTCCCCTTAAGTCTTTGGTAGCCACTTAAAAACAAAACAAAACAAAACAACAACAAACTAAGCTCCTTTATTTCTTTTCACTGGGAAATATAGCCACTTTAAGGATAAAAATGAAACAAATGAAACCTCCCACAGATCTCCAGTGGCTGCTACTCTTTTCTTCTCTTTCCTGAATAAGAATTCCCTCCCCAGTAACCATCCCAGATTGGAAAACATTGTCAGGCTTGGGACACGCTGCTTGGGTCTGATTTCTGACTCTCAGGGTAGGAAGTACTGTGCTGATGGGGGCTTCTAAGAGCTATTGAGTAGTTTCAGATTGTCTGCTTCCATCCGTGTACCTACTCCACAGCCTCAGGTTTCTCCTTGTCTGCTTCCTGTTTCTTGCCAATGGTTAATTCAAGTCCCCCTTGTGTGACTCAGTACACGAATATCTCTGTGTTACCCAAGTTTATTCAGCTTATAAACAGAAAGTACTTTTATTCCTGACTATGTTTCACATAGATTATCTCAAACTCCTAGCTTGGTTTTCTATTTAGGTCCAGAGCCAAAGTGTTTGCAGTCAAATGTGTGCTCTTGTTGTTTAGTTTTATTTGGCTCCCACTTATTAAAACCTCTGGCTTTATTCATCCTTTACCAGCTACCATCTACATAAACTTCTGGCAGGAAAGAATCTCTCTGACTGCCACGGCCGATTTCTGCTGTGACACTATCTAGATAGGACTCCATCAGCTCTTCAAAGCACAAGCTCTGCGCTTGGGAGGCGGAGACAGGAGGATCGCACAGGTTTGAAGCCAGCTTCAGCTACTTAGTGAGGCTCTCAGCAACTTAATGAGACCCTGTTTCCAAATAAAATATAAAATAGAAAGCCCCTGGGTTCCACCCCCAGTACCATGTGCACGCACACACACACACACACACACACACACACACACACACACACACACAATAAATAAAGCACAAGCTCACCTTTCCCCTCACAACCACTCACTCCAAGACCACCACCACCACCACCTCCTCCTCCTCCTCCTCCTCCTCCTCCTCCTCCTCCTCCTCGTTCTCCTCTGAACTAGGGATTGAACCTAGGGGCATTCTACCTCTGAGACACATTCTAATCCCTATTTTTAAAATTTTGGCACAAGGTCTTTCTAAGTTCCTGAATCTGGCCTAGAACCTATAATCTTCCTGTCTCGGCCTCCCAAACACTGGCATTACATGCATGCAGCACCATGCTTGGCTCCTTCTTTCTTTTGACCTAATATATTCATTAACTTTTTGGATGAAAGTTAGAAGGGACTGGGGGGTGAGCTCACAGCTGGAGCCAAGGAAGAAATGAAGGTATCCGGGATGATAGCTTACCATGTCTCTAATCAATAATTCATTTTTAAACCAGAGTATTTGAGGAAATTGAGACTTGGCCTTAAATATTTCTTTGTAAACAAAAGAAAACGAGCAGAAACCTAAAACAGAATACAATTTGGGACATGGACCAAACAAAATGAAAATATCTCCGAGAGTGAGGAAGACTATGTAAACTTATTTACAATTCAATAGGATTCTTCTTGCGCAGTGTGAGGCATGGCTTGTGTTCTGTTTGGAAATGTATCTGTATTACACAAACGGTCAACGTGGCTTTGGACTTGCCATTGCATGAGTGGAAGCACCGCAAAATTTGGCAGTTTAATGGCAGCAAAGCCAGTATGTCAAAAAGCTTTTTATCACAGTAAATAAAATGCCCAGCAAAGATAATTACCCCCCTCTTCCACAACACAGGGGCGGGTCCTATCTTCCTGTGCAGAGGTTTATGGGGATCAGGGGTTTCAGGAATGCCTAACCAACTTCATATGTCCATGTGCCCATAAGAGAGTGACGCGCTCTCCCCATCCCCAGAAATGCACCTGCCCCCCGCTCAGGCCTTTGCTTGCTTTTTCGGCTCTTTCTCTCATGCTCTTATTTTACTCTCTTGGTGCTCAGAGGGCTCACGTTAACCTACTAAACGTTGACCTTCTCCTCATTCCCACTTGATAGGTGAACATCCCAGCGGTCCCCCTGAATCCTTTCCCAGGACACACCAGCTGCCCCGGCTTCCCCCCCCTAGCTCTCCATCCTCAGGGCTGAGGCCGGTCTCATCTAAGAAGCCTGGAGACCTGGAGGCCTGAGGGACATGCTTCAAGTCCCTTCTGCTCAAGCCCTTCCCTGGTGAATCCCAACACCTCCTCTGCCCATCTCGGCAGTGGAGGTTCATTCATTCCCATCTTTCTCTCTCTCTCTCTCTCTCTCTCTCACACACACACACACACACACACACACACACACACACACACAACTGCACATCACTAATCCCAAATGTAAAATGCTTCCAAATCCAAAGCTTCTGACGCATGAACATGACAACACAAGTGGAAAATACCACACACACACATCATGGTCAGGAGCCATGATGAAGGCACGCTACAAATTTGTGTAATATCACCTTACCACTATATGTATAAGGAGCATATGAGACATAGGTGAATTTCAGGCTTAGACTCAGCTCCCGTCCCGAAGATACCTTACTTGTGATTGACATAGTTCGGAACCCATAAAACGATGAAGTCTGAAACACTTCTGGTCCCTAGCATTTCAGATAAGGAATCCTTAACCTGCGTGGTCTTGCCAGGTATTGACAGGGCTTCTCACTTTCTGTTTCTCTCTTTGATTGTCTCTCTTTTTGTACCTGACACTCAAGGGCTTGCATATGTACCCCATGTTATATAAAATATCTGCTACAAAGTAATATGGTCACTTTATAGTAAATTTTACATAATCCTTCTGTGCTTAAGGAGAGGGAACAAATCTAAAAGTTTGGGAGTCTGCGAATAGAGCTTGAGTGGGGACGAGGATGGGAAGGGAGGGCAGGGGCATGGTTGGGGCTTAACTGCAGCATGAGCAGGGATGGGGGCTTCTCCACCATTATTGTTGTTATTCCAAACTAGAGCTTCCAGAGAGCCTCCACCCCCACGCCTCCGAGCAGTGCAGACTCCACTCAGACCACCCTCCAGCAGAACGCAAGTTCTTTCTAAAAAACAAATACAGACTAATTTTCATAGCAGGGTAAAAGATTAATTAATTACGCTTCTATTGACATTTCTGCCTCCAAGTATAACGATTTCTTTAATTACAGCCTCTCGAGGAAGTATTTGCTAAGACAGGCTCCTGTTTATGAAATAGGCTTGCAGACCACAAAGACCAATATTTTCTTACTGATGATCCTAAGTATGTCAGGACATGCTGTTTAAGCAACAGGCAATGAAAATGTAAAAAATGGAGGTATAGACATATATTGAAGTAGCTGTTTGTTAATGGTTTTTCCTATTTTAGGCATGCCAGGGTTCAATCTCAAGTGGATTTTACACTCTTTTTTTTTTCTGAGGCCTAAATTTTTTTTAATTTATTTTTTTTATTGGTGCACTGTATTCATACATCATAATGGGATAAAAAAAACTTTGATTTTACACTCTTACCTGCATGCGCTCAGGTATCACTCTTCCTCAGTGCCACTGGATTCATTAGTCACAGGTTAATCTCTGTAGGACCACGAATTAGGAATTTAATTTGAGGAAGGAGATTGTGGGATATTTTTTTTTAAAGGAAGAAAAGATAATGTGAAAGATGCTATATTCTAAGTTTCACATAGTCTTTACTATAGATGACACACCGTTGAAACTTTGGATTCTTTAAAAATGTTTGCAAGCCTGCTATAAAGATATTCTCAGACACATTCACCATGAATATTCCTATAGCTAAACACAAAGAAAAGTATTTCATCAGCAACTTTGGTGACATTCTTTACTCTCTTGATTAAAAACTACCTCACACATGGATGTTATCTCTTTGGCCTTGACTTTTCTTTGTATTTTGATTTAGCTATTGGCTCTGCAGATCCTAATTGAGATGAACTTTTAGCCTATTTCTTTATTATCTGTTTATAATCTGCTAAAAAAAAAATTAGCCCAATCTATAGCACGATCTACACACAAGATTGTATGTCTATATAGCATTTAATTCACCAAATATTTGTCTCCATACAGTTATATCCGAGGCCCTGTGTTTTATTCTAGTGGACAGAAGCCTTTTCAAACTCTAATTTGACAAAGTAATCTATTTTTTGAAATATAAAAGCAATGAAAAACACACAATCAATAGCTCATACTTTTTTACAGTATTATTTAGAAGTGATTGAACAGATATTATAGAAATTGAAGTTGTTTGATTTGTTTTGTGCCTCAGGTCTTCTATTAGTTATTATGGACTTTCTTTTGGTCTTATTTGACATCATTCTACAGTCCATCAAAAAAAAAAAACTTATGAAAACATAAACATGCAGTTTTAGCAAGATATTTCAGTTCATTGTGTCCTTTACAGTATAAAAAAAGATTTTGAAATTACAGTTGCTGGAGCTTTGGTAAACCAATTCATATCATATTAATAAATGTGCCTCTTATTGTTCTTTTACGCTAAAGTTTCTCAAAGTAAAATATCCAGGTACAAGAATGTGAACATTTTTTTAGCCAGGTGTGGTGGCACACACCTGTAATCCCAGTACTTGAGAGATAGGAGGATCATAGGTTTAAAGCCAGCCCTGGCAACTTAGTGAGGCTCTCAGCAACTTCCTGAGATCATGTTTCCAAACAAAAAATAAAATAGGGCCAGGGGTGTAATAGCCTGAAGGTAGAATGCTTTGGGGCTCAATTCCCAGCCCCCCACCCCCCACCCCCCACACGAGAATGTGAACATTTTTAAGGGTTTTGGCTGATATACAGAGAGTGGACCAAGCTGTCATTAGCATTGAAGACATAGAAAATAGAGGCCCTGTTTTGTTTTGAGTAGGAGGGCGCCTAGCATAAAGAAGTTAGATAAAATGTCAACAACTCTGATGTAGTGAACTCAGTCCTCAAAGATGAACAACCTCCAAGAACTCAAGATCGTGGGGGAAAAAGTCCTATATATGTCTTTTATTTTCCCCTTCCTGCCCTTCACCCCTAGCCTGCTGGCGCTTACAATTTTCACAGGGCTTCAGTGCAGCTAGGTGCGTGGGGTGGGGGCTGTCCTCTGACTCCCTGGAGGAGGACACCAGGCAGGCCGGTCACTGTCCCTTTCATCTGTCTGCACTGGTGCCTTCATGGGACCAGGCTGTGAAAGAAATCTCATGTGTCTCATCAAAAGGGCAGGTCCTGCAACTTAGTGAGGACCATCAATTAAATAATAAAATAAAAAAAGAGCTGGGGATGTGTAGCTCAGTGGTAGAGCATTTGCTATGGGTTCAATCCCCAGTACTAAAAAATTAAAATTAAAATTAAAAAAAGGAAAGAAAGAAAGAGCATGGCCTTAGGATTTCTACATTTCTCTGACAGCCATTGCTAAAAGTCTCTGGAAATAGCACACGTGGCCTGGGAATGGTGTTTGCTGATGGAGGGGAAGTGCAGTGAGGACGAGGACAGGCCCTTCTTGTTCTGGAAGTCCTGTCTGCTAGGGTGATCAGCTGTCTAGATTGGCCCAGGTCAATGTAGTCCTCATTTTAGCATAGAGAGTATCAGGCAGATGGGGCACATTGGTCACTGTGGCTCCCCAGTAAGCACTAGCCCTGAAATCCCCACATTTGTGGAGCTCAAAGATAAGAGAGCAAGAAGGTAGAGATGTTGATTCAGGAGTGTCTAGTTAAAATGTGGTGAAAATAACCTCGGGCTTGGAAATCAGAAACTTACTTCTTCTGATTTGAGCTCTATGATCTTGGAGCAGTTAACCCTTCCTTCCTTCCTTCCTTCCTTCCTTCCTTCCTTCCTTCCTTCCTTCCTTCCTTCCTTTCTCTTTCTTTCATCATGAAGCCTGGGTAGTAAACTTGCCTGTTTGCTTCACAGGATGGCTGGAGGGATCAAACATGGTTTTGCACAGGAAAGCACTTTGTGAGCTATGAGAACTCAGCCATTATAAAGTGTGTTTTGTTTTAGTACCGGGGACTATTGAACCTAGGGCCTGGCACATGCCAGGCAAGTGCTCTACCACTGAGTTACCATCCCAATAATGAGCAATAATGTGCTTTTATTGCTCTAAAGCATTTAGACAGTAGAGATACGTGAGTTTCAGTTATGATTTATACTCTTTATTCTGATTTTCACTTTGCAGCCTCACATTCAGTAAAGAAATAAACACATACCCACCCAATGCCCTAGATTATGTCTGGGCAGAATCTGGGATGGGGTGAGGGGTTACTTGTGGCATCCTAGTAGGGGCCGAGTGAGGTTCTGGAGGCCACTAAGATGCTGTGGCATCTTAGGCCACTAAGGCAGCATGGCTACTTTTGATGTCTACAGGCACCTCTTCACTATGTGGACCCAATGGGAGGAAGGATGAATTTGGGGCAAAGGTGGATGGAAGATTAATTTTTTTCTGCCAGATGTGGGACAAACTTTTCCCAAGAGCAAACAGCAAATGAGTCAAGAATGGCCACAGGAGATGGAAACATTTCTCCTTGTCTTCCCCACCTCTTTCCATTTTGTAAGAGCCCAATTTAGTGAAGTGGGCCTTTCACAGGATGTGTTTTAAAGGCGACACTCTGCAGAACACAAAACACGCTGGGCAATGTGAATTGCTTTTTGTTTTGGGAGATTTCGGTGCCCACATTTGCCTGACCACAGTTCCCTACGAGAGAGAGAGAGAGAGAGAGAGAGAGAGAGAGAGAGAGAGAGAGAATGGAAAATGCTGTAGGCATTACAGAGGGCCCATTATCTCAAAATAATTCTTCCCTTTTAGAAAGTCGCCGTGGCAAGACTGGGGGCAGAGAACAGATGTGGCTCCTAGTCAAGAATACTTAGAACCCTGACCAGAAATTCAACTACAGGAATAGCTGACAGCCGGGATGAAAGGCCATGGTTGACATGGCTTGGACTGAGCAGTACTGTCTAACCCCTCGAAATGCAAATGCTATTGTCTGTAGTACAAAAGCACCGGTTTTCCCTTTAGCAGAGCTTGTACTATGAAAATAGCATGTCCTGTGTGTAGTTGCCTCACATTCTTTCCATTTTTTTTTTCCCTGTGTGAGTCAGAGTACAGATTCTAGACAAGGCCCAAGAGAAAGAAAGCCATCTAATTTACATGGGCACCGAGTACCCACATCTGGATAGAGTCAGAGTGAGCGGGAACTACTTGCAGAGCTTCCTTCTTTTGACCATATGAGGCATTCCCATAGAATCCCATGAAAGTACAAAGTCTCGTTCTTAATAAAAGGAGCTGTTGCTGGTATGATTCAACTAGTACCGAAACTGACCCACACCTTACAGGAACTGACCCAAATCTGGAGACTGACAATGAGTGGCATGAGGCCACCAGACTCTCACCACCTCTCCAATACCCTGGATTATATAACACCGTCAAAGGCTTGCTGGAAGCCACCATGTCTGTGCCAGGATGCTGGCAAGATCTAAGATCTGTCTCAGTTGGAAATCCCAAGCACGGTCGTGAGCTGCAGATGCTGGGAAAGCTGGATGGAAACCATTGATAGCGTCGGGCCCCATGCTGGACGAGTCTCAGGGGCTTTGGTGCCAGCACCAATGAATGGTGCTTCAAAACAAACATATGGGGGAAGGGAACGAGTAGCAGAGACCAGCCAGCGCACCAGGAAAGAGAATGTGAATGGCAGATATATAGGAACTAGGGAGACCAGGGGAAAGATAGACAGCTGTCTTCCAAAGCCGGGGGCTCATCAATAACTACTTACTGGTGTCTAAGGAAGAATGGTATGGATTTACATCTGAGCAGAGTTGATCGTAGGTGGTGGAGACATTGTTAAAGACCTTAGAGAGGAAACTGGTAGATAAAGAAGATTATATTGTTAGAAGACTAGCAAGGTGGAGAATAAATACACTTGGTGGACTTGTCTCAGAACGGGTCACAAAGCATTGGGACAACACTCCGCTCTGTGTCTGGTGGTCTACCTTTTTCATGTTGGGTCTTTGTCAGGGGATGTCTGCTGGGATATTAGGCATCTGGCCTTGACTTTTATTTTTGGTACCTGGGATGGAACCCAGAGGCATTCTACCTCCGAGCTATACCCTAGCCCTGTTTTTTATTCTTTATTTGTATTTATTTATTTATTTATTTATTTATTTATTTATTTATTTATTTTGCAGTACTGGGGATGGGAACCAGGGGCATTGTACCTATGAGCTATACCCCGAGCCCTACTTTTTATCCTTTAGTTTTGAAACAAGGTCTCACTGAGTTGCAAAGGGCCTCACTAAGTAGCTGAGGCTGTCTGTAAACCATGATCTTCCTGTTTCAGTGACCTTGACTTCTGTCTCCTACTCAGGCCCCTGACAGTTTTCTGAAGCAGCCTGACAACAGTGTCCTTTTGCTGGTTCCATCAGAATTCCTTTTAAGGAGGATATATATTTTGATTGGGGAAAAGTACTTGTAAACTGTTAAAGAAAATGGTGAGACTCCTAAGTCATGGGGCTGAGGAAAGTGAAAGCAAAGAGAGGGCAAGTCTGCTATATTTTGGATATTGGCCGAAAAACCAGTATGTGGCGGGGAAGAAGAAAACAGAAGGGTGAGGAGGGAGAGAAGATGATGAGCTTGGAGAAGTCCTCAGAGCTGTGTTTGGGATATAGAAGACGTCCAAGAATAGAGATATCTACCATTCAGTTAGAAGTTTCTTGGAGTGCTCTGATGAAAATCTTGCTCCCTCTGGCCATGGCTTCCACGAAATATGTCTCTAGAAATCCCAGTTGTCTTGAGTGAGTGAATGGTGGGGGGTCCAGGAACTGATTGAGTATCACATCGAGTTTGAAGAAAGAGTATTTTGGGACATACTGCATTAGCAGGAATTTAGAGGCAGAGGTGTGGTAAGGGATGCTAGATGGTTACCAATATCCATTCTTCCCTTTCCTATCAAAAGAACTGCTGAATTATATCTGGAACTGTTGCTGTCCAAGTAGAAATGGCAGTCCGAGCCTTTTTTTTTTTTTTTTTTTTTGGTGGTACTGGGGTTCCTGGAAGCCCTTCTATCTCCAGGCTACACTCCCAGACCTATTTTTACATTTTTTTATTTGGAAACGGTCTCCTAAGCCAGCGCGTGCAGCTGGCTTCGAACCTGCCTGATCCTCCTGTCTCTGCCTCCCAAGCGCGGGGATTACAAGTGTGTGCCACCACGCCCGGCAGTCCTAGCCTTTTTAAAAGTTACATGCAATCATGTGACTTAAGATAGTGCTGTGGTTTGGATGTGGAATACCTCCCGAAGGCTTGGTTCCCAGTGCAGTGGTGTCCAGAGGTGGGGCTTTGGGGAAGTGCTTGAATCATGTCAGCTTTGGTCTCATCCATAGCTTAATTCATCGGTGTCCACATGGACCACTGGGAGGTGGTAGAAACTATAGATGGTGGGTGTGCCCTGGAAGAACATTACAAGTCTTCAGCACCTCCCTCCCTACACACTTCTTGGCCATCATGAGCCGAGCAGCTCTCCTCTGCTCCTCTATCCACCGTGACGTTCTGCCTTACCTCGGGTCTAAAGCAATGGAGCCAGATGACCACGGACTGAAACCTCCAAAGCTGTGAACCAAAATAAAGCTTTTCTCCTCTAAGCTGTCTCTGTTGGATATTTTGTCACTGCAGTGAAAAGCTGACTAACACAGTTGGCTGATAGGGGTGGTAGAAATGATATGCATTAATTCTAGCCTGTGTCCTTAAGGGGAACACACATGCACTTCCCTGCCAATTTCCCCAGTTTTTCTGGCTAGTAATAGTGTAAGAGCTGAAGTGGCCACCTTGAACCCAAATATGGGATTCACATGTGGAGACCGATGGAGCCCCCTTACCAGTCCTGGAGTGCCAACATCTGGGCCATTCTATGAGAAATAAATGAAATTTAGGATGACATAAGTTGCAAAATCATAATTATTTTATTCAATCCCCAGAAGAAACACATATGTAATCAATTATATAATGACACAAGGTTGAATGCCATTGATTATCAGCTACATTCTCATTTCAGAGTTGTCTACAAATGAAAAATTTAGGTCTTAAAATTATTAAAACACAATAGATTGTTTTGTTGAGGTCATTGCACTTTGAGTTTTGTCATAACAATAGTTTATGCTACTATGTCCTACCTAATATGGAATTTATTATCAGAAGTGGGGTTCTCTCATAATGAGACACAAAATAAGTACCTTAGTGGTTAGATAGCAAGAGGATATACCCTAGACAGACAGACAGATATTCAGACTGCAATTAAATTCTGATGATTTTTGCTGTACTCTAGAAAAATATTCAGAAAAATATTCAGAAAAATGGTCTTTAATGAAACTTTGGAAAGTAGACTGCATGATGACAATCTAGAAGTTTTAGTGAAACTGGTTGGGTGAACTCAGAGTGTTGATGTATTGGAGAAATGTTCCTCTACTCACTTTGGTGACATTAAGCTAGACATAAAAGGTGACTTCTATTCTCTTTAAAGGGGCCACTTTAGTAGATGATATTGTTATAGCCCCAAGACTTCCCATGTCCTCCCAGTAAGAATCAATAAGTCGGAATGAGAGCTAAACTGGAGTTAAAATCAGATTGAGATTAAGATATTGTTTTCCTACTCAAACCTGAGTTTTAAATGGTCCCAAGGAAGCTATGATTAATAACAAGGAGAGACAGAGAGACAGAGACATGGGTGGAGTACAAAGACCAGTAAATGTAAGATCAGTTAAAAAAAAAAAACAATAACAACAACCCTGTTTGGATGAGTTCTTTGGCTGCAGTTACATATACATGGAACTAACTGGAACCAAATAGCCAGAAGCCAAAAAATATTTTTGAGAAACTTAATTGCCAAAGAAACCACAAGTATGGTTTCCAAAAGCCTGTAATTCTTCCATCCCTAAAGCAACCCAACCCCCCAAATATGCTCCAAGCAGGAAGTGAGTTGGGAAGCTTTGCAGCTCTGAAAGAGGGCATGGTCTCCAACACCCATTTCAGATGTGACAAGTGAGAATAAAGGAGGAGGAAGAAATTCTCAGCAGGATCAAATCAAGGAAATTTACCCGGTCAGGGGAGGGGGACGCTGGTAATTGCCAAGGACAGATGACTGCTGTGTTTTTTTTTCCTTCCCCATTCCTAATGAGAGTTTTAAATCACAGTTCATTTGCTTCTACTCCGACACTGTAGATGTGTGTGTGTGTGTGTGTGTGTGTGTGTGTGTGTGTGTGTGACCATGAAGAGCCACATTCCTAGGCTTGGAGCTAGATGCACTAACTAGATGGACTATTGTGTTGAATGCTTCGGGGATTGGATAAGTATGTCCAATTAGTAAGGAGAGGATATGAGTGTACATTTGAGTGGCTAGAGAGGTGGGCTGTGGTGGAGATTGTTGATTGTACTCCAGCTTCCATGTTCTCTTTCCTTTGCCCAAAAAATTTCCTTCTGGTTTTTGGACTGATGACAATTGAGGTAAAACCTCCAATTCCTTTTTTTTTTTTTTTTTTTTTTCCAGTTACCTGAGCAATGCACTGATTTCTAGGAATGATGGAGCATGCATAGATATAATGAGCACCACTCCCACACCGTGCCTTCAGCATGGACATGAGCTCTTCCCGAGGTCTGAGCTGCAGTCGTCCTGGCAGGAGCTGGGTCAGTCACCTTAAACTCAGGCATGAAAGCTGTGCATTGAAGAGTGTTTACCTTCTGTGTTCTGGAAGCCTTGGAAGCATCACAGAAGAGGGAGTAAACTCTCGTCTTGTTTAAGCTGCTACTGCTTTGAGTCGATGATAGCAGCTTAGGGTGGGCCTTAAGAAATATAAGCACTAGCGCCAGGCGTATTGGCACACGCTTGTAATCCCCGCGCTTGGGAGGCGGAGACAGGAAGATGGCGCAGGTTCAAAGCCAGATGCGCTGGCTTAAGAGACCCTATTTCCAAATTAAAAAAATAAAAAACATAAACTAAGTCTGGGAGTGTAGCCTGGAGGTAGAAGGGTTTCCAGGAACCCCAGTACCACCAAAAAGAAAAAAAGAAAAAAAAAAAAAGAAATGAAATATAAGCACTAACCAAAATTATGCCCAGCCCATGAATTCACAAAAATCTTGGGGAGAGCGTATGAATTACTGATCCAAGCAGCAGATGAGGAGAGAAGATAAGATCTGGATCTCCCGTGGGCCTTCCATTTCCCAGAACAGACCAAAAAACCTAGACCGGAAGTAGAGATGCTAATGTTGCCTCGGCAGCTGCTGCCCTGACCCCCAGCCAAGAGGCGGCAGGAACCTAACTCTGCTCAAAACTGTGGGTAATTTTTATATGGTTAGGGCCATTGGGCCCCTTTCTGACATTATGGCCTCTGAGACAGTACTACTGGTAGAGAGAGCTGAGAGGGGCCAACACGTTTTTCCCCCTCACAACAGAAAAATATATCTAGTATATATCTAATATATCTAAAAAGAGAGAGATGCAGAAGATGACCCTGAAGTTGTCACTGGACTAAACTGGGGAAGTTCTGTTATAGGTTTCATGAGAGATCTTAGAGAAAGTAATAAATAACACACACTGAGATTCTTGGAGCAATTTCTCAATGTAAGTTGCCTGGCTGCTCTGCTAGTCACGTGGAAAAAAGAAACTGTGACTTTCTTTGGTAACTCCAGCAAGCCTCTGGTAGAAGCACTGGGAAGGGCAGTGGAGCAGTCTGGGCATACAAACAGGGAATCCATGCTGATCCACTCGCTCAGATCCCAGCCACACGCACACATGTGACCTGCTATCCACATGAGCCTCGGCCAGTGCTTCTCATTTTGCATTCACAGGAAGCTGAGGTGATTTGACCCCGAGGGGCAGTAGTAGGACTGGAGTGTGACCCTCTACTATCCTGATCACCCTTCTGCCTCATTTGGGGACAAAATTCTACTGGGGATCATGTCAGGGTAGAGACATACACTACCTGGGGCTCCCAATAGGATTGCTCAGGGAGCGTTGAGCTGGAGTTTTACACTGTCTACCACTTCATTTTGCACAAAGCCTCCACTCTCAAGGGTAGTGGCCCTTCACTCATTGAACCAATATTTATAGAGATCAACTCGGAGTCAAGTGCTATTGTAGGCGCTGAGGATACAACAGCAAGGAGCAGGCTGAATCTCCCCCTCTGGGAGTTTACATATCAGTAAACAGAATAAATACATCGGATGAGAAGTTATGTTAAACAATGCAAAAAGGGAAAAGATAACAGGTAGGGGAGATGGGGCATACCAGGTTGGATCGAGGTATGCTTTTTTATTTATTTTTTTATTGGTGCACTGTATTCATACATCATAGTGGGATACAAACTTTTGTAGACATACATGCACATATCGCCCAGTCAGCCCCCACCCTATCCCCACCCCATTCTCTCCCCATCCCTCCCTCCCATGCTTGGCTTAGTGGTTGACATCTAGTATTATAGCAATTTATCCTAAATTAAAAATGATAATCTCACATTAACAGTTTCATTTGTCTGATACCCAGCTTTTGATGACTTAAAGATAACATTTCAATATTTCTTTTTACTTTCTTTCTTACCAGAGAATATTTTTTTTCTATTTCTTTTTAGGTGAAACTATCATATATTTATATATTTATTTTTCAGAAAAAAATCTATCCTAATATGGAATATAGACTCTAGATACCCAAAATGATCTTGAAAAAGAACAAAGCTAGAAGATATATATTTTCTGATTTCAAACCATATAAAGCTACAATAATTGAAACAGTGTAGTACTATTCTAAAGGCAGATATATAAACCATTGGAGTTAAATAAAAGCCTAGAGCTAAATTCTTCCCTATATTGTCAAGTTATTTTTGACAAGGTTTCCACGAACATTTGGTGGTGGAAATAATAATCTTTTAACTAAATATTGTTGAAACATAATAATTACATGGAAAAGAATAAAGTTGGACCCTTACCTAATCCCATATACAAGTATTAACTCAAAATAGATAAAAGACCTAAATATAAATCTTAAGACTATAAACTTTTAGGAGAAAATCTGGGTCATAAAACCTCACAACATTGAAATTGGCAGTGATTTCTTGAATATGATTTCAATGGCACAGGCAACAGAAGAGTATACAAACTCCCTAGAAAATAAAAAAATATATATTGTATATCCAAAGACAATGTAAACAGAGTTAAAAGTTACTAATAGAATGGGATAAAATATTTCCAAATGCTATATCTGAAGGTATATTAATATTCCAACTAGAAATCCTAAAAATTAACAACAATAAAGGCAAACAATACAATTTAGAGATAGTTAAAAGACTAACATAAATAATGAATCTCCACAGATAACCAATCTTAGTTGTCTGTTGGATGGAAAATCTTGTTTCTCTGGTTCTGGTGAGTGTTACCTATTTCTTCTTTGTAGTTAATCTCTTTGAGTATTTTCTCTAGCGCTGGTTTTGAAGACATAAATTCCTTCAGTTTCTGTTTGTCATGGAAGCTTCTTATTTCTCCATCTAATTTGATAGAAAGTTTTGCTGGGTAGGAAATTTTTGGCTGGAAGTTGTTTTCTTTCAGAGTTTGGAATATGTTACTCCAAGCCCTTCTGGCTCTCATGACTTGGTTTGGGAAGTCTGGAGTGATTCTAATTGGTTTGCCTCTGAATGTCACTTGGCCCTTTGTTTTTGTTGCCTTTAAGATTCTCTGCTTGGCTTCCACATTGGTCATTTTGACAATTATGTGGTGTGGAGATCCTCTTCTCTGATCCTGTCTAAAGGGAGTTCTATAAGTTTCATGGACCTGTGTATCAACCTCTTGCTCTATGTTTGGAAAATTTTCTGCTATTACTTCCTTGAAGAGATTGTTGATCCCTTTGGTTTCACTTTCTTTTCCCTCCTCTATTCCAATTATTCTTAGGTTAGCTCTCTTAAAATGGGCCTATATTTTTTCAACATCAGATTCCTGCTGTTGGATATTTTTTCCTAGATTAGAAACTATGCGTTCATTTTTGGAATGATCATCTTCTAGGAGCGAGATTCTGTTCTCCATGTGGTCTAATTGGTTGTTTGTGCTTTGAATTGAGGCCTTTACTTCATTAATTGCATCCTTTATCTTTTTGGCTCTCTCTGAGTTCTTTTCAAAGCACCTCTATTATTTCTACAGTTATTTTCCTAATTTGATCTTCTAGAAATCTCTGATTTTCTGTTTTATCGGGTTCTGATGTTGTGGGGTTGTGGGCATTCATTGCTCCAGTATTATTCCTCTTTCCCATGATTTCGGAAGTTTGTGCCTTCTCTGGGATCTTCCCTTGGGTCACTATGACTTCACTTAAGGTGTTCTGGATCTCGAGTCAGTAGTATCTCAGACCCCACTACTCCTTTACTGGGTTGTATCACAGAGTCTCCGACCCAGAGAGTCGATAGAGGCTGCTTTAGACTGTGTGGGGTGCCAGGTTGCACGTTCTCCTATGGTGTGATATCTCTGCCACCGCCACTCCCCCACTGAGTCAAGTCCCAGGGAGTACAGTACTGGGATTTCTCCTCTGTGGCCCGCAATTTGACTCACTGTTCTTGAGTACGCAGATGTAGCTGTACTGGATTCAGTGAATTCTCTGCTGCTGCCGCCGGTGGCAATATGGTGCCGCTGCTACGCCCTCGGCCCTGAGGCTGGCGTATTTCTTCTTGGTTTTGATTTCCACTCTGAATCCCTGCGGCGTGTGCTGAGCTCAGCCACTGGGAGCTTTAGATTTTACCTGCGGCGAGAAATCCCGCCTGGCTGTTCCGCAGCGGCTCACCTCGGCTTGCTGTAGCCGTCCGGTGAATTTGCCGCTGCCGCCGGCAGTATGGCGCTGCTGCCACGGCCTCGAGCGTGAGGCCAGTGTATCTCCTCTGTGGCTCTGAGCTCTGTTCTCAGTCCCCTTTCTCTCTGGAGCCTGGTGATTTTTTTGTTTCTCTGGTGATGGTGTTTTCTGGCTATTTTGTGGTAATGGAGATTGGTTGTTAGTGGGGCTCTTAAGCCCCGCTTTTCTCGGTCACCATCTTCCCGGAAGTCCCCCGAGGTGTGCTTTTAAATTGGGAGAAAAGGATGGGCGGCACTGAGGAGTTACTGTTACTATGAGGTCCTGAGGTCCTGAAGGGAGGGAGAGAACGGAGCAGGTGGCTATTTCAGTGAGGAAGCATCTGGTTGAAGGAAAGGCCAGTGCCAAGGCCCTGAAGCAGCAGGGTGCCAGGCCAGTGTGTAGAAGTTTTACTTCTTGCACTCCTTGTAAATGGTCAAGATTATTATATGGAAGTATGTGCGTGTTGTGTTCTCTCATTCTCTCTCTCTTAAATACTCTCAACAATACTGCTGATTCCTTTCTATGGTTTTTACAACTATTGTTCTACATGGTTCATGGTTTATCACTACTAGTAAGACGTTATTACTAGCACATACTGGACAGGGCTCCAAGAGCTCTCTATCGTTAACTCATTAAAACCCTACAACAATTCTAGGACGTAGGTGATATTATTATCCTCATTTTACAAATTGGAGCATATGGAGGTTAAATAACTGGCTGGTGGTCACACAGCCAGTTGGACTGAGGCTCAAGGATTCTGTACCCCAGGTTTTTGGTAGGAGTCTGCATTATTAACCAGAAGGCAGTGCAATGCACCACCAGTCTGCTACTGATAGGACATAGTCTGCAGTCTCGTCTCATAGGGTCAAAGTCTTTGCTGTGTCTTCTAAGAATTAAATCCATATTTGGTGACTGAATCTAAGTATGATTCTCAGGGTGGAGGTAAATCTTCCATAAACAAGAATGGTTGTTGAAGGGGGAAAAAATTCTCTGTTTTCTTTAGAACAAAACATCCAAGTTACATGGGAATGCACCACATGATTTTTGTGAATTGAAGTCAACTTGGCACCAAGAGAAATAACCTTAGGAACAAAGTTTGTATACAGTGTGTTCTTACGGAAACCACAGTTAGGAAGTAGAGTAAACTGTTAAAGATAGACTCTTCTTTCTGGAGTTGTATTAGCTGTCTTTGGGTGGGGAAAGCAAATTGATTCATTTATAAGCTTTGTACATCAAAAGCTAGATAGACTTATACTTTAAAACCAAAAGAAGGAGGAAGGCTTATTTTTAGCTATCTGAAATTTAAACCAAACCCACCACTGACATATGGACGTCTTGGGCTGCACAGTGTCAGACTATTTCTCAGATGACATCAAACAATGCGCTATTGCAGTTGTAGAAAGGCAGCGCGGCTCATCTCTTACAACGGAGTTTAACAGCTACTGGAACGCTAAGCTAAAGATAATAAACTTCTCAGAATTGGAGTGGGCTGGCTGGGATTGGATTTATCTGTGGGAACTGGGTTCAGTCCCATGAGAAGAAGGATATCACTGTATGTAGGAAGAGACATTTTTGGTGCTTAGGGAAGGCCATTGGGCTAGCTAAAGAACTACCTACAATTGTAAAATAAAATTTTTCTCCAATAAATAGAAAGAACTACAGTAGGTGTGTGTGTGTGTGTGTGTGTGTGTGTGTGTGTGTGTGTGTGTTTCAGATGTTATATTACTCATTTAAGGTAAATAAAAAAATATGTATTAATCTGCCAGGTGTGATGCATACCTGTATTCCCAGTACTTGGAAGGCTAAGACAGGAGGATCACAGGTTTGAGGCCGGCCTCAGCAATGTAGCAAGACTCTCAATAACCTAGCAAGACCCTGTTCCAAAACAAAAAAATGAAAAGGGCTGGAAGTACAGCTCAGAGGTAGAATGCCCCAGTGTTCAATTCCTTAGTACCACCCCCCCAAAAAAAGTATTTATTTCAAAATATTCACCAGAAGTTCCCAACTTCAAAAATAATCACTCAACACTTTTGGGGGAACTTCTCACTTTTATACTTATTTAAACTTATACTTATTTATAAGTTTAAACTTATTTAAACTTATAGTTTAAATATATATATTAAACTATAGATATTGTTGACTCTATAAAAAATGGGATGAAAGCAGCCATACAATTGTGTGGACGGTTTCTTTATTTTAATGTGATATTTTGCTTAGCATTTTTCATGCCATTTCATTTTTTAACAGCAGCTCTTTTACCTAGATTTCACTTAATTCCACTCATATTCTGTGCTTTGTTGAACTGATATCTCACTATGGTAGGCTCTCAAGAATTAGCATACCCTAATCCCTGAAATATGTGAATCTGTTAAATTACAGGACAAAGGGAACTTTGCAGATGGGATTAAGACCACCAACCTTCAAATAGGGAGGGTGTCTTGGATAATAGGTGGACCCAACTTAATCCCATGGGAGAAGCGGAGGTCAGAGAGATGCTATGTAGCACGGACCAGCCCCACTTTTGTAGGCTTTGGAGAGAACGGGATGGCTGAGCCAGGGAATGCAGGAGATCTCTAAACACTGGTGACAGTCCTCTGCAAGAAAATGGGGACCTCACTTCCATGACCCAAAGCAAACAATGACCATTTTCCCCTGCAACCTCCACAAAAGCAAGCAACCCTGCTGGCACCGTGGCTTCAGCTTGGTGAAGACTCAAAGTAGAAACAACAGACAGCCCACGGAACTCCTGACCAACAGAACCTTGAGATAATAAACTTGTGGTGTTTTCAGCCAAGTCCGCGGTAATGTGTTGTAACAGCACTAGAAAACAAACGTGCATATAATTGATTTTCTAGGCCATTTTTCACCAATTAAGTAACATTGCAATTAACATCCTTGTAGCTAAATTTCTAAATTTGGATGCACCTGTTTGATTATTTCTTCAGGATCAATTCATTTTAGAGGACCTGTGGGTGGTATACAGAATGTTCAGGCCTTTGATGTACAAAACATGGTCAAGTTTATTGTTTTTTGATTGGGAGTGAGTCAAAGGATAGAGGAAGGCTACCTTTCATTTCTTTTCAGTTACTGGTTCTGGCTATTTAGCTTCCATAGTGCGTACAGTCAAATTCTTTGTTCATCTCAGCTGGCCACAGCAGCCTTTGTGTTCTCTCTGTAGATTGAAATAATTGCTGCATTAGTGGAATAATGGCCAACCCAAGAGCTGCTTGAGAAGGTCTCTATGGTGAAGCTGTTCCCTCAAGTTTGGAACATTAGTCAAAGTGCATTGGAGCCAGCTTTGGGACTGAAATGGAATTTGCTTTGCTCTTCAAACACCACTTGTCCTGGCATTAGGGAAGGGTTGGGGGGCGGTAGGCCAAATATCCATTACTGGGCAAACAACTTGAAGTATGTTTATTTTATGGGGTTCTCTCCATATACATTAGTCAGAGTTGATCAGAGGATAACTGCCTCTTTTATAAGCCTCAAGGGTCACGGTGCACAAATACATTCAACCACATCAGAAGTCGGAATTGTTGATTGGGAGGTAGGTAATGTGAATGAAGGATTTAAAAAAAAATATCACCCCAGGTGACTTAGAAATGTTCCCAGCTCGAAGCCAGCTCTCATCTTTCATGTTAAGAATGGCTTAAAGTTTAAAATAACACTAAGTTTCAAATAACAAATTTAACATTTTGGCTGTTTATTCTTTTCTGTAACTGCACACTGATCACATTTTTTTAAAAAAAATTCAAATATATGGGGGTCAGGCTTTGGGATAACTTGGCTATATTCATATCTGAAATAACGGATTATAAATAATACAGAAAGAAGTCACGTTAAGAAATTATTCACATGACAAAAGGACCCATTCCAGTATTTTTTGTAAATACTGACTATCTTATGAGGATCTAACAATATACTGAATTTACAAAAGTCAAGATTACACATAAATAGCATACAGTGGGGGTCCTGTGTGTGTGTGTGTGTGTGTGTGTGTGTGTGTGTGAGAGAGAGAGAGAGAGAGAGAGAGAGAGAGAGAGAGAATGTAGAACAATTATTGCTTTTGGCAGACCAGAAACTCATTCCTGACAAATAACTTCATCAGTGCATCTTTTTTTCTGTTTTTTTCTTTACTTGGTACTTAAGTTAGTGACCTTGGAAAGGACACCATTAGCAAGTTCAGTTGTGGAAAAGCAGCCCAGCTAGTGGATATACGGTTAAGAGTTGGACATTCTGGCTTTGACTTCTACATGGCTACCACTTAGTGTCTCATAAAGGCATTTACACTTTTTTTTTTTTTAAACAGGGTCTCTTAAGCCAGCGTGGCTGGCTTCAAACCTGCATGATCCTTCTATCTCCGCCTCCCAAATGCTGGGATTACAAACTTGCGGCACCATGCCCGGCCTCATAAAGGCATTTAAAAACATTCTTTGAGCTGGGTGTGGTGGCTCGCTTGTAATCCCTATGCTTAGGAGGCTGAGACAGGAGGGTCGCATAGGTTCAAAGCCAGCCTCAGCTACTTAGTGAGGCTCTCAGCAACTTAATGAGACCCTGTTTCCAAATAAAATATAATATAGGTCTGGGAGTATAGCCTGGAGGTAGAAAGCCCCTGGGTTCCACCCCCAGTACCACCAAAAAAAAAAAAAAAATTTTATTTGAACCTCAGTTTACTTCTCCATAATTGGGGACAGTAATATTCACTTGCAGAATATGTGTATTGCACACAAGCATACTGATTGACCTAGATTTGGGGTTCAGTGAAGAGGATTCCTATCAAATGTCTGTTATTCCAGAGTAATGTAATTCACGTGTAGGGAGACAAATCCGTTTTCCTTTGGATGCAAGCCATGGGGTCTTGAAAGATTTGCACACGGGAGAAAGCACTCAATAAAGAAATAGTTTATAAAGGAAATGAGAGGCTCTTTACTTAACTGTACATTCATGTTGGCAAGTGTCTGTCTGAAGTTTCTCTACCAGAATTAATTTATCATATTGATGAAGCCTTTTTTTTTTTTTTTTTTTTTTTGGTGGTACTGGGAAGCCCTTCTACTCCGGGCTATACTCCCAGACCTATTTTTACATTTTTATTTGAAAACAGGGTCTCCTAAGCCAGCGCCCGCAGCTGGCTTCAAACCTGCGTGAAACTCCTGTCTCTGCCTCCCAAGCGCGGGGATTACAAGCGTGCGCCACCACGCCCGGCTTGATGAAGCCTTTTTTTTTTAAACTTTCATACAACTCCATAGCCATTTAGAAAGCTCACTTATATATGAAGGTTCTTGAATATGTGGATTTTGTATAACATATAACTTCAATGCATTTATCAAATTCTCTTCTCTGAAAAAGAACATTTACATAAATATTTGAAATTAGAGTGTCATTAGAACCCAATGGGATTGACTTGCTTAAAAATCTTCAATGATTTCCCATGTTTTATGGGAAATATCCACAAAACTTATATTACTAATATTATCATAGTACCTCCTTTTAACTTATTTTTTCACTTTCCCATTTACACGTCTTTTGTTCATCTCAAATTGGTGTATAGAGCACCCAAGTGCGTCACTGCTACAGCGGACAGCTCTTGTTTTGCCTTTTCTGCAATATTTAGCAACAACCAGTTAAATGTTAACCCCCTTTCCTGGATTCCTGTAACCCTGGCTTGGCCAATCAGTATATTTTATCCTCCTGGCCACGCAATTGATTCGGTGGTGGGTGGATAATTAAAAATTGTCCAGCCAGTGGCAATTCCAAGACTTTTTTTTTTTTTTTTTGGTGGTACTGGGGTTCCTGGAAGCCCTTCTACCTCTGGGCTACACTCCCAGACCTATTTTTACATTTTCATTTGGAAACAGGGTCTCCTAAGCCAGCGCGCGCGGCTGGCTTCGAACCTGCATGATCCTCCTGTCTCTGCCTCCCAAGTGCGGGGATTACAAGCGTGCGCCACCACGCCCGGCCAATTCCAAGACTTTTAATGGGTCAGCTGAAGAGAAGAGATTTTCTACTAGTCCCTGCGCCAACTGAGAAGAGAGAATGTAAGCCTCTAGCCACTGCTGGCTGTTCTGCTACAACACGGTGTGTGCCTTCCTGAATGTCAGGCCAACACGGAGAATAGAAGAGCCAAGAGATGGAGAGAGAGGCTTCCAGGGGCATGTAAGTCCCTAAAGACCGACCTCTGGCGTTTTTAGTGGATGAGTCAATAAAGCCTCTATCTGGAGTCAGTTTGAATGAGATGTTCAGCTTGGTCAACAAAGTTGACCAAGTTGCTCTTTTGCTGTGCTCATGTTTTCAATTTCTCAAATATCTTGTCTCTTCTTCTGTACCAACTCTAGAGCTGTCTTTTCTTGAAGGCCTCAGTCAAGTTCTAGCTCTTTGATGATGCCTTATTCAACAGCCTAGGGCTTCCATCACACAGACAATCAGTAAATATTGACTTGAACTGTCATTTGGCTCTTCTGGTCTCTCCAGTGTATTGCATGCTCTTCACTGGGTCTTTATTGGGGAGACAGTAGAATGGAAAAGTCAGCATGTGTCTATTTTTATTTTATTTTATTTCATTTTATTTATTTTATCCTATTTTTAATTATTTTGATACTGGAGGTTGAACCCAGGGTTATCCAGCCTTTTAAAAACTCTCGATTCATTTATTGTGGTACTAGGGATTGAGCCCAGGGGCATTCTACCTCTGAGCTATACTGCCAGCTCTATTTTATTTTTTATTCTGAAACAGGATCTCATTAAATTGCTGAGGGCCTTGCTAAGTTGCTGAGGCTGGCCTCAAACCTGCATTCCTCCTGTCTCAGCCTCCCAAGTACTGGGATTATAGGCATGTGCCACCATGCCTGGCTATATTTTTACTTTGAAACAGGGTCTCACTAAGTTGGTGAGGATCTGCGTTGCTGAGGATGGCTTTGAACCCGTGATCCTCCTGTCTCAGCTTCCCACATACTGGGATTATAGGCATGCACAGTTGTGCCTGGGTAGTATGTATCTCTTTTCAGGTTTTATTTGAATAATCATGCTAAAGGACAAAAATGGGTCTTTTCCTCCCCTCCCTTTCCCTCTATTCTCCCCTTCCCTCCCCTCCCCTCCCCTCTCCTCTCCTCTCCTCTCCTCTCCTCTCCTCTCCTCTCCTCTCCTTTCCTCTCCTGTCTTTTCCTTTCCTCTCCTTTTGTTTTTTCTCCTTTCCTTTCCACAAATGACAGAAAAAAATCATCAGAGTTCAGTAACCAAGTCTTTCTACACATTATAAGGACTATTATTATATCTGTGGCCTTATTCCACTGAGGTAAGATGACCCATTTAAGGGGGAGGGCTAAGTAAATAGGTCATCTGTGCAACAGTCCAAGAAGATTGCTCAGACACTGTGTAGTTGAGAGTAAACCGTAGAGTTATTATTTATGAATGGCATGCCCAGCTAATCTAGTGGTATCCAAGTTTATCTCTAAAGATCGACACTCTGGAATGCCTGGGAAGTGTCCCCCTGTGGTCCCAAGGCACTCAAGTCTTAAGTGTTCTGGAAGCTTATTGGTCAACAAGGTATGGATGCTCAGTGTCTATGGAGGAGAAATACCAGTGTTTCCAGGAACCCCATATCCTTCCTACCTTGGTGCCGTGCCTTTGTCCACGCTTAAGTCATTTGAAATATGAGGGGAACTGGGTTTGTTTAAAAAGACAAAAAAAAACTCCTCTTGAGCCAGGTGTGATGGCACGCACCTATAATTCCAGTACTTGGGAGGCTGAGAGAGGAGGATCACAGGTTTCAGGCTGGCATCAGCAACTTAGTGAGGCCCTCAGCAACTTAGCTAGACCCTGTTTCAAAAATAAAAAAATAAGAAGGAAGTAGGGTAAGAACAGAGGTAGAATGCTCCTGGGTTCAATCCCCTTAAAAATAAAAATCTCCTGTTTTTTTGGCTTTTCTTTAGCTGATCGGAAATATAGTCCCTGAGGCCAAGGTGGTACAGTAAATAATAAGAATAGATTGTCAGTGATCCAGTAAATAGTAAATGCAGATAGAGTTTGACCCAAAAATCAAATATGGGGGAAGGAGGACATGTGGAAGTATTGGCTTTGCCTTTTGTCATAGGTACAACACAGTTTCATTAATTAATCACCTGTTTCTGTGTTTCACTTTGCAGCCCTTACCACCTGAACCCATTGGTCAGCTCTTAGTTTAATGCCTTTCTTACTGGGGATTGAACCCAGAGGCATTCTACCTCTGAACTACGCCCCCAGCCATATTTTGTTTTATTCTTGGAAATAGAGTCTCACTAAGTTGCTGAGAGCCTTGCTAAATTGCTAAGGCTAACCGTGAACCTGTGATCCTCCTGTCTCAGCCTCCCAAGTACTGGGATTACAGTTGTGTGCCACTATGTAGGGCCTAATCCCTTTCTCTTTATTCTCACTGTTACTGGGCTAGCTTTGGTTTCATTTAAACTATTACTCCTTAACTTTCTTCTTTTTTTTATATTACATACTTTTGATTTTATTTTGTTCAATACAGTTGAGATAATATACTATCTCTGCCTCAAAACTTTGAACAGATCTCCATCTTGGATTTAATACCTTCTAAAAATCCTCACTATGGTCTTTATTATTCTGTATGCTATGATTCCAACTCACCTTTCACATTCTATTTGGTCAGTTTTGTACCATGAGAACCCTGTGCATATTGAACATTGTTCTCTTTATTCAATGGACCATTCTTTGACATGCTTTATGAGTCAACCATGTAGTTTGGTGTCAGGGGTATCTTAGATATTCTAGGACCTGTTATATGATGATGAATTGGAGGGGGGAAATGGTAGGCTTAAGTTTACAAGGAAAGATAAAATATAGTATTAAATTTGCATCACTGACCTAGAAAAACCAATATAATTTTAATCAACATCCTTTAAAACTTTACTGAGCACATTGAAGAACATTGCCAAAAGTGTCTCCTGGCCTTGATTTTACTAATTAATTTTAATGAAGATGTCTTTTTTCACCAAGGGTCTATTAATATTTCCAGGAAATAGGTCCCTCCTTTCCTGGAAAGTATTGCTCAACTGTGCCTTTCTAATGAAACAAGCCCAGAGATTATGAGTATAAACCAGAAGAGATAAGGAAAGTAAATAAAATTAAATCTGCTGTTCAAATGAAATGAGAACATTTTCCAGCTTGATCAGCAGATACAAGGCAGAGGGTTTAAGCAGACTTGCCACAAACTCGGCACTTTATAACACATGAACAGAGACTATGAAATTAGGAAGGGAACCTGGGCTGGGGGAGAATGGAAAGAGCTATGCTAAAAGACCAGTACTTGGAATGCTGAGACAGGAGGATGACAGGTTTGAGGACAGCCTCACCCGGTCGTGAGACTCTGATCATCAGATCAACCTAGTGTGACCCTGTTTCAAAATAAAAATAAAATAGGTCCAGGGGTGTAGCTTGGAGGAAGAATGCCTTTAGGTTTAATCCCCAGCACCACACACACACACACACACACACACACACACACACACTAAAATTCTTTGTGGAAACATAGTAGAAAAATGTTGAGTGACTCAGCCGAGGTCACAGCATGAAAGTTCCTGGGTGCTGGAAGGCAACCGGAGACACCCGTCCAGGGCCATATGCCTGAGTTCACACTGCTGGATAAAGCACATTGCAATTGCCTGTGTGTTTAAGTGATATATCAATGCTAAAGAGTAACACATGTAATGCTTCCCACTTAGGATATATTTTTGGCTAACTTTTTTGGAAAACATTATATGGAGATTTCTCTACGGCAGATAAAAAAAGAAGAAAAGAAAGACAGACAGACAGAAAGAAAGAAAAATTGAGCAAAAATTTCAACAAAAAAAGAACAAGCTCAGACAAGTCCCATCCCCATTTTTCTGAAAATGACAGGGTTCCAGCAATCTTACTTAACTGAGGCTCTTAAGAATGAAGACAGACTGACACAGTTCATGTATTCTTTTTAGAGAGTCATCAAATTAACATAAGCACATCCATGTCCCCAAATAGAAAATAATGGTACAAAGCAAACTGTGTATAGAAAAGAAAAAAAAAAACACTATTTTTTTTTTTACAACACTGAGCACTCAAAGCAAATAACTGCCCAACCAGGGTCTTCCTGGGGCTAGAGAATGTACAGGTAATCCAGGAACTGACAGAGAGCCAGGGCTGCAGGGCCCAGTGCTTTTGCAGGCTGGAAAATACTGATGTCTGCTAAGAAGGCTCTTTAGAGAAACAAACAGACAAACAAACAAAGCATCCCACAAATGCAAAGAGGCTCCTGAGAATTTTGTTGTGGGTCTAAACAAATCACTTCCTAACCTTCCTGTAGGCATTCATCAAAGTCTAATCTATTAAAAGGAGGCTGGAGAAAAATCTCTGGAAGAGAATGAAGGGATTAACCTTCAGTTTCTCCTAGTATTTATTTGGATGGAGGCAGATGAGGGTCCTACTGTGGGGCAGACATTTGCTCCTCACAGAATATGCATCAGTTCTCCACAGGGCTCAGCCCCTGGCAGGCAGGTGGCCAGAGACAGAGCATTTCAAAGCCAATGCCCTGCATTGGGTTTCTGTCCACTGTCACTGTGCAAAATAGCGTATAAGATATAAGGAGATGGAGTCCCCAAGCTGCCCCGAAGGACCCCTGCATACATGCAAGACTCTTGTGGGATTGAGAAATAAGCTTCTCTGTGCTGAACCACTGAGATTTGGGGAAATATTAGCTACCACAGCACAACCTAGTTTATTCAGACTAATACATGCAGGCTTGAGATAACTTCCTTGTCCTGAGGAAACATGAATGGTTCTGAGTGATATCTCTCTTTTCTCCAATTCTGCTTCTTTCTTACTTTCTCACTCCTAGACATGGGCTCATGACTGCAATATCCCAGACAATCCTTTCACATGGAAAATACTGGACATTTGTGTTCATAATCCATATTTAGTATTCATGAACTATTAGTATTAAATTTTTATAAAATATATGTGTTTTCTTGCAATTTCGGCCCTGTAATATTGGTATGCATTCATTTGACATGTTCCATGTTCTTTATTTGAAAATAAAGTCTCAGCTGTTTGTTTGTTTACTTAATTATTTATTTTGGTACTGGAGGTTGAATCCAGAGGCATTCTACCTCCAAGCTACACCTCTAACTCTATTTTATTTTATTTATATTTTGAAACAAGGTCTCACTAAGTGGTTGAGGCTCCTCAAACCTTAGATATTCCTGCCACAGTCTTCCAAGTACTGGGATTACAGGCACGTACCACCATATCTGGCTGTTTGTTTGTTTTATTTATTTTGGTAGTGCTAGGGATTGGACCCAGGAGCATTTTATCTCTGACTACAGCCCAGCCCTATTTTATTTTTTATTTTGAAACAAGATCTCACTAAACTGCTGAAGACCTCACTACATTACTGAGGCTGGCCTTGAACCTACGATCCTCCTGTCTCAGCCTCCCAAATGCTGGGATTGCAAGTGTGCACCCCCAAGTCTGGCTGTGTGTGTGTGTTTTTTTTTTTTAACTAAGCTTTTAATGTTATATCTGATGTCAGATGTGTTCCATTAACAGCAGCTATGTTTAAAAGTCAGGCTTGACAAGCAGACCCTTCTACCACAGGTGATTGTCAAACAGAGATGGTGGCTGCATGACTTTTCCCTTAGGACCAAATCCCCAAAGCACAGGAGCTACAAGTATGCACCGTGTAAATGGTCCAAGCAGTGCAACCAGAGGCTGCCGTTTCACATAATTATAATATAAACAACTAATTTTTATGCCTTTGGGGGGGTTATTGCAAAGTGAATTCTTTAGCTTTTTTTTTTTTTAAAGACTGACTTCTAGGAAATGCACAATAGAGATAGTTATGACCTCAGACACCAGCTGAAGCAATATATGTAAGAAGAAGGGAACGTCTTAGAATTCATTATTCATCTGACCTTTATTTTGCTGGTTGGAATGATCACACTTTTGGAGTCTCTTTTTAATTGCTCTTTGAAAGCTCTGTGCTTTTTGTAGGTGTGGGGTCTTACTTTGAATTCGAGTGAAGCCTTAAAATGATGTCTATAGAAATATTCTTTCCCTGGTAGCCGACAGATAAGAGTTCTAGTTTCTAAACTGATTGGTTGGTTGTAATTATCTTAAATTTTCTCAGAGCACATCAAATTCAAACATTCTAAACTTTGCTGATATTGATGTACATTCTAAAGACATATTCTAAAGAAAACCACCTATATATATGTAGTTAGGTTCGTCGGTGCACATGTGTATCTATCTTAATGAATATGTTTATATGCATATATGTTGGTATGTATTTATGTAGGCATGTATGTAAGTATTAATCTATCCAAATGAATGTGCTTATTATTTATGTAGGTTTGTATGTAGGGGTGCATATGTGTGTATTTATCTAAATAAATGTGTTTATGGATAAGCAGATATATAAATAGACAAATAGATGAAAGTATAAACAGTTTCTTAGCCGGATGTGGTGGCGCACGCTCGTAATCCCAGCATTTGGGAGGCTGAGACCGGAGGATCGCGGTTCGCGGACAGCCTCAGCTACTTAGTGAGGCCCTCTGCAACTCAGTGAGACCCAGTTTCAAAATAAAGAATAAAAATAGGCAGGGCATGTAGCTCGGAGGTCAAATGCCTCTGCTCTGGGTTCCATCCCAGACCCGCTAAATAAATAAATAAATAAATAAATAAATAAATAAATAAAATAAACAGTTTCTTAATGTTTCAGAGATGACTTTAAGACCTGCTTGGGGTGGGGGCTAACATTTTGTTACTGGTATAAATACAATACTAATTTTAAGATTACGTATCCTATTATGATTTAGGCTTTTCTTCTTGTGATTTTTTTTTCTTTTGTGATTATGAAGTGTCAATAGTTTACTTTTTTTGCTCTATGTATTTTAGATTGGGCAAGGAAGAAGAGTAACAATTGGATTTCTACAGGTATGTAGCAATACTTTAGCTGTATAGAAAAGTTATGATGGAGTTTTACTTGAACCTATGAAAATTACTCTTCCAATACAAGAAAAATAGATGACTGGGAGGGAAGGGGAAAGGAAGGGATGGAGGGAAGGAGGAAGAAGTTACCTTTAGGCTGGATGGGAAGGTTCCAGGTGTCAGGGACAGCTCTGGACCTGGTCCTAGCCCCTATTCATGTTACCTTGCACTGTTCCTGGTGTGTAGTAGGAAGTCAGTAAGTATTTGCTAACTGAAGGACAGTTTCAGAGTGGTTGACAGGAATAAAAACGTTGGCATCAAACATTAAATGAGTCTGAATTATTCTCACCTCTTAACAAATCTTTAACCAACATGCAAGGCAGCAAAGGGCTTGAAGATAGATATTTACATCATCTATGCTATTCTTAAGATACACAAAATGTTCTTGTGTCTGTTCTCTGCATCTTTCAGCTGTCCCACTCAAAGGTAGGACTGAGTTCCCCTCAATAAACCCCTCCTTCAAAAGGTCATAGCTAGACCTGTGTCTCCTGCTGGACACCAGGAATGACCACTGAGCGACAGAAAGGAGCATGGCCATGAATACGGGCAGAGGAGTCAGCCTGAGTGGAGGGCTCTCGCCCCGTGATTCCCCGTGTCCTGCTCGGCACTGGCTCTTCCCCATCGTCATCTCACATACTTGCCTACCTCCTCAAGCTGTGTTCATTTCCTTAGACTCCCAACCCACCACCTGCCCTGACAGAGAGGAATCATCCATTCTTCCAGGCTCTCAGGCCCGGACTTCTCATTCTCCCTCGCTTCTAGTCTGCACCACCCACCTGAGATTCTGAGACACTCGGGAATCCTCGACTGTTCTCTTGCTGCCTGTACGCTGGCCTGATGCAGAAAGCATATGTCTCTGGACCTAAGAAAGACAGGACAAACATTGACAAAGCAATTAGAGCCCAATGAATTAGGTTTGGGAAGATTTCCCAGGAGAGGAGGTAGAACTTGAATGGTAGATCAACTCAGTGTTCCCTCTTTTTTTTTTTTTTTGCTGAAAATGTTGCAGGAGTCCACAGTGCTAAAATGGAATTTCTTTAGCATGCTGTGATACAGAGGCTCTGCATCTTCCATGCCAACTTTCTCGTTTCCGTGATCGCATTTTTGTTTCCCTTATCTGCTCTGAACACTCTGTGACGTGAGCTGGACGGGCGTCGGCTCCTCGCTGTTTGCCCCTCCCTGCCCCCTTGCTTCTGCACATCTGTTCTTGCTTATTTTCCATCTTCTTAGTTCAAGGCTCATGGTCTGGAAAGCTCATCTCTTACCGTTAGGTTTTCTCTCTGGGAGCAGTGAGTCAACTGTGCCTGCCATTTTGTGTGCATTCGTCCACACTGAGTACTGAGCTGGCCTCTCTTAGCCATGGGGTCCAGGATAGGTCCGGCCCAGGGCAGAGGAAAGCTCCCAGGGCCAGTGGCAGGCCTGTCCCTGCTCTGCCTGGCCTGCTCGGTGCCTGGAAGGGGAGGCACAGAATACTGCCAGGAGAGTTCCCTAAGGGCTCCTGTTCTTAGACCCGCAGGCCTGGCTCAGCAACAGTGACATGTGTGGGCGCAGGATTTGAGCTCCTTTTCCAGGGGCTTTGGCAGCTTCTGCAGCTGTGGGGTGGCTCCCTCGTCTTCCTGCCCACACCAGCCTTCAAGGGGGTCATCTTTTACCTCCCAGCAACTCAGTAGCTCTCTTCTTTGGATGAGAACTGTAGATTGTGTCTACCTGCCAGGGCAAGCAGGAGCATTTCTGGGAAATTAAGGAATTACAGCCTGTACTATTCTCCCAGAGAGTTTCCCCCTACATGAATCTTTATCTATTTTGATGATAATTATTATTTTACTTAACACATAAGAATCATATACTATTATGATGTTATATAATCAAACAACATAAGTTTGACATATGTATGTATTGTGGACTGATTAAATAATAATATTTATTCCAGGGAGTTCTATAGGATGGAATATATTTTGCTCTTAAGAAAAAATATGAGCTGGGAATGGTGGCCCCCACCTGTAATCCCAGTACTTGGAAGGTTGAGAGAAAGGATAAAAGGTTTGAGACCAGCCTCAGCAACTTATCAAGACCCTGTTTCAAATAAAATAGGGGTGGGGATGTTGCTTAGAGGCAGAATGTCCCTGGGTACACTATATATATATATATATATATATATATATATATATATATATATTTGGATCATATATATATATATTTATGATCATGCCCATATTCATATTAATATACACTTATCTTTTTATTTTCTTCCCTCCCTCATGCAGCAGGGGATGATTTTTAGTGGCTTCAGTCATCAAAGAGTCTGAGTCTAAGTTATCCTCTATTTTCTAAATGAGTAGCATGGTATTTATATGCAGGAAAAGTCCTACTCTAGGCAGGAGGACTCCAGTGATACCTGTAAGCCCTCAGGTAAGACATGGCTCATAGGCTCAGTTTCCTCACCTGTGTGTAAAGTGAGAGGAATGAGCATGTCCCCAAATACCCTCCAGGCTACCAGTCTGCTCCCACGCACCCAAGCCCACTCTGTCCCTTGAGCTGTGCATCCTGTTGGCAGTGTCTGCTGGAGAGCTTCCAGCCTAGTGTGCTCTCCTTCTTACCTTCACCTCCAGATCATTATGATAGTAAGAATTCATTGAGCCAGGCGTGGTGGTGCACGCTCATAATCCTCGTGCTTGGGAGTCTGAGACAGGAGGATCGCGCTGGTTTGAAGCCAGCCGTGCTGGCTTAAGAGGCCCTGTTTCCAAAAATAAAATATAAAATAGGTCTGGGAGTGTAGCCTGGAAGTAGAAGGGCTTCCAGGAACCCCAGTACCACCAAAAAAAAAAAAAAAAAAAAAAAAAAGAATTTATTGAGCTGAGCAAAGAATTCATTGAGCTGCATGCCTGTATTCCCAGCACTTGTGTAGCTGAGTTAGGAGGATTGCAGGTTCAAGGTTGACCTTAGAAATTTAGCAAGATCTTCAACAATTTAGTGAGGCCCTGTTTCAAAATAAAAAATAAGCCGGGCATGGTGGTGCATGCTTGTAAACCCAGCGCTTGGGAGGCTGAGACAGGAGAATCCCACAGGTTTGAAGCCAGCCTCAGCTACTTAGTGAGGCTCTCAGCAACTTAGTGAGACCCTCTTTCCAAATAAAGTATTAAAAAAATAGGTCTGGGAGTATAGCCCAGAGGTAGAAAAGTGCCTGGGTTCCACCCTCAGTACCACACACACACAAAAAAAAAATTAAAAATAAAAAGGGCTGTGGGTACAGCTTAGAGGAAGCTTGGGTTTAATCCTTAGTACCAATAAAATAAAATAAATAGAAAGATTTCATTGAAACTGCGGCACAGAAATATGCAATGGGGAACCTAGACTTAGCACAAGGAGATACAGGGCTCTTCCAACAGAAGATTGGGATCCCCTCAATCCTCCTTCCCAGGGCAGACCCTCCAGGACACTGGATCTTTCTCTAAGTTCCAAGTATCGGTTGCAACATTTGCTCTGCAGAGCCTTAATGCCTTGGTGGCGTAGCACCTCCTGCCATGTATCTCAGTTTTCTCATCTCTAAGATAAATATTATCGGACTTCCGGGAAGATGGTGACTGAGAAAAGCGGGGCTTAAGAGCCCCGCTAACAACCAGTCTCCATTACCACAAAACCAGCGCCTTTCATAGCCAGAAAACACCATCACCAAAAAAACAAAAAAACCACCAGGCTCCAGGGAGAAAGCAGACTGAGAACAGAGCTCAGGGCCACAGAGGAGACACACGCGCCCGAGGATGTGGCAGCAGCACCATACTGCCGGCGGCAGTGGCAAACTCAACGGACGGCTACAGCAAGCCGAGGTGAGCCGCTGCGGAACAGCCAGGCGGGATCTTTCGGCGCAGAGAGCATTTAAAGCTCCCAGTGACCGAGCTCAGCACACGCTGCAGGGATTCAGAGTGGGAATCAAAACCAGAGAAGAAAAAATACGCTAGCCTCACGGCCGAGGGCATGGCAGCGGCACCATATTGTTACCGGCGGCGGCAGCAGCAGTGAATTCAACGAGTCCAGTACAGCTACATCTGCGTACTCAAGAACGGTGAGTCAAATTGCGGGCCACAGAGGAGAAATCCCAGTACTGTACCTCCTGGGACTGGACCCAGTGAGGGAGTGGTGGTGGCAGAGATATCACACCATAGGAGAACGTGCAACCTGGCACCCCCCATAGTTTAAAGCAGCCTCTATCGACTCCCTGGGTCGGAGACTCTGTGATACAACCCAGTAAAGGAGTAGTGGGGTCTGAGATAATACAGACTCGAGATCCAGAGCACCTTAAGTGAAGCCATAGTGACCCAAGGGAAGAACCCAGAGAAGGCACAAACCTCCGAAATCATGGGAAAGAGGAATAACACTGGAGTAATGAATATGCACAACCCCACAACATCAGAACCCGATAAAACAGAAAATCAGAGATTTCTAGAAGATCAAATCAGGAAAATAACTGTAGAAATAATAGAGGTGCTTCGAAAAGAACTCAGAGAGAGCCAAAAAGAGATAAAGGATGCAATTAATGAAGTAAAGGCCTCAATTCAAAGCACAAACAACCGATTAGACCACATGGAGAACAGAATCTCGCTCTTAGAAGATGAGCAATCCAAAAATGAACGCATAGTTTCTAATCTAGAAAAAAATATCCGACAGCAGGAATCTGACATTGAAGAAATATGGGCCCTTCTTAAGAGAGCTAACCTAAGAATAATTGGAATAGAGGAGGGAAAAGAAAGTGAAACCAAAGGGATCAACAATCTCTTCAAGGAAGTAATAGCAGAAAATTTTCCAAACATAGAGCAAGAGGTTGATACACAGGTCCAGGAAACTTATAGAACTCCCTTTAGACAGGATCGGAGAAGAGGATCCCCACGCCACATAATTGTCAAAATGACCAATGTGGAAGCCAAGCAGAGAATCTTAAAGGCAACAAAAACAAAGGGCCAAGTGACATTCAGAGGCAAACCAATTAGAATCACTCCAGACTTCCCAAACCAAGTCATGAGAGCCAGAAAGGCTTGGAGTAACATATTCCAAACTCTGAAAGAAAACAACTTCCAGCCAAAAATTTCCTATCCAGCAAAACTTTCTATCAAATTAGATGGAGAAATAAGAAGCTTCCATGACAAACAGAAACTAAAGGAATTTATGTCTTCAAAACCAGCGCTAGAGAAAATACTCAAAGAGATTAACTACAAAGAAGAAATAGGTAACACTCACCAGAACCAGAGAAACAAGATTTTCCATCCAACAGACAACTAAGATTGGTTATCTGTGGAGATTCATTATTTATGTTAGTCTTTTAACTATCTCTAAATTGTATTGTTTGCCTTTATTGTTGTTAATTTTTAGGATTTCTAGTTGGAATATTAATATACCTTCAGATATAGCATTTGGAAATATTTTATTCAATTCTGTTAGTAACTTTTAACTCTGTTTACATTGTCTTTGGATATACAATATGTTTTTTTATTTTTTAGGGAGTTTGTATATTCTTCTGTTGCCTGTGCCATTGAAATCATATCCAAGAAATCACTGCCAATTTCAATGTTGTGAGGTTTTATGACCCAGATTTTCTTCTAAAAGTTTATAGTCTTAAGATTTATATTTAGGTCTTTTATCTATTTTGAGTTAATACTTGTATGTGGGATTAGGTAAGGGTCCAATTTTATTCTTTTCCATGTAATTATTATTTTTCAACAATATTTAGTTAAAAGATTATTATTTCCACCACCAAATGTTTGTGGAAACCTTGTCAAAAATAACTTGACAATATAGGGAAGAATTTAGCTCTAGGCTTGTATTTAACTCCAATGGTTTATATATCTGCCTTTAGAACAGTACTACACTGTTTCAATTATTGTAGCTTTATATGGTTTGAAATCAGAAAATATATATCTTCTAGCTTTGTTCTTTTTCAAGATCGTTTTGGGTATCTAGAATTCATATTCCATATTAGGATAGATTTTTTTCTGAAAAATAAATATATAAATATATGATAGTTTCACCTATAAAAACAGAAAAAAATATGCTCTGGTAAGAAAGAAAGCAAAAAGAAATATTGAAATGTTATCTTTAAATCATCAAAAGCTTGGTATCAGACAAATGAAACTGTTATGTGAGATTATCATTTTTAATTTTGGATAAATTGCTATAATACTAGATGTCAACCACTAAGCCAAGCATGGGAAGGAGGGATGGGGAGAGAATGGGGTGGGGATCGGGTGGGGGCTGACTGGGCGATGTGTGCATGTATGTCTACAAAAGTTTGTATCCCACTATGATGTATGAATACAGTGCACCAATAAAATAAAATTAAAAAAAAAGATAAATATTATCTATCACACCTCATAGGTATGCCTTCTCTCTCATAGTAATGCTATCAGAATTAAATTAATATTTCATAAAGTATTTAGGAGATCACACGCAAGGTGCTTTGTTAAATATCTGAGTACCTGTGAAATGTTGGTAGATGTGCTTTTAACAAATAAATAAGAAAGTAAAAAGGACCCTAAATAAAAACATAGGTGTATTTAGAAAATCTGTGTTGCTTAAAGTCAGATATATTTTTCCTTCATGATTCAAAAAGAACTTTTTTGGTACTGGAGGTTGAACCCACAGGAATTCTACCTTTGCCTCAGCCCTATTTTATTTTTTATTTTGAAACAGGGTCTCATTAAGTTGACAAAGAACTTTACTTTGTTCCTGAGACAGGCCCCAAACCTGTGATCCTCCTGTCTCAGCTTACCAAGTACCAAGAGTACAGGTACGTACCAATTGGGCCTGGCTATTCAGAATATTTATGTGATCCTATACAGGGGAATTTCGAAACTTCATCAGAGACTATAGACATAATTGAGTACATCTCCCAAACTTACTTGACTGTGGAGTTGTTCTTGTGAAACACCTAACGTCGTCTTAGAGAACTCAAGTGGGTCACGTGGAACACAGTTTGGGAATGTGGCTCCCGCTGCATGAAGCTATTTCTTCTCTTTAGCTCATTTACCCTTCATCAAAAGTTTCTTCTGTGGGTTTAGTCCTTGGGACCTCTTTATTCAAGAAAAGGACTGTTACTTTTTGTGCTTTCTTCTACTTTTTACGTTAGTATGAAAGTTACCTTTTGTACTTAAGTTTTTGAGTGATAATTCATTTTAAAGAAGAAGGGTTGTGCCCTGTTGAAAGAAACAGCCAAAATGTTAGTCCCTCCTGACATGAAATTAGCACAGCTATCTTAGCCTAAGAGCATGGATAACGACTCACCTCTACCTAAAACAACACTGGCTCTGAGAAGGACAGGTGCCCTGTGTGTGCCTGGGTCAGTGAGATCCAGGAACCTGGCTCCACAGCTTTGTGGAGATGTAGGGATGTTTTCATAGAAGCTAGAAATTCTTCCCATGTTCTTTTTTTTCTTATTTATTTAGTTTGAATTTTTTATTGGTTCATGGTAATCATACATCATGATTAAGTTCAGAGTGATAGGGACACTCATACACACAGCGCTTGGTGAGATCCGCCAGCTCCTTCCCCACTCCCTCCCTTTACCCATACTGATCCCGAGATTGCTATTGAGAGCTTCATACGTGTTCATAGTGTCCATTGAAGTGTTTCTTTCACCTACTCTCTCTCCCCTCTGCCTCTGCCATCACTCCACTGAGGTTTTCCCACTTATCGGAGGTCCCTTTGTTTGCATCCCAATTTCCCCCTTGCTTCTACATATGAGGAAAAGCATTCAACCCTTTATTTTTTGTGACTGGCTGACACTTGATATGACGTACAAGCAGCCAAATCTCTTCCCTGTGGCTCAGCTCAGAGTCATGCAGGCTTCCTGGAGAGCTGAGTGTGCTTCTGCAGAATGAGGAGAAGGAGCAGGAAGAGCCAGACCTCCGGGGCTAGTACGTGCCTACGGGCTTTATCCACTCTGCCCAAGAACTGTTTAGGGCTACAGCGATCAGGTTAGGGGTTAGAACCTCCTGAGACCTAGGATCTAGATGAGCCTTAGTAATCCACAGGGCGGGGTGCGGGGAGCCCAAACACATTAGCTGAGCACTCAGAACCTTCTCAAACTGGGGCAGCCTCACTTCTGTTCCTCATGTGTCATTGAAACCTTGCCAGCCACTCTTCTGGGACCATCACCCTCACTAGCACCACCCTGTACTTCTTCACAGCCTCTGAATCTTTGCTTGAAAAACTTTCTGTCAAAATCATACCTATTTTTAGGATAAAACTCAAAGCATATCATATATATTTCCCTAATCTTTCTCCCCATACTGATTGATCCTTCTCCATCACAGGATTCTGGATTCCCCCTATAATGGCTTGAATTTAGAATGTCCCCCTAGCCCTCACAGAAACAAGGTAGCGATGTTGGAAGTGGGGCTTGGTTGCTAAGAAGGGGTCCTGGGGCGTGGCTTTGGGGGTTATATAAGGTCCCCCCCCCCTTTGCTTGCTCTCTGCTTTTGGCCTCTGTGAAGTGAGGAGCAGAGCCCTTGTGTTCTACCTCCCTCCACTTCCCGCTGCTATTGCCCTGAGCTCCACAGACCTGGCCTGACATGAACTGAACCGCTAAATCTTCAAAAATTGTGATCAAATAAATCTTCCTTCCTTTAAATTGTGTGGTAGGCTGTTTTGGATTATGGCAGTGAGCATGCTAATGTAGACAGCTCCCTCTATTTACTATAGATCTTTATGTTCCATTTGAGTCCCTTTATCTCTATATTATGGCTCTTGGGATGGACATGATCTCTACTCATGGAAAATAGTCCACTTGAGGGCAGAGACTGTGCTGTTTCTGAGCCATGTCCCCAGCTATACCTTACTGAGTTTGTGTTAGAAAAAATTTTTCCTGCCGGGCGTGGTGGCACATGCTTGTAATCCACTTGGGAGGCGGAGACAGGAGGATGGCGCAGGTTTGAAGCCAGCTGTGCTGGCTTAGAGGAGACCCTGTTTCCAAAAAATAAAATGGGTCTGGTAGTGTAGCCCGGAGGTAAAAGGGCTTCCAGGAACCCCAGTACCACCAAAAAAAAAAATTTTTTTTTTCCTGAATTCAACCACTTTGGTAAATGAACTCTGATAGTTTCTTTAGAGTAAATATTCCATGTGCATATGTCTACTAAAAGCTGTTTGTTTTACATTTTTTATCAGTATGAGTTCTTCTCTAGAATAATTTTTTTTTATCCTAAGCTTATTAAATATGGAACAGTGTCTACATGCCTAAGAATGCCATTCAAGACCCTCCACCATTGGGGCTTACTGTATCTTTTGAACACATGGGGATGGGGCATAAACTTTCCAAGTTCCCTACAAACAACAGCTGGGTTTAAATCAAGATTTCTCAACTTTGACTCAGTTCACATTTTGGGCTGAAGAATCCTTTGTTGTAGAAGGCTAGGCTGTACATGGCACAGTGTTAGCAGCATCCTTGTCTCTACCCACCAGAGCTGAGTGCACTAGCAGGTTATTTTCGTTATTATTAACCTTTTTAATTGTACAAATTAAATGGTTTCACTGTGAGATTTTCATTCATTTCTATGTAGTGCCTCGAGCATGTCCACCTTCCCTTCTATCTTCTCCCTTTCCCATTTCTTAATTCTTTTCTACTTTCAGGTCATTGTATAGTTTTTACAAATGAAAGAAAGCATGCAGTGCTTTTCTTTCTGTGTCTGGATTATTTTACTCAACATGATGTCCTCCAGTACCATCCGTTTTCCCGCAAATGACATGATTCAATTCTTCTATATGGCTGGATAGTGCTCCACTGTGTCAGTATGCTACATTTCCTTTACCCATTCATCTCTTGATGGGCACCTCAGCTGACTCCATACCTTAGCTCTTGTGAACACAGTAAACATGGGTATGAAGGTATCTCTTTCAGATGCTGGCTTCATTTCCTTCAGATAAATGCCCAGGACTGGTATAGTTGTACCATACAGTAGTTCTATTTTTTAGGTTTTGAAGAACCTCCATAATGTTCTCCGGAGAGGCTGTACTAACCTACATTACCATCAACAGTGGACGAGGGCTCCCCCCCACATCTTTTAGAATTTGTTATTTTTTGTTTCCTTGATAAAAGCCATTCTGATTGGGGTAAGGATAGATTCTCAATGTAATTTTAATTTTCATTTTCCTAATGGCTAAAGACATTGAGCATTTTTTATTTTCATTGCCCATTGGTATTTCTTCTTTTAAGAAGTATCTGTTAGCCAGGCCTAGTGGCACATATTTGTAATCCCAGTATTAGGGAGGCTGAGACAGAAGGATTGCAGGTTCAAGACCAGTCTCAGCATTTTAGCATGGCCCTCAGCAACTTAGTGAGAGCCTGTTTAAAAAAAAAAAAAAGATGAAATAGGAGCCAGGCATGATGGTGCATGCCTGTAATCCCAGTACTTGGAAGGAGGCTGAAACAAGAGGATTACAGGTTTGCAGACAGCTTCAGCAAGTAGTGAGACTCCCATCAACCTAGCGAGACCACGTTTCAAAATAAAATAGGGGCAGAAGTGTAGCTCAGAGGTAGAATGCCTATGGGTTCACTCCCCAGTATCACACAAAAAAAGAAAAAAGGAAAAAAAAAAAGAAGAAAAAAGAAAGGAATAAGTAAACAAGACTGGGGCTTTAGCTCTACTAGATATAAAAAAAGTAACTGTTCAGATCATTTGCACGTTTGACTAGATTACTTGTTCCTTTTGTTGTTAAGTTCCTTGAGAGTTTGTTTGTTTGTTTACTTTTTGGTGGTACTGGGGTTCCTGGAAGCCCTTCTGCTTCCGGGCTGCACTCCTAGACCTATTTTATATTTTTATTTGGAAACAGGGTCTCTTAAGCCAGTTCGGCTGGCTTCGAACCTGCGAGATCCTCCTGTCTCCGCCTCCCAAGCGTGGGGATTACAAGCGTGCGCCACCACGCCCGGCGAGAGTTTATTTGTTTGTTTACTTATTTAGTACCAGGGATTGAACCTAGGGTGCTCTATCCTATACCTACAGGACCAGTTCTTCCTATTTTTATTTTGAGACAAGGTCTTACTAAGTTGCCCAAGCTGGCCTACGATATATGATTCCCCTGCCCCAGCTTCCCAAGTTGCTAGTATTAGAGGTGCAGTGCCACGGTTCCAGGCTAGTTTTCTTGGCTTCTTTATTTATTTGGGATATTAACCTTCTGTTGGATGTATAGCCGGCTCCCATTCTGTAAGTTTGTCTCTTCACTCTCTTGTTCTCTTTGCCGTGCAAAAGCTTTTAAATTGGATTTCATCCCATTTGTCAATTCTTGTGTTTGTTTCCTGAGCGAGTAGAGTCCTATCTGCATTCATCTTCACTGTCCTCTCGCCCCTATCCTGGGATTGTGATAACCCAAATGACCCCAGTCCTTGTTAAATGTAGAGGGTAAGATCATCCCTGGTTAAGACGGGTGTGGGGGCGCACGCTTGTAATCACGGTACTTGGGAGGCTTCTCGGCTAGTCTCAGCTACTTAGCGGGGATGTCTACAACTTAGTGAGACCTTGTTTCAAATGAAAAAAAAAAAAAAAATAGGGCTGGCGGTAGAATGCCCTTGAGTTCAATTCCCACTACCACCAAAAAAAAAAAAAAAAAAAAAAAAAAAAAATCCCTGGTCCAGAAGGTTTCCAGTGTTTTGCTCTGAGTCCTGGAATAAAGTAACTCTGGTCTCCTCTAACAATTCTAGTGATTCATTTTCTCTCTCTCTCTCTCCCTCTCTCTCTCTCTCTCTCTCTTTCACTTATCTGGTGGGATCCATGACAAACATCTGGGACCCTTCTCCATCTGCTTTCAGAAAAAGCAGAAATATACAATACACTGTTTTTCACTGGTGCCATCAGAAATATATCACAATATAAGTGGCATAAGAATCAACCAAAGACAATCAGAAAGCTAGTCCAATGACTTTCAAAGTTCAGGAGCCACATTTTGAGGAGAGGAGACAATTAAAGGTGGAGATTTCCTAGCTATTCTCCAGGCATGTTGTATCAAATTTAAACTTACTCTCAAGTATATTATTATGCACTGAGTTTTCAAGCCACTGCACAAGACAGCACTGCTTATCTTTAAAAAAATGTTTATTTTTAAATAACCAGAGATAGTGTATTAAATAGCACAAAACAACAAAAATAACAGAAAGGAACTAGGCTTTGATATAATAAAAAATATTGTACTTTAACTTTTTTTCCCCCTTAACAGCCTCTTCAACACTAACACAATCCATATGTTCATTAGAAAAAAATAATAATCCCCAGCAGAATGTGAGATTGGTCAGGCATACTTGAACCAGTCTGTCAAAATCTAAGGCTGGTGGGTATTGCCCCCAAATTCTCTCTTCAGCACAGCGCATGCACCCAGAGCAATGATCACCCCCTTTTCCAATATGACTGGTCTGTGCCTCTTCTTTCTCCTGACCCAGGAGGAGATATTTTTGAGATTTAAAAGGAAAAGTATAAAAAAGGAAGCAAACTCAGATACGGTGCTCTTTGGCCAAATAATAGAATAAAATGCATTGTAATTGCTTCTAAATTAGTTATCTTATCTGATGTGGCTCTGTGTTTTTATAAGCAAAGCCCCAAACTGTTAACCCCCAGTTCTCCAGTCGTAGCGCAACTAAAGCTGCAAAAGCTCTGCTCTAAAGCCGTGAATGGACAGACACAATCTTTTCCTCTTCCTTTGCTGCCCTCCGTTGCTTGGCACCAGTGAGAGGGGCACCATGGAAGACCTGTAATGCTTCCTGATCAGAAGGCGCTCTATTTTGGGCCAAGAAAGCATATGGACATCATATCGAGCACCGTGCTATATAAAGAATTTCCCAATGGTTTGTAAGAAATTGGGAATAGGAGAATACCCGGGTGCCGTGTGGAGCCCAAGAAAGAGCTCATCTGGCTCCCTCGTTTCTTGGGAACTGCAATAATTCAAGCTGTGGAGCTTGTCAGAGCACAACAGAACAGAAAATGATACCAGGGAGATTTCAATTGAAAAGACAGATCAATCCAGTTTCCCAAACAAGCCCATCACTGGAATGGCTCAGCTAAGATGACAAAATGGAAATGTAGGCCTTTCCAGTGAAATGACAGTGCAGGACATTCTCTTAACTGTACAGTAACATCTGGGCCCAGCCCTAGGGGGTTTCCTTATTTTATTTTTTTTAAATCTTCTCAGAACACTCATTCCTATTGGTCAACCAGTTAGGTTGGTATCTGGGTGTGTAGACTACAGAGGTGTAGACAAAAACACCCAATGGGGTCTCTGAGACTCAATGGCCAAGGGACAGGATTTTTACTGAATCCTGCCAAATGCTTCTTTTCTAGATGGTTGAAACTTGAGACTTGGGAGATCTCTCTTTTTAGCCAGCCTTGCCTAATATTTTGGCATCCTACAATTTTGTAGACTTTTTAAGAAAAAGGAAGAGGAAAGTGGGAGGGTGGGAGGGTTTGTCTTTCATTATCTCAGTTAGAGAAATGAGGAAATGTGGTGTTTTATGCCCAGGCAAAGCCCTTTGCAGCAAATCTTTTGACAGTTAGTGGGATTTTAGAGACCTTCTCTTCCCACTCCATCCCCTTTATGTAACCACCCTCCCCCTCCAGTCAGAAATGTCTTTGGCAGACACGGCTCTTGGCCTCAATTCTTCAGCAGCTCCTCTGTCCATGCCCTTTACCACTCGACGCTACAAGTCTCTCTCACAGAAGGCTAAGACGGTTTTCCCACTGGTTTGTGACTTGCTTTGGCCCAGGAGGTGTGGGCACCTGAGATCCTGAGCCAGTTCTGTGCTCGGGCCCGAGGGGGTATCACTTCTCCCATCTCTGTGAGTGACACTTCCTCAGGTGGCTGCTTCCCCTCAGCCCAAGGCATAGATGATCATGTAGGGAACCTGGAGCTTGGAGCCAACTGCAACCAGATGTGTGGCCTTAGGCAGAGCCATGGAGTTGCATTCAACCTAGATGAACCGGGACTCATGAATGCAGATCATGAGCCAGAAGAAATGGCCTTGTTTTAACCCATTGAGTCCTAGACTCAGTTACTTTTTACTCAGTAATAACTGACACAATGTCCCCCCAACTCCCAATTTATTTATTAATCATCAGTCTAATATATGTAGGGGCAGATGGCAGATGGATAATTTTTCTGGTCCTTTCAAAAATTTTCAAGAGCTGATTCTGCATACTATCTTCAAGGTTGACATGCTGTTAAGGATCAATTCTGCTTTTTTTTTAGTACTGGGGATGGAACTCAGGAGCCTTTTATCTACCTCCGAGATACACCCCCAGCCCTATTTTTTATTCTTTATTTTTAAACAGGGTCTCACTGAGTTGCAAATGGCCTCACTAAGTAGCTGAGGCTGTTCACAAACCCGGATCCTCCTGTCTCAGCCTCCCAAATGCTGGGATTACAAGTGTACGCCACCACGCCTGGCTTTCTGCTTTCTGATTAATGATGACTCTGGAGGATATAGCATTTATACCAATCTCTGTGTCCAGGTGCTGGCTCGGATTTGGAATGGCCTTCAAAACCTCCTGTGCCATGCAGTGCAGCTAGGTTTGGGCGGGAGCTCTGAGAGCTGGGCCTGTGCCTGCCCCCTCCTGTTTCTCTCGGTTTCCCAGTCCCTACGAGCTGAGCACCTTTGCCCCGCCACCATGTTTCTACCTCGGAACTTGCTGAGCATGGGCTGCGCCTCTGAGATCATGAGCCAGAACCAACATTCCTTCCTTTAAGTTGTTCTTTTCAGGCAGACTAGTCACAAGCAACACAGAGCTGACTAACACAGCTTCAGACTGAACTCTGTCCATAGAACTCAGGTTAAAGTCCTAACTTCCAACGTGCCTGTATTTGGAGATAACATCTTTGGAGGTAAAGTCAAATGGGTTCACCAGGGTGGGGCCCCAATTCAGTGGGACCAATGGCCTTATGAAAGGAGAAAAAGACAGGAAAAGAGAAAAGGCTCAGCTCTGTCTCTTTGCCCCCTCTCCCTGAGTCTGCACAGAGAAAGGCCGTGGGAAGGCTAGGCGAGAAGGTGGCCATCTACGGGACCAGCCAGGGCCCCTCACTAGTAACCCGTCTCATTGGCATGTTGATCTTGGACTTCAGCCACTAGAAAGGCAAGAAAACAAATTTCTATTGTTTAAGGTACCTAGACTGTGTTATTCTATGAAGGCGGCCTGGGCGACTAAAGCACCCCATCCCATCAACGTGGTGGCCATCGCTATGTTGCAGGTCGAGATACTGAGACTCAAGGAGGTGAAGTGCCTGAGCCTGGCGTCATAGCATCCATAAAGCCTGTGCTTCCTGAAACTCCATGCCGCCAGGTGGCCATTGGCTCTGAACCCTCTCAGGCCTGGGGCAGAGTCCCTGCAGCCTCCAACACATGGAGACACACTGGAAATCTCTCCTGTGTTTCAGAGAGGATAATGCTGAGGAGTTGAGCTTCTTCTGGTCAACGTAAAGCTTTGGAGAGCAGCCCAACAGTATCCGAGGCCACCTGAGAAAAAGAAACTGAAAACAATGCTTTGTTTTGAGGTTTTTATGGTAGTAATAAATTCTTTATAGTGTAAGTACCATTCAATGCATATTTTATCAAGTCTTATGCCTGGCACAAGGAAAGTAGCTGGTTATATAATACTTATTAATATTAATAAAAGTCTAAAAGGTATTTTTGAAATACCTCTCAGTTTATCTCCCCCCCCCCCTTCCCATGATGTCAGCCTCTCTTTTTGCATTCATTCCATGCAGGTTTGGTCCCAGATAAGGCTCCGGGGCAAGAGACACTCCTAAAAGGAGAAGTTGGAAATGATGTTGGAGAAAATCTCTCTACCACACAGGAGAGCCTGAGGAAGCCCCATGGTTGTTTCCAGTGAAAGGCCAGGCATGGGCAGCGGGCGGGCCGGGGGCACCCTGGACTCACCTAAGCCTTTTCCCCTGTGGGGAAAGGCAGGCATCAGGGTGTGGTAGGAGCATCTCAGATAGTTTAAGGAGACTGATGGTCTCTAGTCTAGTGGCCTGATTTCCTTAGGGTGGCCTGCAGTGCTGTGGGCCTCAAGGCAGATTTTTCTTGACCTCAGCACCAGACATTTTGGGACAGATAATCCTTGTAAGTTGTTTAACAGTATCTCTGGCCAGTAGTACAACCCCAAGTGTCCCCAGATATTGCCATACATATCATTGCAGATAACACTGTGTCCCCTGCCCTTTTATAGAAATCACTATCCTTAGCCGGGCGTGGTGGCACATGCTTGTAATCCCAGCATTTGGGAGGCTGAGACAGGAGGATCACAGGTTCGTGGACAGCCTCAGCTACTTAGTGAGGCCCTTTGCAACTCAGTGAGACCCTGTTTCAAAATAAAGACAAAAAAAAAAAAAGAAAGAAGGAAAGAAAGAAAGAAAGAAAGAAAGAAAGAAGTAAGTCACCATCCTAGGAGACACCCAGCCTTTGGCTCATGGCTGGAGCAACACGAGAGGGTAGGGACAGTGTGGCCGAAGTGGCCATGCTGAGCAGAAACTTCCAGCATATCCTGGTGATAGGACTCAGACTGCTGGGAAGGCCAGGGGCACCGCAGGGGTCTGGATTCAGGACATCAGCGCAGTTGATGGCAGTCCAGCAGGGACGCGCACCTCCTCAGAGGGATAAGCAAGACCCAGAGGAGGGCACAGGGGTCCCAGGCCCTCACCTGCCACTGATACGCTCTGACCCCACTTTGGGTGAGACGCGGAGGGCAGGGAAGGAAATCTAGATGGTCCACATGGGACGGCGGCGTCCTCCCCAGAAACACATTCAGGTCAGGAGGGATGGAGGCTCTGTCGATTGACATTTCTAAATCTTCCCACGGTGGTAGGGGACTCCCGAGGAATTTTACATCAATGATGGAAAAATTAAGAAACTATATTTTCTTTGCACAGCTGAAGAGCAGCGTGAGCTCGTGATATGGTGATAGTAGAGTACTGCTCGCCCACTTCCTTGCCATGATCGCCTCCTTCAGCCTTTCAGCCAGCATCCTAAGAGGAAGACATCTTTGTTTTTCTTTTCTCCTTCCTTCCTTCCTTCCTTCCTTCCTTCCTTCCTTCCTTCCTTCCTTATTTCTTTCCTCCCTCCCTTCTTTCTTTCCTTCCTTTCTTCCTTCTTCCCTCCTTTTCTATTGGCAATTGAACCCAGGCATTTTATCTCTGACCTACATCACCAGCCCCCCTTTTTAAATTTTTCATTTTGAAATAGAGTCTCAGTAAGTTGCTGAGGGTCTTGCTAGATTGCTGAGGCTGGCCTTGAAACTGCGATCCTCCTGTCTAAGCCTCTCAAGTACTGGGATTATAGGTGGGTACCACCCTGAGGCAGATGCTTCTCATTGTGGTCTCTTTTTCCCCTTATCTATGAGCTTCAATGATCAGAACAAGTGGTGAGGCTTGTACACAAGCCAGACCAGGTAACTCCAGACCTCAGGTGGCTCAGGACGACCTACTACCTTAGTGTTGCTGTGGCTTTTTGTGTCTAGGTCCCAAATCTATCCATTTATTCCTTCTGTGGTAGTAGTAGGATGACTTGTACCATTCCATGTCTTCTCTGTTGCAGAATTTAATTTTTTTTTTTTTTTGAGGGCTGATTTTTCTTTTCCCCTCCTGAGAGCAGAAATACTCTCAACAACAAAGAAGGAACTAAAAGGAGCATTTGTTGTAGGAGATTTTTGACGGTAAAGAATTTGCTACACTCAGGGCAACAAAGAGCTGTCTGTGTGTGGACTGCAGGGGTGGCCGCGGCATCACACTGAATACCATAAGCAGAGCACTGAGCACGGAGCGTATCTCTGGGCCCCCGAAGAAGTGGCTGCAGTCATCATGCTGTGTGGAGGAGTACTGACCACTTCTCAGCGGGTCCCAGCGCTGTTCTTTTCGGAAACAGTCAGGACTCTGCATTTTCAAAGATAAACGTCAATTACATTAAAATGAGTCTTTTTTGTTTGTTTGTTTCTACATAAAAATAGCTTCTGCTCTATTTACAGCATCTTCATACCCTGACCTTCCTTAGGAATCAATTTTTGTTTAAGTATGGAGAATAGAGGTCCTAGAGCAACCATTAGGTCTCCAAAAATTTGGTTAAGATGGCTAAATCTTTAGAGTTTCATGAGGGGGAGAAGAGCCTTGCTTTTTTTTTTTTTTTTAAATCACTGGTGTTGGTAGATTTAATCATGTTGGAAATGAATTTTTATTTTCTATTTAAAGGCTGACCGTGGCAGGTGAAGATGGCTGGAAGTGGTTCCATGGTACTTCCATGGAGCAGTCCCCTTGAACGTGGATTGGCCTGCAACATTCTGACCCATAGAATTGGTGACAGCGATGCCGTGCCAGCTCTCACTGGAAGAGGGTTAGATTAGCAGCTTCCTTCCTTCGTTGGAACGCTGAGGCTCTGTGCTAGAAGCCCGAGCACTGGAGTGAGAAGCACAACACAGAGAGGCCCTGCTGTGAGTTGTTCTGTGAGTGTGTGTGTGTGTGTGTGTGTGTGTGTGTGTGAGAGAGAGAGAGAGAGAGAGAGAGAGAGAGAGACAGACAGACAGACAGACAGACAGACAGAAAGAACTAAAGATAGACATACTTGGGCATCAGATTGGAAAGCAAAGAAGCCAGCCTGGAATCTCAGGAATGGATCCCGCAGCCCCAACTGCAAGAGCAACACCAAAGGATCAGAGATGAATTGCCCAGTTAAACCCTTCTTGGAAATTTTTTTTTTCTGTTTTGATTTTCTTTCTTTTTTTCTTTCTCCTTCCCTCTTTCCTTTCCTCTTTCTTTTGTATTGGGGCTGGAAACCAGGTTCTCAGGCATGAGAGGCGAGCATTTCCCCTCTGTTCTACACTCCCAGCCGTGTGTGTGTGTGTGTGTGTGTGTGTGTGTGTGTGTGTGTTGTGTACCTCTGGGATGTACTCTCAACATCTCTCTCTCTCTCTCTCTTTCTCTCTCTCTCTTTCTGTCTGTCTGTCTGTCTTAAATAGGGTCTCACTAAGTAGCCAAAGGCCTCTCTAAGTTGCTGAGGCTAGCCTCAAACTTGTGTCTTAGCTTATCCCTAGCCTTTAAATTTTATTTATTTATTTATTTATTTATTTATTTATTTATTTATTTATTTATTTTTTGTGGTACTGGGGGTGGAACCCAGGGGCTTTCTACCTCCGGGCTATACACTCAGTCCTATTTTATAATTTATTTGGAAACAGGGTCTCACTAAATTGCTGAGAGCCTCCCTATATAGCTGAGGCTGGCTTCAAACCTGTGCAATCCTCCTGTCTCAGCCTCCCAAGCACAGGAATTACAAGTGTATGCCACCGTGCCACCAGCTCTAAAACATAGTTTTTTAAGACTGGGTTCTATTAGGTTGCCCAGGCTGGCCTCAAACTTGCAATCCTCCTGCCTCAGCCTCCTGCGTTGCTGGGATTACAGGTATGCCCCACTATACTTAGCTTCCTAAATTCTTGAACTACTAAATTATGAGCAAAATAAAAGGGTTATCACTAAGCTTGAGATAGTTTGTCACATAACAATAGATAACCAACTTTTCCATTTCTAAAGATCTTTATAGCTGATGGTAGGGAACTTCTTAAGTACAGTTTGGAGACAACATTTGTCCTTAAGATGCCAGCTCTGGAAGGAATTATAGAAGCCAGCAGCTCCAAAGCCTTAATTTCATAGAAGAAACTGAAATCCAGAGCCTGAGAAAACACCAGGACTCAGTGGTTTAGTGACAGAGCTGGGCGTAAACCGTTGTTATAACAGCTCTGAAACTTTACCAGATAAGAAAATTTGGCCTTCGAATTTCTTATGAAGATGCTTGCTGCTGCCAGTAGTTTTAGTCTGTGTTTTTATTCTGTCTCTCCCTCTCTCATCGCCTCCTTTCTCACATCCATGCCAAGGCTTCCGGGGCTCCCAGGGCTCCTTCTGAGATGACGGTCCAGTCCTAGGACCCAGGACCCTTCCTTTGTCCTTCTGTCCCCTCATCTGCACGCAGAGTTTATTCAACTTCAAATGTAGAGAGGGCACAAAGGACATTGTGATTCATGTTATCGAGTTTCCTTCCTTTAGAACAGGCGCCTGGAAGCCAGAAAAGAGTAAATCCCAGGGTGGCAGGCTCCGGCCAGGCTCCCGGGTTGTCGGGCTCTTAACTGGGTGCCAGGGTCCCTCTGGCTCACCTTGTTCTTGTCAGAGCTGCTTACGCAGTGCACGCAGTCCTGGCTCCCCGGTGGCGCCTGTGGCTGTTTCTGTGGATGCATGTTCTGTGTACAAGTTGACCACGCAGCTCCTCACCTGACAGGGAAGGGGCCACTTGCAGGATGACTGGGCTCTGCCAATTTCCCTTGGTTTACACTGCTCCTGGAGTGGAAGTCTTTCTGGTGTTTTCTGGCATCTTCTAGCTGAGGACCAAGATGAAGTGGACTCCACTACATTTGCCCCCAGACCTACTCAAGAAGGATACTAGTTGGTATTCAGAGACTAAATAGTTTCCCAAAATGGAAAAAAAGAAAAAAATTCCACCTGTATAAATGATAGAAATCTTATATTTAGTAAGAAAACTGGGGAAGATAATTCAAAGTTTCCCCAAATGAATTGGACATAAATATAAACATATATACTTATAAAATCTGTATAAATATGCATAAATTTGTGTGTAAACACATTTCTGTAATATAAGTTTTAAAATATATAACAGAAATAGAAACATATACATTTATAAATATATAAATATACATATTTCTGTCCTATTTATTTGGGGGTAACTTTTAACCTTTTAAAAAATTTTTCTCATTAAAAAGAAGATCGCCATCATTTATACAGGTGGGTTTTATTTCCTTCTTTTTCATTTTTAGAAACTATTTTTAAGAAATATATTGAAATAAATATACATTATATGGCACTTATATCAGAGCATATATTTTATAATATATTTAAGGAGAGGAAATTCTAAACTTTAGATCAAAATACTTCAGAGTAGTTCAAACACCATTTGAAAGCTGGCGTGGTGGCACACACCTGTAACCCTAGGACTTGGGAGGCTGAGGCAGGGGGATCATGAGTTTGAGGCCAGCCTTAGCAAGTTAGTGAGACTCGGTTTCTAAATAAATAAATAAGGCTTAGGTGCAGCTTAGAGGTAGAATTCTCCTAGGCTCAATCCCTAGTACAAAGAAAAAAAATTTGCACGGGATTACACGGGATTCTTTAAAACTTAAGAATCCAGAGCTCCGTCCTGGGTCTGTGGCTCAAGCCCTCTCAGTGGAAACATGAGTTTTCAGCAGCTGGCTGAGTGGTTCTTATGCTCACTGAAGTTTGAGAATGATTTGCCTTCGATTTACAAACAAATTCCATGAAACACTTTTGGGAAGTCCGCACAAATCTCAGCTCTGATTTACTGCAACTTTTCCTAATGCCTGCACTGCAGGCATGCACACACACACACACACACACACACACACACACACCCCACACACACACACACAGTTTTGTAAGCTTCTAATAGGGATATGGGAAGGGGGTAGATGAGGTTTTTAGGCCTCAAGACCCCACCCCCACATTCCCACTCCCCTTTATCTTCTTCCTTTAAATTTTCTTTTATGCATGAAGCGTTCTCCCCTTTGGGTTTTCTGGCCATGAGGGAAATTCCCAGGTGCGAGCACAGTCAGTCCTCAGCCTCCGGAAAGACTCTGATGTGGATCTTTGAAGATGGAGGAACTTAAATATTAAAGGAGCCACCAGGTGCCGATGGAGTTGAATGAGAGTCCCAAAGGGGAATTTGTTTTCAACATCAATACTAATAATTTAGTAATTGTGAAGCAAATATTTCTTGTGTGTTGAGTGCTGTGATCAGCCCTGCCTTTGCTCTCTGGAGGGATCTCAGGTTGGACAAGTGAGGTAGAAGCTGGGAACCTGGGATGTCTCCTTCATCCCAGACAAACTTAGGGTCTGGGCCTCATCTTCACTTAACCCCTTAGCCTCAGAAACTTCTGCAAGTGGGTCTACATATTGGAGACTTTAAAACTTAGCACTAACTAGCAATTTGGAAAGGTCTCAGTGAAAAATGCCTGTTCTCAGTCCTTAGGCACCTTGTTGCCTAATATTGCTTCAATACTCCCCCCATTCTTCAAGGTCTAGCTCAAGCGGCATTCTCCACGAGGCATTTACCACGTTACGAATAGTATTATACTGTTAGTTTTTGGCTGATTACTATTATATTTACTATCAGATATAGAGATAAGTGCTTGTTTTAATATCCTAGTTGTGCTACTATACCATATATAAATACCTATAATAATAACACCATTACCCAGATTAAAAAAAAATAACTAGCTGGACCACAATAGTAATAGCCAACATTAATTATTGAGTATTTGCCAGGAACTATGTTCGGCCTGCCACAGATTCCTTCCTTCCTTTCTCCCTTCCTTCCTTCCTTCCTTCCTTCCTCCCTCCCTCCTTTCTTTCTCTCCTTCCTTCCTTCCCTCCTTTCTTCCTTCCTTCCTTCTCTCCTTTTCTGTTGTACTGAGGATAGAACCCAGGGGCATTCTACCTCTGAGCTACACCCCCAAGTCTCTTTTTATTTTTTTATTTTGAAACATTCTCACTAAGTGGCTGAGGCTGGCCTCAAGCCTATGATCCTTGTGCCTGTTCCCCAAGCACTGGGATTACAGTTGTGCACCACCACACTTGGCTACATTGTACCTTTCCTTATAGTGGCTGATGAGTTGCCAGCTCCTGGAGGTTCAGAGTCCACTTGATCTCGCAGAGTCTCAGAACCCTGAGCCCCTTGCCTTGAATACATAGACAAGCCTTCAAATGGCTGCCTGAACCGGTTGAAATGCTGCACTCCAAAGAGGGAAGACTTGCTAATGACAGTCGCAGACATCCTCTCCTGCGTGCAGATCCAGCATGCCCATTATTTACAACTTATTTCCAGCGACAGCAGAAGATAATTCCTGGGTGATTTTCATGCTAATTTCAGCCAGTGAGGACCAAGGCATTTATTACCCAAACATCTGCAACGTGTCAATCAGATTACAGAGGACTTTCAATAAACTATAGTGGCAACAAAAATAAGACTATTGAGGACCTATCACAGGCCAAGCACTATCTAAATCCTTTGCAAAAATAATCTCATGACCCCATCACAGCCCCCCCCCCCCCCCCCCCCGTGGTAGATATGTGTTTCTATAGATAGAAGTTGAACAGCTTCTTCAAAGTCACCCAGCTAGCATACCAGGTTTGGATTTGAAATCCGATTTGACTTCAAATCTATGCCCTAATTATTTTACTGTTCACTTTCTTTTTTTCTTTTTCTTTCTCTTTCTTTCTTTCTTTCTTTCTTTCTTTCTTTCTTTCTTTTTTTTTTGTGGTTCTGGGGTTCCTGGAAACCCTTCTACCTCCGGGCTACACTCCCAGACCTATTTTATATTTTTTTTAATTTGGAAACAGGGTCTCTTAAGCCAGAGAGGCTGGCTTCGAACCTGCACAATCCTCCTGTCTCTGCCTCCCAAGTGAGGGGATTACAAGCGTGCCCCAACACGCCCTGCTACTGTTCACTGTCTAATCAGCATATTTCTTCTTTATTTTCTTTCAAATATACTTACGACTGCTTTCTCTGCACCAGGCCATGGTAGAGGTAATGCAAAGAAGGGCAAGCAAGATATGATCCGTTCCCTAACAGGGTATTCAAGGGAATCCGAAGAGGAAATAAGCCATTATAAAATGTGGTGGTGGAGCTGGGCGTGGTGGCACACCCTTGTAATCCCAGTGCTTGGGAGGCTGAGACAGGAGGATCGCACAGGTTTGAAGCCAGCCTCAGCTACGTAGTGAGGCCCTCAGCAACTTAGTGAGACCCTGTTTCTAAAAAAAAATATAAAATAGGTCTGGGAGTATTGCCCGGTGGTAGAAAGCCTCTGGGTTCCACCCCCAATACCACAAAAATTAATTAATTAATTAATTAATTAATTTAATTTAATTTAATGTGGTGGTGGAGCCAGAAGCAGTGACATACTCCTGTTCTTGGGAGGCTGAAACCGAAGGATTGCAGGTTGGAGGCTGGCTTCAGCAACTTGGCAAGACCTGTTTCAAAATAAAAAATAAAATAAAAAGAGTTGGGGATGTAACTCAAAGGTAGAATGTTCCTGGGTTCAATCCCCAGTACCAAAAAATTAAAACTTACAAAAAAAAAAAAAAAACTGTGATGGAAGAATAAACAGTGTGAAAAGACCAGATGCAAAGAAGCTGGCCTCCCAGGCACCTTGGTCAGCTCGAGTGCAGCAGGAGTCTGACAGCAGCCCCGTGAGCTGCGTGTACGCAGCCCCCTCGGTAGGTGAGCACGCTGAGTTCCAGAGTGGTCAGAACACTTGAGAAGCCCACAAGAGGACAGTGGCATGGCTGCCGTTCAAAGGCCTGTCCACAGAACCCAAAGCTTGTTGCTTCTTGGCTAAACCAAGTCACCTGGGACCACTCTAAAATGGAATGGCTACTTTCCCAATGGTGGACAGTGTGCTTCCTACCAAGTGAAATGGAGTTAAACTTCTTCCTGGTCACACTATCATCCTTCCATGCCCTTCAGAAAAATATAAAATCCTAAATTCCTGTGTTTCAGCGAGGCTTTGCCTCGAGGGGCAGTAAGCCCCCCCCCCCCCCCAGAAGGTAATTAAAAGACCCTAAGTGGTTATTTCAAATTCTCCTGTGATGGAGTTTGCTAAGACAATTATTCTTCAGTTCATTTTTATTTACACTTCAAACCTGCCCCACCTTGGGTTAATTATAAGAAGCAGTCACTTTACTTTTTGCTGTGGAAACTTGATCAAGAACAAGTACTGGCCGGGCGTGGTGGCGCACGCTTGTAATCCCCACACTTGGGAGGCGGAGACAGGAGGATCACGCAGGTTCAAAGCCAGCCTTGCTGGCTTAAGAGATCCCGTTTCCAAATAAAAATATAAAAATAGGTCTGGGAGTGTAGCCCGGAGGTAGAAGGGCTTCCAGGAACCCCAGTACCACAAAAAAAAAAAAAAAAAAAAGAACAAGTACTAAATCCTGAAAGAAATACAAAGAGTCCCAGGTACTTAAAATCAAGGCCATGAGATTCCGAGGGGGTACAGATCTTAACTGTTGTCTACTATAAGTTTTGAGGCATCTGATCTCTCTCTCTCTCTCTCTCTCTCTCTCTCTCTCTCTCTCTCTCTCTCCTCCTCCTCCTCCTCCTCCTCCGTCTTCTTCTTCTTCTTCTTCTTCTTCTTCTTCTTCTTCTTCTTCTTCTTCTTCTTCTTCTTCTTCTTCTTTCTCTTTCTTTTTTTCTCTCTCTCCCTCTCTCTCTCTCTTTCTCTCTCTCTCTTTCTTTCTCCCTCCTCCTCCTCCTCCTCCTCCTCCTCCTCCTCCTTCTTCTTCTTCTTCTTCTTCTTCTTCTTCTTCTTCTTTCTCTTTCTTTTTTTCTCTCTCTCCCTCTCTCTCTCTCTTTCTCTCTCTCTCTTTCTTTCTCCCTCCTCCTCCTCCTCCTCCTCCTCCTCCTCCTCCTTCTTCTTCTTCTTCTTCTTCTTCTTCTTCTTCTTCTTCTTCTTCTTCTTCTTTCTCTTTCTTTTTCTCTCTCTCTTTCTCTCTCTCTGCTGTACCAGGGATGGAAGCAGGGGCAGTCTACCTCCAAGCTACACCCCCAGCCCTATTTTTATTATTATTATTATTATTATTATTATTATTATTATTATTTTGAAACAGGGTCTCACTGAGTTGCAAAGGACCTCACTAAGTAGCTGAGGCTGCCTGCGAACCGCGATCCTACAGTCTCAGCCTCCCGAATGCTGGGGTTACAAGCGTGCGCCACACCTGGTGCTTGATGCTTGGTCTCTCTCTCCCCCCCCCAATAAAATAATGGAATAGCATGGAATGATTTTAAGGGAGAAACAAGCCCTCCCTCTGCTTTGGAATACCACATATATTTGTACTTTTCTGAAAGGTTGTTTATAGGAATTTGGAACAGCTTTTGAACCACCTTTGTAATGATAAGCAGAGTAAGGTAAATTTATGCCTGCTGATCAAAACAAGCATCTTGCTGGGCGTGGTGGTGCATGCCGGTAATTCTGGTCCTTGGGAGGCAGAGATGGGGGTTCTCCTATATAAGAGAGACTTTTTTTTTTTTTTTTTTTTTTGTGGCAGGTCTGGGGATGGAACCCAGGGGCATTCGACCTCCGAGCTATACCCCCTGCCCTATTTTTTATTCTTTATTTTGAAACCGGGTCTCACTGAGTTGCAGAGGGCCTCACTAAGTAGCTGAAGCTGTCCACGAACCGCGATCTAAGAGAGACTTTAATGGAGGAGAAGCCCCAGGAGAGCAGTAGAGAGGGTCTAGGGGAGGTGGTGGGGGGATGCAATGAGGAAAACACTTCCAGTGAAGTCATGTATGTAGGTGAAATCACCAGTGCCCAACTCAGTATCATGTTTGGAGGAGGAGAGGAAGTGAGGAGAGAGCAGGGTAGGGGGAGGCTCACCAAGTCCTGTATGCAGGTATGTCCCTGTGACTCTGAACTACATTATGATGTGACATTACAATGTATCAGTATAAGTATATTACCGCCCCCCCAACAAAGGACAGCCTCTAGTGAGACCCTGTTTTAAAACAGGGTATAGCTGTGGTATAGCTCAGAGGTAGGACGCCCTTGGTTCAATCCTTGGTCTCACACACACACACACACACGTGTACACCAAGCATCTCAGATGCAGTAGAAGAAAAATTTTCATGTGTTTTCAGAGAACTGGAGTTCAGTAATTGTCTTAGCTCCTTCTGAGTTTCTCAAGTTTCATGCTGCGGTGGTTTCAGAGCGCCCAGCAAAGCTTTGCCCAGTAAGTTTCTGCCAAAGTCCTGCTCTTCCTCTCTCTGGACTGCCAGCGGCGCAGTGACGTTCTTCAGCCTTGGCGCCGTCAGGACACAATGGCACCCTACATTCTAGTGGTGTCTGAGCGCATTTCTAACAACGAATTTCCTGCATCATGCGTGGATTTCCCGAACGATTCCAGGAGGACTAAAATCACAAGCTCCCTGTTGACAACACAGAAATGTTCTTAACATTTGTCCAGAGCCAGAATTTTATCTTTCAGTGTATTAAAAATACTTCCCTGGCAAGCCAGTGCTTGAGGAAGAACATTTACTTGGTCAAGTGCTTTTGAAATCACCTCTGAGTTCTGATATAACACTGAAGGATCAAGGGCCTCACTGGCAGGACCTGAAAGCACAACTGAAACAGAAAAGCCCGATTCCCTCTGCTCCTTCCTCTAACTCCATCACACCCAAAGCTTTCTCATTACAGCTTGGTGACAGTTGCTGTGCTGGGTTGTATTTTGGGTTCTTTTGTTTGTTTTTGTTTTGTTTTTGTTTTTGCTTTTGCAATACTGAGGCTTGAATCCAAGGGTGTTCTACCACTGAGCTGCACCTTTTTAAAATTTTGAAACAGGGTCTTACTAAGTCGCTGAGGCTGGCCTGGAACCTGCGATCCTCCTGCTTCACCCTCCCAAGCACGGGGATTACAGGCATGCGCCGCCACGCCCTGTGTGGGTTGCTAATAAATCTTGCTAAAGGGAAGACCATTTTCATCTGACCAGAACCCAAGAATGTCCAAACCCAGGAGAACTGAGCCATCATTTATTCTATTTCTCAGTACTTAATAAATTTAGTATTCAAATATCCCAATACTAAAAACAAACAAACAACAACAAAACAAACAAAAAAAAAATCCTTGACTTCTTTTGGGCAAGAAAAGAAGACTAACCATAGTCTTTGAGAAATATGATGTGTTGTGAAGAAGGTAAGCAATGAACTTGCAGCCTTACATGATATAAAATTAGGAATAAAGGACCGTTCTACAAGTAGAAGGTGGCCCATGGGCTTCATGGGCATTTTTTTTTTTTTAACTACACAGACTGTTTGTAAAATTTAAAATTATTTTCAGCATTAGAAAACATGAAAGAATGTCTATCTTTAGGACTTTGGGACAAAGATTTTTTTAGATAGAAGATCAAAATTATGATCCATTAAAGAAATTAAAAAGACCCAGTAGGCTCTATTAAAATGAAAAACTTATGTTTTTGAAGGACACTGTTGAGAGAAGGCAAATCATAGAGTGGGAGAAAATACTTGAAAATCACATATCAGATAAAAGATATGTTATACAGATTGTATTAAGAATTGTCCAAACTCAGTCATAAAAATAAATACCCCTCCAAAAAGGCAGAAGATTTAAATAGATACTTCACGAAGGTGACATACAAATAGCAAATAAACACATAAAAAGACTCTCAACTAAACTGGTCATTAGGAGGATGCAGATTAAACCAGAATGAGACACCATTATTCAGCTATTAGAATGGCTGAAATTCTAAAGACTGACCATTCCGAGTATTATCGACCATGCAGAGCAAATGGAACTCTCCTAAGTTGCAGGTGGGAATGTAAAATGGTGCAGCCATTCTGGATACGGTTTAACAGTTTCTTAAAAGGTTAAATACTTAGCTATTGCAGAACGCAGCTATTCCGCATCCTCCTAGGTATTTATGCAAGAAAGAGTAAGCATATGTCCCCAAACTTAACAGTCAAATATTATAGCACCTTTATTTTCAGTAGCCCCAAATTAGAAATAACAGGTGAAAAGTACACAAATGGTGGTGTAGGTGGGCAATAGAATACTACTTGGCAATTAAAAGGAACAAACTATTGATATATGCAATAACATGAGTGAGTCTAAAATAACAAGCCGTGTGGAAAGATGGACCAAAAAGAGTGCTTACCATATGATTCTGCTTATGTAAAATTCTTTAAAAATATGTAAATGAATCTAAAATGACAAGAAACAGATTTGTGGTTGCTTGGGAATGGGGATGAGAGAGAAAAAGATGGATTATAAAGGGACATGAAGACACCCTTGGGAGTGATGGATACACTCAGTACCTCAATGATCAGCCAGTGCTGGCTGATGATATATATATATATATACATACATATATATATATATATATATATATATATATATATATATATACTAACCAAGTTGGTATTTTTGAATATGTGCAGTTTATTGAATATCAATTATATCTCAATAAAGCTGTTATAAATGGATTCCATCCAATAATTTTGGAAGTTGCATTACTCTTAAAAATTTAGCAACTGTAGATCTGTTTTCCTGCGGGACACTCCCAGGCAGGAGCTGACCAGGTCCTGCCTTCACTGGACAAGATGACTCCCTCTGTCCACTGCTTTCTCCAGCTTCATTTCTTTGTCCCTGTGACCTGCAGGCATTTTGGTTTGAGATTTCTTGCCTAACCACACCTCTGGCAAATATTTTAGTTTTTAAGGTTCTCCTCGCTTGGCAGATGAAGTTCCCTTTAGATGAGTTTTGTAAGCATAAACCTGGTATCAAAGATTATGTTGACAGAAGGAAATTTGGGAACTGTATGGGAGTAAAATATTTCTTTTGGCTCCTACCCAGCCACTCGAGACAATCGCTCCCTTGCCTGCTTGGGAGGCTGATTTCAACTCTTCAACTCATAAATAATGCTGGTCAACACAAATCAAAGGAGCGCTTTATAGGAGAAGAAAAATTGATAAAGCCTGTAGAATCTTCCATGGCTTAAAAATCATAGGGCTCAAAAACAAGGCAGAATATTCTCCAACATGACATCAGTCAGTTCTTGGATGAGATTTCCTTTATTCTGGGATGCTCCGTTGGCCTGTCTCCCCCAGCCCCCTGTCACCGCTTTGAGAATAACTAGAAGCAGTTTTCCCTACCAGGATCTCTGGTAAGTCTTCTTGGACTCCCCAGACTTTAGTACAGGGAATCCAAGAATCCTAGGCTGATGGGGGCCACAGTTATAAGCTGATTAGGACTTCCCAACTTTTGATATTTATGCCTTCTCTTTGGATTTGCTGGTCTTGGCAGATGTGCAGGCTCACCCACCCTAGAACAAGGTCAGAGTATCTTCTCAGGCTCAGAATCTGATCTAGACCATAGATTAGCAGCACACCAAGGGGCTCAAATCTCCCTGCTACCATGGTGTGTTTTCCACATTTCTGTAGGGGAGTCCTATGACCCTTCCTCAAAGGACCACTGTCTACTTACCCAGAGTCTAGTTCATGCTGTGATTTCTCTTTCTGCAGAGTCTCTGGTCCCTCATCTTTAGGTACTCCTATCTTATGGAACCTACCTTTAAGTCCCTATGTCCTTTTTCTTCTTATTTTCAAAGAGCTGATTTTCCAATGTTGGCTACAGGGAAATTTCCTACTGTTTTGAAAATGAAAGCTCTGTGGTAACCTCGGTCTTCCTTAATCATCTGTTCCCATCCAAAATTGCCTTCTTCAATGGAATGGTTTCACCTGAGGCTGGAGAACACTTTACCTTCCTGTTTGCAACAGAAGAATAATAACTGCTCTTATCTTTAGATATTTGTGATATTTCTGCAAATACAAACTGGTATGTCTAAAAAGAAGCTTGCAGAATAGAAATGAAAGGGATTTAACTCTGAATTGTTTTCTGGCCAGATGACATTTGGAGGAGGACTCCACTTTTACTGCTCTTGTAGTGGTGGTTTTTATAATAATAATAATAACAAATATTATTATTGTTGTTGTTGTTGTTTTGGTACTAAGGATTGAACCCAGGAACATTCTACCTCTCAGCTACACCCTCAGACCTTTTAAAAAATATTTTTAAATTTTGAAACAGGTCCTGCTAAGTTGGTCGTCCTGTCTCGGCCTCCCAAATACTGGGGTTTTAGGTATGCAACACCATGTCTGACTGGTGTGGGCATTATTAAGTGAATAGCTCTTCTAGCCCCTTTGAGATGAGTGTGGTCAGGCACAGGCATGAGTGGGTACAGCCCCAATTCCACAGTCCGTGGTAGGATGAAAAAGCGCTTGGCCTAAAGTTTTAAATGTCCTAAGAACATATACATGGAGTCAGATATGATGGCGTTAAGTTATTCACAATGATGGCCAAGCCATAGTAGCCAATCAAGCTGCCTTCACCCGAAGCATATCTAGAACTTCTCTTCTCTCATCTCTTTTTTCTTAACTTTTGTTAGTTTTTATACAACCCAAACTAAATGCTTTTTGAATGCTTTTAAGAATACAAAAAAAAAGTTGTTTTACAGTTTGAATTTGGGGACTCTTCTGGGTTGAATAGTCCCCCCGCCTCATGTCCAATCAGAAACTAAAACTGTGACCTTATTTGGAAATAGAGTCTTTGTAGATGTAATTATTTAAACAAGGTCATACTGGATTAGGGTGGGCCTCCAATTCTATAATAAGTATCTTTATTTTATTGGTACTGGGGATTGAACTCAGGGGTATTCTACCTACCTCTGAGCTATACCCCTGCCCCTTTTATTTTTTATTTTGAAACAAGTTTTCTCTAAGTTGCTGAGGACCTCATTAAATTACTGAGGCTGGTCTCAAATCTGTGATCCTTCTATCTCAGCCTCTCAAGTACTGGGATTACAGACAGGCACCATTGTGTCTGGCTGACTGGTATCTTCATAAGAAGAGGAAAAGAGATACAGTGACAGAGACATGTGGGGAGACTTTTGAGAGGTATCTACAAACCGAGTGTTGCTGGTGACCACCAGAGCTAGGAGGAAACAAGACAGGTCCTCTCCAAGAGAGAGAGAGAGAGAGAGAGAGAGAGAGAGAGAGAGAGAGAGAGAGAGAGAGAGAGAGGAGCACAGATACCTTGACTTTGGACTGCTAACAGCCCAAAGTATGAGAGAACAAATTTGCATTTGTCTAAACTACTCTTGATGTGGTACTTTGTTATGGCAGTCCTAAGAAACATGTACAGGGACTAGGCTGGACAGCTAACAGAGTATTTGAGACAGGTAATTCTTCAGCTAGGCATTCTCTGACTAACCTAACATGGCTGATTTCACTCACAGAACTAAAAATGGTCTCACATGACACCACTAACAGTGGCTTCCTTGGTGACATGCCATCTCTAAGACGGGCACCTTCTTGACATTATCCCATTGGTCATCAAAGAAGTGTAGAGTAGAAACTTAGCTCCATTTTTCAAGACAAACAAACAAACAAACAAAAAAACCCGAGGAAATGGTAAGTGCGGAAAACTGCTAAGGGTTGTGCAGCTGGTAATGGTCAGAATTCACATTTATGTTCATTTCACTACACCACACCGCTCCTTGAAGTCTGAAGACAGCTTCCAAAAATGTTTGAGCAATAGACATATCTCTGAACTAATTGTACCAGGCCCTGAGGCGACGGGTTTGCAGAACAGCCCTCTCGAACAGTAAGTTCTGGGATTTTTGTTTAAAAGAGCCCCTGTCGTTACTTCACAGCCACACCTTGCCTATATCATGTGGGATTCATTGCCTGTCTAACTTATATTATCACTCCCCTGGGAGGGACTGAGGCTTCTTTTCCATCTTGTACAAGACTGGAGAAGCTGTCAACGCTTAGTAAATAATCAGTATCCAAGCCAGCACAGTGATCCCTACAAATTATGACCCTCAGGCTCTGAAGATGAAGAAAATGTTCAGTTGTGCAATTTTCCACTCTTCTAATAATCTTAATAATGTGGGTCAAGTTAGTCCTAGTTTAATATTATAATCCAAACAATATTTGACTCATCTTGGGGGGGGGTGTTCAGGAATTACCCTGGCCAATATATTCAGAGACAATTTATGGTTGCTGTATGAACTGTTTTGACCTTTGCAACATTTGCAAACTTGCCTGGACTTTTCTCCCTTCTTCTGCCTATGGACTTATCGGGCACATAATATGAGAGTGATTGAAACATTTTCAAATTTTTCAGTTTGCAACGGGTGAAGAAGGAGCAGCCTTACAGGTTGGGTAGGCTGGTGATCAGCTGCCTGCCGGCTCGCCCTGATGTTGAGTAGAGTCAACTAGACTGCCAGTCTAGACTGCCAGTCTCCTCAAGCAACTAGGACTCTTCATTCTCTGTCCCAAGTCAGAGTAATGTGGCTAGCCTCATGTGAAAAGGGTTCTTGTCAAACTGTGGGACTTTTTTTTTTTTTTTTTTGGTGGTACTGGGGTTCCTGGAAGAACTTCTACCTCCGGGATACACTCCCAGACCCATTTTTACATTTTTATTTGGAAACAGGGTCTCCTAAGCCAGCGTGCGCGGCTGGCTTTGAACCTGCGTGATCCTCCTGTCTCTGCCTCCCAAGCGCGGGGATTACAAGCATGCGCCACCACGCCCGGCACACTGTGGGACTTTGGATTTCCATTTTCTGTGTATGAGTGTGTCTGGGTGAGGCATTTTTCAGAACCCATCGTAAGGCACTGAAGGAGGATAGCCTGTGCTTGGTTCTGATCACCAGTTTGGGGTTGAACCTCATCCTAAAAGTACTCAAGAGCCAGGTGTGGTGGAACATGCTGGCATCTCAATACTTGGGAGACTGAGATAAGAGGATTGCAGGTTCAAAGCCAGCCTCAGCAATTTAGTGAGGCCCTCAGCAACTTAGTGAGAACTGCTTTCAAAATACAAAATAAAATAGGGCTAGGTAGGGTGGAGGTAGTTCAGAGGTAGAATGTCTCTGAGTTCAATCCCCAGTAAAACACACACACACACACACACACACACACACACACACACACGCACACACGCACACACACACACACACACACACGCACAGTCTTTAAGTATTAGCACAGTCTTTCAGAAGTATTTCTAGACTGTACACTTAACTTCATGTCTCCTCTTTTAAACCTTTTGTTTTTGTGAAATGAACCTTATAGCTTCCTTCTCCAACTTTCCCTTCACATAAAATTTAATTGTATCTATTTTTTTTGAATATGTTTCATCATTCCACCTTTTGTCATACTTTGTAATCAACATTGCTTAATCACTAAGATGCTTTCAAGAAAAAATTCAGAGTCCTTGGCCTATCATTCAGGCCCTCCATAGTCCTGTTCTCTCTGTTATGGTTCCAATCTGGAATATGGCCCCCAAAAGCTCATGTGACAGCAATATTTAGAGATGAAATGATTGACTCATGAGGGTTCCAAACTTAGTGGATTAATACATTAATGAATTAACAGTTTTAATAGATTTTATGGGTGGTGACTTAAGGCATGTGGGGTGTGCCCAGAGGAAGTAGGTAACTGGGGCCACAGGCCTAGGGACTATATTAGTTCTAGTCCCTTCCTCTCTGTCTCTGCTTCTAGAATGCCATGAACCGGGCAGGTTTCCTCCACCGTGCACCATCACCATGATATTTCTGCCTTGGAATCCACTGACTATGGACTGAACCTCTGAAACCATGGTCCAAATAAGCCTTTTCTCCCCTAAGTTGTTCTTGTCGGGTATTTAGGTCCTAGCAACAAAAAGCAGACTAAATACACTTCCCAAGTTATTTGCACAATGGCCATCCATTCAGTCAACAAAACTTTATTTAATATCTAACAAGAGTCAGACAGTGCACTTTGTGCTGAGAACAGCATGTGATACAGTCCTTCTCCCGGTGCTTATAGTCTGGTGGCAAAAAAACCAAAAACATTAAAAATTAAAAATTAAAAAAAAAAAGCCAGGTGTGGTGGTGCATGCTTGTAATCCCAGCACTTGGGAGGCGTAGACAGGAGGATCACACAGGTTTGAAGCCAGCCTCGCTGGCTTAAGAGACCCTATTTCCAAATAAAATATAAAAAGGTCTGGGAGTGTAGCCCGGAGGTAGAAGAGTTCCATCCCCAGTACCACCAAAAAATAAAAAAAAATAAAAAACAAATAAAAAAATAAAAACAAACAAACACTGAACAGGATCACACAGTGCAACCAGCTCTATGATGAATTATGCAGAGTACTATAAAAGAACATAGGGATCACGGAGCCCAGACTCTGAAGTGTAGGCTCACTCTGTGGAGGAAGTGATATCTAGGCTGAAATCTGACCTGCAAGTTGGAGTTAGCTAGGTGAAAGACACAGGAAAGTCTTTCTTGGCAGATAAGATAATGTGTGTGACACCCAGAGGTATGGTAGCAGAGCACACCAGAATTGAAAGAAGGTCAAAATATCCAGAGGGTAGAGTGGGGTAGGGATGAAACTGGGAAGGTAAGAACTAAAGAAAGAAAATAACTGTCAGATTCCCTGGACTTGAATGTCCAGTGGGTTAGGATTTCATGTAAGGTCAACAAAGGACTATTGCAAGATTTTAGGCCAAGGAGGAAACCAATAGGATTTGCCTTTTAAAGATACCACTCTTTCTGCCTTGAAGAGAGAGGATCAGAAGAGATAACGATGAGACTAGAAATCCAGCTGGAGGCTGCAGTTTAGGCAAGAGATGATGGTATGAACCAGGAGCCTGACAGAAATGATAAGTGATACGGGAAGGTCAGAGATGTTCAGATGTCAGCCTGACCCCAATATGTCACATGACTGCGTTCTCATCATATGTTCCCCTGTTGGGCAAGCCTATCCACAGATTCAGATTCTTCCCAGACTGAACTCTATGTGAAACCTTCCTCACCCTCAGCACCTCGAGCCTCTCTGCATCTTTGCCAGATAGCTTCTCCGCACCCCTTATTTCACCAGGGGAACCAATGTACAATGCTGGTCTTTTCATAGCATACTTCTCTTTACAAGTGTCTAGCCAGCAAAATGAGTGGTGACAGTGTCGGTGCATCTTCATTTTCTCTCCCCTTTATTAATACGTCACACTTCATTTTGCACAAGGCGGGCGTGCCCCAAAATATTTGTCCTACTGACCAACTGTGACCGTGTCCCGATACAAAAATGTCTACGGGTAGTTATTTTTCAGGCCTCATTTTAAGTGGCACCGCCAATCACCCAGTCTAGTGAGTCGTTCATTGGTTTGCTCTTGCTTTTATTCACTCACTTAACATTAACTTACCGCCTGCTGTCTCCTAGGTGGTGTTCTAGGGCCGATTCTCTGCTTTTCTCTGAACTGTTCATTTCATTTGAATATCATGGTTTTCAACATAAGGATGGGCCTCTTCTGCGTGCTTTATAAACTGAGGATTAGATGTACTGGGGATGTTTTTCTGCAATAAATGCAGCTCCAACACATGGTACCCAAATGAGCCATCTTCTGGCGTGGGCAGGAACTAAGGTGTGCAATGACTCCTTTGGCTTCGCAGGTGGAATGCTGGCTTTCTGTAGTTGGCGAGTGTCTTGCCCAAGGGACCCAAACCCTGGTATTTGGATGTGTTCTGGGCTGAGTTAATCCTGTCCTGTTTTTAAAACAGTTCCTGATGTTTACCCAGTAGAAGCAGAACTAAATAGTGCCAGATCCTCCAAATGCAGGCTTCAGAAGAATGTGAGTTCTAACGCAGACCTCTTAATGTAAAGAAATATCTTGGCTTTTGCCCCTGTCGTCTCCCCAGCTCTCAGCCTGTGATCACCCCCGACCTCCACCCTGCCTGGCATGGGCACTGACTAACTGTGGGACTAACTGTGGTCCGGGAAGGAGGCTTCTGAGTTCCAAGATTCTTCTAAACTGTGCTTGCTTCAAGTGATTTTATGCTAACATTGCATCAAAGCCCCTTTCTGGCAAATGTATTGCCATATAAGATTAAAAATAATTTAGGGGGCAGGATTTCTACCAGGAATTGAACAAACAATGTACTGTCCCAAGCTGGTTCCAAATTCTTAATGCATCTGCTTTGTACAGTTCCTGTTTCATAAAACTACAATTCCTTGTTTGTCTGAGTTTCTTCTTACTTGTGTGCTAGAAGAATCACACCCCTTTATTTCTGGCCCTAAGGGCTTCTTCCCAAGTTCGGGAAAGCTTCTCAAATAAGAAGTCACAGAAGCTTTAAATAATACAGTCATTGCAAGTGTCCTTGTTCAACATTTAGTGGGCTACCCCATTGCTTTTCCTGATCAAGGCAGATGTAAAACAGCTGCCGTGTCAGCTAATTTCCTGAAGAGACCTCTCAAGCCCTCTTCCACATTTCTGCCAGAGCCTCCATTTGGATCCAGATACCTTTCTTAATTTCTCTCTTGAAACTCCCCAATTGAACGCAGATGGCCACGCAGCAGAAATCAGATGTCTTATTTGTCTAATTATTCTTATCTGAAAGTGTATCGTGACTTTGTGCATCAATTTGTAGGAAAGTTCAAGCTCCACTGCTTCTTATTCTAGCCATAGTACTTCCTTTGATTTGCTTATGCCTAGTTTAAAGTTTCCCCGGGTGTGGTGGCACACACCTGTAATCCCAGTACTTGGGAAGCTGACACAGGAGGATTTCAGGTTCTAAGATAACCTCAGCAACTTAGTGAGTCTCTCAGCAACGTGGTTTCCAAATAAAAAATAAAATAAGGCTATGGGTGCAAGTCAGAGGTAGAACTACTGAGGTGTAACTCAGTGCTTGCTACATGCTAGTGACTATTTGGGTTTATAGTCTGGTTGAATGTCCCCCCAACAGCACCATGAAATAGTTACAGTTAGTCCCATTTCTGGGTGAGGAAACCAAGGATAAAAGGATAGATTAAGAGCTAACACAAGGCCCAACACGGCTGAGAGTTCACATAACTTGTAAATTACAAATCTCAGGATTTAAATACGAGTCTGTTTAATTTCAATTTTATGATTCTATTTAGATCCTGTTCGCTGACAGGTTTAGTCTTTAGTTCTATGGAACAGAAATAGTATTGCCTGGTGAAGGCCTTTCCCTGGTCCTGACTGACTGTCTCTGGAGAGGGGCTTCTCTTGACTGGAAATTATTATATGTCCTCGATTGCCCTTTTGGGAACTGGACACCTGTTGCATACATCAGACAGATCCTAAGCTGCTGCTCCTCTTACTTAAACCCTTTCTCATCTGCAGCCCTGACTGAGATAAGCCATGTGTAATTTTTGCTACTTGCTCCTTACTTGGCTATATTTAAAAAAGAAAATATTAAAGATGACGATTAAGTTGGAAGTGATTGTAGAGTTCATAAAAAACTACGCATTTCTATACTGGGTCTTCCAATTACACAAAATACCTGGCATCTACCATACTTTCTCTAGAACTCAGTGCTTCCCTCTGGAAGTAAGTCCAACTCCAGAATACTCTACTCCTTGGCCATCCACTGATGTGAGGAAGCAACCAGAGAAAGGCGTGGCATGCCAGCTACTGTCTGGATATCAGTTAGGATACCTAAGACGGACCCCGGGCATTCCAGCAGGAATTATAAAGACAGAGTAGGTCCCAGGACAGGGATTGTGGTACTAGAAATTGAACCCAGGGACATTCTACTTCCAACCTACACCCCAGCCCTTTTTATTTTTATTTTGAAGGAGAATCTCACTGGGTTACTGAGGGTCTTACCAAGTTGCTGAGGCTGACCTTGAACCTGTGATCCTCCTATCTCAGCCTCCCAAGTACTGGGATTATAGGCATGTGCCACTATGGACAGCTTGTAATAGTTATTTAAACAAGCTTTTCACAACACCTGTAAGGCCAGTCTTATGCTGTACCCTGTTGAGTGGCACTCAGAAGATCTGACACTGGGAGATAACACCTGCTGCTGGTGGTTACTTGAAAACAAGGACAAAGAGGCAGACTACATAAACAATATGAGTCAGGAACAGGAGTGACGTGTGTGACACGTAGGTGCACACACATAGAGGTCCTCGGGAGGATACGGGTTGATACAGTTTTTGGAAATCGCTTTTTCATCGGTTGGGTAAAAATATTAACCAGCTATGTGGTTTTTATTTCATTGTTTTGAATGAAAAAGGAAGATGGCAAAACCCCAAAGAAACATTGTCTTGTCTTCCCAATGGTAGAAAATGATCCTTTCTCAATGACTGTTATCTGATACAAAAAGCCAAGAAACCTTTGGTTCCGAGCAATGAATCCTGGGGAGTGTGTTAGTGGGTAACAATAAATTACAGGTTATCCAGGAAAATCAAACAAAGGGTGTCTGCTAGAAAAAGAAACTTGGTGGTGGGAGAATCTCTGGGAGTAGAACACTTGCAAAGCAAATAAAAATCCCGAAGGCTTTTCTAAACTCAGAAATGTAATTCAGCTTAGTATTCAAGAAAAGTTCTTATTGCCTTCAAATTAAGAGAGAGAGGGGGGAGGAGGAGGAAGAAGAAGAAGGAGGAGGAGGAGGAGGAGGAGGAGGAGGAGGAGGAGGAGGAGGAGAGAGAAGATGCTTCATTTTCTGATTTTCTGCTCTGTGATTAGTGCCAGAGAGCAGGGCTTCTGGGGCTAACGGATGCCACCTGGGATGGATGCTCTGACTGGCTGCTCTGCACGGACCGAAGGCAATGGATATGGCCCAAGCTGCCATCCCTGTGCCTGTCAAAATGTAAGCTAAGTATGGCATATGGGATTAGAGAAGGATCACAGAACCCCAGACATTTCCAAGAAAAATGAATAATATAAGGCTAGGCCTTGGACGGTCTGCATCTCATTAATCCCCCTTTCCACAATAGTGGGCTGGCTGCCGGGGATGTGGCTTGCAGATGGGAAGCACACTTTGCGGGGTTTTGTTCTATTCTCCAGGCTCCTCTTAGGCACCAGAAGTATTCATTTCCTGGCATGATGAGGGATTTGGAGCTCTGCTGTCCAATTTGCTCTTTGGATGGCTTGAACAGCTGGCGGGGACCTGGAATCGTTGAAAGGGCCGACGGGAACCCACTGATAGGAGAGGCTCTGGCTGACTCAGCTTCCCAGCCCTGTCTCTTCACCTTTGGATCTCTGCATTAGCTCCCATCTGACTTCTCTTTTCTCATTTCTTCTGCCTCCAACCCACCTCAAACATTGTGGTTAGATTCATCTTCCTAAATCAGAGTTTTAAGTGGTGAGCTCTGGCTCACAGACCCAGAGGCCTCCCTTGCGTGAGCAGGAGCACATTTGAATACTCCAGTCTTACACAGGCTGGTGTTCCTTCCCCAGCATAACTTAAGCACTGTCCTCATGCCTCCTGAAAATCTCTGCCAGTCTCTGCTGATTCCTTGGCCCTGAATCCTGCCCTTGCTCCAGCCCCATCTCCCATTCACCTGGCCAGTCCAGACATTTCTAGCTTTTAGGTAGTTCTTCAACAGATTGCTTATATCATGTAGTATCTGTACTACTCTTCTGGCAAATAATTTTTTCTTCTTTTTCTTTTTAGCATATTTTTATACACTTAGGTTGATGAGACCACCAATTTCTTCTCGTCTTATATTTCTCAGAGGAATAAATACACAATAAGCTTTAAATGATTATTTGTTGAACAAATGAATACATAGCTAAGTGGTAAAATATGGCACTAAATATTATCGTATTGAGTGACTTGTATTTAATATTGTATTTTGTCAATACAATATTGTTGTATTGACTAAAATTATTAATATTTGTCTAAAACATGGTTTAGAAAAATGACAATCCACACCCATTCTTGTTTCCATGTCTAAATTTGATCTACTAGTAGATCTTTGTGTCTTCCCTGCCACTTACTCTAATCTGTAGCCAAAAGAGATACTGAAAACATCTTTCGCTGAGCGTCGTGGCGCACGCTTATCATCCCCGCGCTTGGGAGGCAGAGACAGGAGGATCGCGCAGGTTTGAAGCCAGCCACGCTGGCTTAAGAGACCCTGTTTCCAAAAATAAAAAATAAAAATAAAAATAAAACATCTTTCATCAACAGAACTTTCCTAGTGTCCATCTTCTGCTTAAGAACCTAGTGATTTCCTCTGTGGACTCATGTTAATTACAACGGGTCCTTTTACTTCTCTGATCTGACTCCTTGCTTTCATCTGCTCCCAGCAAACTTATCTTCCTGATCCCTACCTCCTTCTGCTTCCTAGCTCCTACCTAACTCTTGGGGAGAGCTGATCAGCCTCCAGTGAGAGGCTGCCTTCCCTGCCTCCTGGGCAGAGCTAGGACTTTCTGAAGTTTTATCTTTAAAAGCCATGGAAAATCTCTTCTTCAGCTGTTGTCCCAAAAGGGAGAAAACCAAAATCTGATGTACCATTCAGTGTCTGTGACTTGTGGAGATTAAGAAATAAATAAATAAACAAAAGCAGGCATATTTAAAACATTAAAGACACATCAATTGCTTCCAGCTTGTGCGACTTCCTTTTCAATCCTTGTCCTCTGACTGTCATTGTCTGCTCTCGAGGTCCTTTGCTCTCTTCTGGGGTCTGAGCCCACCCTTCAAGGGAGTCTCCCTCAGGGAATAGGAAGCCAGGAAAAGCGTGGCATCCCTTCCTGCTGAACAAGTGAGGGCCGCCCTGAAGGCTGCAGGACAGGCCAAGGGCAGCTGGGCATTCTGACTTTCATGGTGGCCAGGCAGCATAAGCCCTCTTCATTGGAAGACCTGGTTTTGCTGTTGGGAGAGCTGGAAACTCAGAGAAGCGAGGCTGGCAATAGCAGTTCATATGAATGAGCAAGCCCAGCAGTACCCTCAGGCCTCCCTTTCGCCCTTGGATAGCCCTTGCTGTAAAATCTGCTTTCCTTTCCTGGAGTCAGCTCCAAGAAGAAGCAGAGCATGATGGGACTTCTGGCAGACAGGGTCAAGACTTGAGGTGTGACGTCTCATCCAGGGACTGCTGAGCTCAAGGCTGCATTCCATGAACTTCAATGACGCTTCAGTCTTGTGCCCAGGATAATGTTGAATCACAGGGGGTGCTTCCAGCTGTGCTGAAAAGCGATGTTAGAGTATTATTGAAAAAAGGGATCTGAGAAATAAATCTTCCTTAGATAGACAGAAAAACTGGGACCCAACAAGGCTAGGTAGGAACCCTTTTTAGATTTTCCTATTCATTCATGTATTCCTTCTGTAAATATTTATTTAATGTTCACAGTATATAATAAGGCAGAGTGCTCAAAGTCCCAGTGCACTTGTAAGATAGCAGGCAAGAGAACTTAGGGCTTCTCGTTCCTGGCCCAGGATTGTTTTCATCACAAAATATATTAAGCCGGCACATTCATTAATTACGTGACCTAACCATTTGCTGAGCACCTAGGAAACAGCAGTCGCCGTGAATGAAGGTTTGACATAATGATCTCACTAATTGTTGTCCTATCTTGAAAGCTCGTGTTACTGCTTCTTTTTTATGAAGAAGCAATGGAGGCTTAGAGAGATTGCAGGGCAAACCCTGTGTTGGGCTCCTGCAGGTAGTAAATGGTAAGGTTAGGAGTAAGTGGAAGGTGGATAGAGCTGCAAAGCCCGGGCTCTTTTCTCTCTGGGACATTCGCTTCTCAGTTGCTTCCGAACAGCCCCTGCGAGGGCGCGGCTCCTTGGGGCCAGCAGCCTTTGGATGTGCAGAGACCGACTTGGCCTGCTCCCCTTCTTCCTCTTCACCTTTGTCCCTCTGGACCCACATCTTGATTAGCTCATACTTCGGGAATGTTTAGAGATGATGAAACCTGGCCACCAAGGTTTTAGCGGAGCTGAGCTTGCTGTTTAGAGAGCCATCAATTCCTTCAAATGCCTTTTATTCTGGCAGGTTTTACTGACAAGCCCAGGTCAGACAGGCAAACGGGACCGCGGCATAAACGTTTGTCACTGGCCCTGCACAGAAAGAATGCAGCCCTTGACCTGTCTTCTTTTCTCTTGTCTGGAATAAATTGCTACTTGCCTGGGGGATGGTTATTAGCTATTATCCAGCCGAGTCAGGGAATGCTCTGAATAATCAGATATTCCAATGAATGGAGTTACATTACATGGATCAGCAGCTTTCAAGGAATTAGAATGAAATGCACTTAACGCAAATACTGTACTAAGCATAATGCAATTTTCTTGCTTTTTTTTTTTTTTGCTGCTGATCTTGTGAACACCAATTATCACTTAGCAGGAGCTGAGGTGTAATTGAAAGAGCACTGGAGACCAGGTGACTCTGCCGCCGACCTGCCAAATGATTTTGAGCACTCTACTTTCCTTCTTGAAGTGCTCTCTCCTCCTTCGGGAAGCAAACTCAAGGAATTAGATCAGGATGGTGTTATGTTGCATGCACACCACCATTTCCCACTCCTTGGCCCACGTCAGGCATCACTAATCAATAGTGGCACATTTCCTCTGATTCCTGCCAGTCTGGGATCCTTCTAAACCCAATGTTCCAGCAAGGTCCTCAGTGACTTGGAGTAGGCGCAAGGAATGAAATCTGTCTGTCTGCTATCACTGAACCAGGCCTCAGCTTTTATGAGCTGCCTAAGGTGAGTGCATGCTGGATGGCAATTACCAAACACTGGGTCTTTTATTATTCAACTGAAGGTTCTTTTTTTTTTTTAGGTACTAGGGATGGACCAAGGGTGTTCACTCCTTTGAGCTACACTTTCCAGTCTTATTATTATTATTATTATTTTTTTTTTTAATGAGACAGAGTCTCACTAATTTTCTGAGACTGGCCTCAAACTTGTGTTTTTCCTGTCTCAGCCTCCCAAGTACTCAGACTACAAGTATGTGCCACCATGCCTGGCTTACTTCCTCCTCCTCCTTCTCCTCCTCCTCCTCCTCCTCCTCCTTCTCCTCCTCTCCTTCTCCTTCTCCTTCTTCTTTTTCTTCTTTCACTCACTGATATGTAGGCCTACATGGCTACTGAAAACAATGGTAGGAATTGCCTCTAAGGTCCCAGTGGGTGGGTTCAGGTGGAGGTAGGTATCAAGGGAGGTCTGGTTGGCTTGGCTCTCCTAAGGTTCAGGCCACCTATTAATTTCTCTTTGAAGCTGTCCTTATGGAAATAGGCAGAAATAACCAAGCTCACATCTGAATTCCTTCATCCCACAGCACTGGGCTGAGATGTATCATCTGTGTTCTGGTTAGTGGGATGTGATATACAAACCTACTGGTGGATCATAAACTCCTTGGAATCAGAGAGGAGGCCCCAGCTATGTTATGGATTCACAGCCTGATTCCACAGCCAGCAGGCTGTTTAACCTCTGACAAGTTACTTAACCTCTCTCAGCCTCAGTTCTTAATAAACCAGGAGAATAATAGCATGTCCTTCAGGGGTTTGTTGCATACATCCAAAGGTACCATTAAAGTAAGTACTTAAGAGACCACCTGGAATCTTGTTGTTGTGGTTGTTTTGGGAAGTGCACTAAGAATTGAGCTTGGGGCACTCTACCTCTAAGCTATACCCCTGCCCTTTTTATTTTTAAACAGCATTTCTCTAAGTTGCTGAGCGTCTCACTAAGTTGCTAAGGCTGGTCTCGAGCCTACGATCCCCCTGTCTTAGCCTCCCAAATACTGACATGTGCCACTACAGCCAGCTGCCATTTTTTTTTATTAGTACTATACAATCAGGGCTTAGCACAGTGCCTGAGGAACAATAGGTACTGATGTATATTGATGTAGTTATCCAAGGACCATGAGAGATGAGTATCGACCTTTGCATGGACTGATGGGAGAACCAGCAGGGGAACAATTACAAGATCTGTCCGAGTGTGTGAAGGAGCTGAGGGCAGAGGGTTTGGATCCACCGGCCTCCAAGGCCAGGAGAAATAGCTGAAGAGAGTCCTGTGGCAAAGGAGGAAGCTCTAGTCAGCTTCCTAGGCTTAAGTGGAATTTTTTTTTTTAAACTAGAGTTTTCCACTTTTAAAAACATCTTCTCATATTGAAATGTTATCTTTAAGTCATCAAAAGTTTGGTACCAGACAAATGAAACTGTTATGTGAGATTATCAATGTTAATATTGTATAAATTGCTATAATACTAGATGTCAACCAGTAAGGCAAGCGTGGGAAGGAGGGATGGGGAGGTAATGGGGTGGGGATCGTGGTAGGGGCTAACTGGGCGAGATGTGCATGTATGTCTACAAAAGTATTTTCTTTATACCACTATGATGTATGAATACATTGCACCAATAAAAAATAAATTTAAAAAAAAAACATCTTCTCAAATCATGAAACTACTTCAACCTCAGCACATTTTATTTCATTGTGTCTCCAACAAACTTGCTCGCTCTAGCTCAAGGCAGCATCGTGCATATATGATTAATGAGGAAAAGCCAAGAACCAGAGAAGCCATATGAACTGCCAAACAACACACAGCTTACGAGGGGCAGAGGCGGGCGCAGGCAAGCCCAGCTCTGCAATCTCCCCTTCCTCTCTCTTCTCCAGAAACATATTCAGTTTTAGTTTCCCAACAATATTTTTCCCCCAACAGTATCAAGACAAAACAATTTTATCGACCCATTGACATAAACAATGAGTTGGTGAGGGACTTTTATCTTCCCCAAATTCTCCCACCCTGTGTCAAATGGGAGATTTATTCTGTGGCTACGAGAAACCATAATGTAAAAATGAGCAAAAATATTCCCACAAAAGGAGTCTTCCAAGCGTGCCCGGGTATGACTGTTGAAAAAGAGGTCAGGAACAGCATATAATGGTTAATGAAACGTATAAAGGACAGAATGGGACTTTTATACACAACATGATTTTCATTTTGCTGCCAAATAAAATAAAACAAGTACAAAGTAGGCACAAACCACTGTTGGACATGTTTCCCAAAAGACTTAGACATAATGTGAAACCAGGAATTTATATATTGCTCTTTGAAAAAAAAAACACAGAAATATATACCTTCTACATAGGCTTGGCTTTTTGTTTTCTTTTCCTTAGTGGGGACAGATTTTAAAGGACCATTTTAAATTCATCTCCCAGTTCTCGTGGGGGCCAGGGCATATGATAGACCCATTTCCACAGCTGCAGCCCCACTATGACCTGATTGATTGGCCCCATAAACAAAATATGAAATCGGGCTCTTACAACTAAATACCTTTCTTAGGTAACTACCCAGGTGGGGATGGGACAGATTGACCTGCCCAGATGTGGTTAGAGACTTCCAGCCCTATTACATTGCACCTTTAGATTTCCCACATGACACTGTTGTGTGCAGTTGCTCTAAACTGTGGTGCAAAAATAAAAAAAAATAACTGCCTTAACTTGCTATGCATGAGGAGGGGTGGGGTTTCTAAACAGTATAAAAGCTCTTCTGTGGCAGACTAGACCCTTCTCTCTTCTTTACTCTGTTTCCAGACTGGCCAGCTCTGTGACCCACCTGTGGAGCCTACCAATAAAGTTTTTCATGATCACCCTATCTGTGTCCTCTGAATGAGATCTTTCTTTGGGGGAGACAAGAACTGAGGGAAACTCACAGCCCTGAAGCACCTTTGACTAGTAATTGATAAATAGTGGAAATTTATTGCTCACAGTGTTGGAAAGTCCAAGGCGCGGGTGGGGGCAGGTCTGGCGTCTGGTGAGGACTCCACCTCACAGATGTCTTGCATGTCTTTGCACAGTCAAGGCAACTGCTTTTAATGTTTAGTCACCTCCTAGAAGCCCCACCTCATTTTTTTCCTTTATTTTCCTCTTGTGCCACTGGAGATTGAACCTAGGTACATTCTACCTCCAACCTATACCCCTATCCCTTTTTATTTTAAAATTTAAAAATTATGTTGAAAGAGAGTTTTACTAAATTGCTGAGCCTGGCCTTGAACCTGTGATCCTCCTATCTCAGTCACCCAAGTCCTGAGATTGTGGGCAGCTGCCACTGCACCTGGCTGAAGCCCCACCTCTTAATACCCCATATCTGCAGGGAATTGGTTCCCAGATCTCCTGTGGATATCAAAATCTTAGGATGCTCAAGTCTTTTACATAAAATGGCATAGTATTTGCATATGACTTACACACATCCTCCCATAGACCTTGAATCGGCTCTAGATTAACTATGATGCCTAATACAATTTGAATGTTATGTAAACAGTTATATGGTATTGTTTAGGAATAATGACAAGAAGAAGTATGTATATGTTCATTACAGTCATAGTATTTGCTATCCATGGTTGATTGAATCTGAGAACGGGGTACCCATGGACATGATGGGCTGACTGTAACACTGACTATTGAGTTTCAACATTTGAATTTGGGCAGAAACATTCAGAACATAGCGAAGGGCAGCGAAGTCATGGGAAAGCATGGGAAAGACCATGTGTGTCTTCAGAAACAGAAGGGATGGCTTCCAAGTCCCAGATTTCAGCTCTCGCTGTAAGGACTGAATGGATACAACCCCAAGACACCTAAGATACTCCTGCGTTTCAGCAGAGTATGTTCTCCGTCTGAAGGATAGGTTCTTTCTCAGACTATTTTGAGTAATTTTGGTTCCGCACATCCAAAGGAGCTTTGGTAGCTGACATATAGGGTGGTGGCTTGTTTCAACAATCAGGCAAAGATTCTTGACTAGGAATGAAGGCAGATCCTTCATTTCCCCAAGTTACATGCATTTCTTTTTTTCTTTTTTGTGCCGCTGGGGATTGACTCCAGGGGCATTTGACCTCTGAGCTATACCCCTAGCCCTATTTTTTTTTTTTTTGAGACAGGGTCTCATTAGGTTGATGAATCTCAATACTTGTTGAGACAGTCCTCGAACCTGCAATCTTCCTGTCTCAGCCTACCAAGTACTGGGATTACAGGTGTGAGCTACCACGCCTGGCTATTCTTTTTTAAGTTTAAAAACAAGGTCTAACTAAGTTGCTGAGAGCCTTGCTAAGTTGCTGGGGCTGGTCTTAAACCTGCAATCCTCCTGTCTCAGCCTCCCAAATGTTAGGATTATAGGTGTGCGCCACCATGCCTGGCCAAGTTATATGCAACTTTTAACATGTATGTCAATGTCCATTCTTTCAACTATTTTCCCACAGATCTATACCTACCCCAGCCCTACTCCTGCCCAAATGGAGGGTCTGTGCTCTGAAGGAAGCTGAAGCTTCTTCACTCCAACTCACTGTTCACTCAGTACCAAGAAGGAAGGGTTTTGCAGTGAGTCATGGTGAGTGACAAGCTTTCATGTGATAAGGCCAGGAATCAATGCTCTGGGTGGGAGTTCTGGCCCTGTTGCCTCCTCTTCTGCCATTTCGTTCCTCTCACGTGGTCAGAGAGGGTCAGCAATAGCCCAAACTGCAAACCCGAGGCTAGGCCGGCTTGGGAGAGGCGTTACCCCATTTGAGGAGCGGCAGAGCCTTTAGGACTCTCTATCCCAGGAGACCTAAGTCCTCACAGGCCAAAGCTTTAGGGGCTGACCGGGCAGGCTGTGCTTGGTGGTGGCTTTTTAACAGGAAAGAATTTGGACTCAATGTCTGGTCTACTATCTCTCTGCCTTTCAACAGAATAGTCTGACAATTTAAAATTTGATCAGCCTTAGCCGGGCGTGGTGGCGCACGCTTGTAATCCCCGCACTTGGGAGGCAGAGACAGGAGGATCGCGCAGGTTCGAAGCCAGCCGCGCGTGCTGGCTTAGGAGACCCTGTTTCCAAGTAAAAATGTAAAAATAGGTATGGGAGTGTAGCCCGGAGGTAGAAGGGCTTCCAGGAACCCCAGTACCACCAAAAAAAAAAAAAAATTTTGATCAGCCTTGGTGATCACACACACAGACGTACACATGCACGCGGGCATGCACGCGGGCATGCATGCACCACACACACAGTAGCAAAGTCTCAGACTGGAAGGTTACCATTTTAACAGACAGCTTCTAACTATTTGATTGGCATTCGTTGATTAAAAAAAAATCTAGGCAGATTTATTTTCTATTTAAGTCTCACAATTTGGGAAAATAATCCCAGGAATAAAATCAGCCATGTTGTCACTTTCTAACATATAGTTAAAATAACAAAGGAAAACATCCATTAACAACATTTTATGCTAAGCAACTAAACTACTATTACATCCAGAATCCCATTCAATCCTCCACCCACCACCATAAGTTTGGGCACACTGTTATCTCCATCTATAGGTTAAGAAACCAAGCCTTGGTGAGGGTAAAGAGCATGTCCAAGGTCACCTGCTGGGTATGCTACTGGAACCTCCCATGGCTAACTTGACATTGATTTGTCTCATGGTACAATAGGAAGTGTGTGGTCAAGATGTCAATGGATGGCCTCCATGAAAGTATTGGGTCTTAATTTAAAACAAAGTATACTGTTATCTACATCCTCCCACCTGAACGATGGGACCTCCACATCAGTGTACACACATTTTAAGGGCCTACAATGACATAATCTGAACTTTATAGGGAAGAAAATCCAGATTTGTTACTCCCTATTGAGTCAGCAAATGGAAGAAATTAAAGTTCCCCTAACATCCTTCTATGCCCTCAGTTTCCTACTCATTACATAGTAGAATTGGCTGGGCATGGTGGTGCATGCCTGTAATCCCAGTCTTTGGGAGGCTGAGACAGGAGCATCACAGGCTTTTGGCCAGCCTTAGCAATTTAGCAAGGCCTTCTTCAACTTAGTGAGACCCCATTTCAAACCAAAATAGGGCTGTGGTGTATGTAGCCCAAAGGTAGAATGCCCCTGGGTTCAATCTCCAGTACCACAAAAATAAATAAAATTAAAAAAGAGTAAAATTATAGTTTAAAACACTTAGGGCTAATATAGAGTTGCTAACTTTATTTTACCAAGTAACTAATTAAAATTAATGAGATTTAATTATTTAACATAAAATAGAGAGGTCATGTTATAAATTAAAGGACAGTCCTTTCAAGTAAAATGCACTTAGCTATATAAAATATTTACACCAACATCACATTCCTCTCAGTAAGAACTGATGAAATTTTGTCATGGAATGAATTGTGTGCCTATTGCTATTGGAGGGCTTTATATAAGCCAGTAATTTTGATTTATTATTATTATTTATTACTATTACTATTATTATTATTTGTTCTTGTTACAGGGAATTGACCCAGGAGTGTTCTACCTTCAGGATACAACCGCAGCTCTTTTTATCTTTTGTTTATTTGAAACAGGGTCTCTCTAGGTTGCTGAGAGTCTCATTAGGTTGCTGAGGCTAGCCTTGAACCTGTGATCTTCCTGTCTCAGCCTCCCAAGTACTGGGATTACAGGCATGTATCATCACACCCGGCCTTGGTTCATTTTTTAAAGTATATTGTGTTGAACTAAATTGTGTGCAGTTTTTCTAACATTTGAACTGTTGGGGTTCTGCTCTGAGATACTGTCTAGAGGCAAAGAAATTGGGAACACTGTGTCACTGCCAGACGTTACTATCTAAGATATTTATTCAGCCCAATGTCAAGGACTCAAAATAGACAATTTTAGCTCTTTATCTATGTGTGGTTCATGCAAGCCTTGATTATCTAGTATAAAATGTTAATTTCAATCTTTAATAAATAACTAGACTCAAGAGATATTAACCCCTACAATTAATGTCTATCCCAACTAACCATGTGCCTCTGGATATAGTCAGAGAAGAATTCCAGCAATATAAGACTCATGAGGTCCCAGTTCCAGCTGGGACTTCAAATCGTGTTTTTGGAACACAAAGAACACTTGATAAAATTGGAGAGAAATATTTTTCGAAAATATGTCACCAGGCAGCTTGGGAGTAATTTAACAGAACTATCCTACAGGGTATGAATTCAACCTTTGATCTCTGAAATGAAGGTCAGCAAATTTGTTTTTACTCTACATATCTTATAATCAATTCAATGTCTGGTAAATCAGTTTCTAAAGAAGAGGCTGTGTTTTCAGATGAGTGATACTTTCACCCTCCAAATTTTAGCCATTTAACCCTTTCTTCTCTGAATTAAATTCTAGGGCTCCACTCAATTATTTTTTGGTGTGTGTATGAATGTAGGAAGAAGAAAAATCTAAAAACATAGGATGTGTTGTTATAGACAGAGGAAAATATTATACTGTTGCTTGCAGAAGAAATAAAAAGCCCAACAGAAAAAAAAATTATTTTTTTGTACTGGGGATGGCACCCAGAGGTATTCTACCTCCAAGCTACACTCTCAGCTCTTTTTATTTTTGATTTTGAGACATGGTCTCATTACGTTGTTGGTGCTGTCCTCAACCCTGTAATCCTCCTGTCTCAGCCTTCCAAGTACTCGGATTACAGGCATACAACAATATAACAAGATGTTTTGGTTGAAAAGATAATTTTTTTTTTTTTTGGTAAATCTGTCATTCACCTAAAGTTTCCTTGCTAATCTATACTTGAAAGCTGTGGTTGGCAAAGTATAGTCCATGAGTTAAATTGGAACCGTTGACTATTTTGGTAAATAAAGTTTTATTGGAACACAACCACGCTCATTCATTTAGGTATTATCTCTGGCTGCTTTGGGGCTACAAAAAATTGAGCAGTTGCAACAGAGAGAGCACATGGCCTTGCAAAGCCTAATATTTACTATCTGTCCTTTACTGAAAATATTTGCCGGTTACTGCTCTATACTAGAGCAAGAAGCTTGGAGAGGTGACCTTGTGAAAACACATCCTTAGCCCACACAGAGCGGTAGCTCGGGGTACAGGAGAGTGGATGCTGGTTTTCATCCAGACGCTTCATCTGTAGAAGCAGAGTCTTGGAATCATATCCCGTGGATGAAAAGAGCCATCATTGCGGCTATGTTGTTATGAGATAAAGAAATAATAACTGAATTTACTCCTCTGCTTCTCTGGCAGCCTATCTAATAAAAATGTGCCACGGTAGAGATGAACCTTGGATCCTCTGCTAACGTAGGGCCATTTGGGAACAAGGTCCTTGGCTACAGCAGATGTGTGGCTCAAAGTTCACCAGCGAGCTCACAGAGGGAGCACAGCGTGTGTTGTTCTGCGAGGGCCCAGCACTGGCCTGTCAATGAAATAACTAATTTAGTTAAAGGACAGAGGCAAACAGTGAGGGGGGAGGCGGAGCTAGAGCCCAGAAAAAGAATCACTTTAACCCTTTCTGGGTATGAATTTACTTTTTAAATCATGATGATTCTGTTAAAGACACGCCTATAGAGTTTAAATCCAGAGCATGAAGCACAGTCTGCGCCAGTCCTTTCCTGTCGTCTTGCCTGGATGGCTGCCAGGAGGCTGATAGGCACGGGCAATGGTTGCACACATGGCTATTTCAGTCCTAGACACTCGTCATCCCTTGAAATTACTCCACACCGAGGATTCCAAATTCCAGTGTTTTCTTGCCTGTCTCGGAAATCACGTGTGTGGGCGCCCTGGACTCGTCTCTCCAGCTCCAACTGCTGGGCATGCGCCCTGGGTGTGGGTCTTGACTTCCCTCTTAGAGGAAGGGCAGAGAGAGTGGCTCCTGGCTTGCGTGTTGTCTTGCTTTCTGTTTTCTCGGAACATTGTTTCATCATCTCCAGGTTCTTCCTCCATGGGGGCTCTCTTCATTTTCCTGACAAACGTACTTGGGACTCATACCATGAGAATATGAAAAAATTAAAACCAGGAATCTCGTTTCTTCAACTTTCTTGTTCTCCTTTGTCACTGCTCTAGCTTTCTTTCCTTTTGCTATCTCTTAGTAAGGATGGGACTAGGTTCTGCAGTGATAACAAACACTTCTATATCAGTGGCTGCCATGACTTACTTCTTGTGCATGCAATGGGCATGGAAGATCAAGAGATTCTCCTTGACCTATACCCTGTATTCAATGACTCGGCAATCAAAGGTCTTTAGTCTTTGGCTTTCTTATCTATGTGCAGGACCTCTTCCTTATTCATTGTGACACAGAGAGAGAGAGAGAGAGGAGAGAGAGAGAGACAGACAGACAGACAGACAGACAGACAGGGTTTTCACTACTTTAGTCCAGAAAAATGACCCACTTCACTCTGTGTGTGTGTGTGTGTGTGTGTGTGTGTGTGTGTGTGTGTGTGTTATTAAGGATTGAACCCAGGGGCATTCCACCTCCAAGCTACACTCCCAGCCCTTTTCTTATTTTTCTTTTGAAGCAAGGTATCACTAAGTTACTGAGAATCACAGTAAGTTTCTGAGGCTGGCCTCAACATTGCAATCCTCTGGAGCCAGGCATGGCGGTGCACACTTGTAATCCCAGCCCTTGGGAGGCAGACAGACAGGAGGATCGCACAGATTTGAAGCCAGCCTCAGCTACTTAGTGAGGCCCTCAGCAAGTCAGTGAGACCCTGTTTCCAAATAAAATATAAAATAGGGAAGGGAGTATAGCCCGGAGATAGAAAGCCCCTGGGTTCCACCCCCAGTACTACACACACAAAAAAATTGTGATGCTCCTGTCTTGGCCCCCCAAGTTCTGGGAGATGTATGCTACTATGCCCAGCTCTTTTTTATTTTCTTTCTTGGTATTGGGTATTGAACCCAGACACATTCTACCTCTGAGCTATACACCCTAGTTCTTTTTATTTTTTATTTTGCAACAAGGTCTCACTAGTTTACTGAGGTTCTTGCTAAATTGCTAATACTGGTCTTAAACCTGTGAACCTCCTGTCTCAGCCTCCCAAGTACTGGGATTACATGCATGCACACCACACCTGGACCACTTCACATTTTACTAAAGAACTGCTCCATGGCTCCTCCCCAAGAGCGAGAACAATGAGGAGTATCCTCTTCCATGTGACCAGAAGAACAGAACCAGATATTGGTGAATAGAGAAATTCTTTCCATACCTGCCAAGCAAGGAGATACAGCTACTGCTTCAGTATCCATGCACCCTTCTCTCAACCACATCTGCAAAACCTGGCTTTTTGTCACCACTACTCTATAAAACTCCCTTTGTTTTTGTTGAATATTTATCTTAAAAGACTTCCTACTTTTCTATCTAACCATACATACTCTAACTTTCTACTTGGTTTCTTTATGGATTATTATTATTATTATTATTATTATTATTATTAGGTACTGGAGATTGAACCTAGTGGTACTCGACCACTGAGCTACATCCTCCCAGCCCCAATTTATTTACTTTTTGAAACAGAGTCTTGCTAGGTTGCTGAGGCTGGCCTCAAACCTGAGATCTTCCTGCCTCAGCCTCTCAAGTACTGGGATTATAGGCCTGTACCACAGTGCCCAGCTCCTTTATGGAATTTGATACATTACCCAGCCAGTGGTAATTTCTCCTTCCTCTCATCCTAAGGTAATACCTTTGGGAACAAGGTCAGGGTTGGTAGGGGTTTAGGCTGTGACCTCTGAATGCCGGTAAAGGAAAGAAGTTAGGCCTACAAGTTGTCAGGGGCTACCAATGGGCAGGTTCCAAGATCAAGACATAAACTGACTGGGAGCCAGAATGACAAGCTGTAACTATATCTCCAGGTAACAGGAAGTCTGTCTGAAACAGAATTAAGCAAAAATTTGTATGTATTTGGCCCACAAAGGTGCTCAAAAGATGTCACAAGTTTTTAGTGTCTCTCTCAGGTGGCTGAGTTCCTCCTACTCGAATTCTTTTCTTCAGTGGACTTCTGGTGGGGGTTAAAATGTCGGCAGTGGCTCGGAGACCCTCAATTCCTGGGATGGGGAGTGGACGAGGGCTAATTGGATGATGTGTGCCTGTATATCCTCTCAAGTCTTGTATTCCAATGTGATGTATGATTACAATGCACCAATAAAAATAAATTAAAAAAAAAAACTGAAGGAAGGCTTAGAGGGAACAGTTTGTACTTATTTATTTATTTATTTAATTAGCGATACTGAGAATTGAACCTAGGGGCATTCTACCTCTGAGCTACACCTTCAGCCTTATATTTTTATTCTTTATTTTGGAACAGGGTCTCTCTTAAGTACCGGAGGCTGGCTGCGAACCTGCGATCCTCCTGTCTCAGCCTCCCAAATACGGGATTACAAGTGTGCGCCACCACACCCTGTGTTTACTCATCCAAGTGAGACTTGGGACTAGCTCTCCTGGGGTCTGATTACCTCCCCGGAGCTACCGGCCCAGCTCTACAGCCATCTCTTGGTCAGAGGGATCTGATGGCTTAGGCCTGGGTCACGTGGTACTCTACTGAGCCTGAATTGAGGGAAGGGGATCAGAGTAGTTGCTGGAAGTGACTGGACATCTTCCCCAAGCAGGCAGCCTCCACGGCCATGCAGACAAGGAGGCGATGCAGAGTCAGGAAAGCTCGCCTGTCTCCTCATTCCTCCCTCGCCCTCTTTCCCCTACTCCTTTGTTGTTATGGCGGTACTGGGCATTGAACTACTGCAAGGTTGTTCTACTTCCAGTCCTATTTTGTTTTTTTATTTTGAAACTTTATTTTATTTTTTATTTTGTCGCTAAGTTGCCGAGGCAAACCTCAAACATGCAGTTCTCCTGTCTCTCTGTCTCAGGGCTTCCAGGCTTGCGCCACCATGCTCAGCTACCCCATTTCTTCTCATGGTTTTCTGATTCTTCTGAATTTTTGGTGACCTAATTCAAGTCTATTTGTTGATCTGGTCATTGGCTTTGGAGGTGGTCAGCCTGCCAGATTTCTGCAAGACTGAACGGGCAGGGCCCTTAAGGAGAGCCATGGGGCCACCTTTCAATCAAGTTACCCTTTCCTGGGGTACGAGGGCTTACTGGTCTTCTAGAACCTGTGTTCTTACACATCCACGTTCAGGCTCAGAAAAGCTTAATTCTAAGTGTGTGGGACACACTCCAGAGACAGAATAAAAGCAAGGGTCAATATTAAAGGAGCACCTGCTTGTGCCAGGTGTTGTGCTCTGATCTCTGCTTACTGCACGTGACCCCCTGAACACCCTCATTTTACCAATGCAGACACGGAGGCCCAGCGAGGTTAAGCAACTTGCATGATGTCTCACAGGCAGGAAGTAGCAGAGCCAGAGTTCCAAACCAGTTCTGCCTCACTCCAGACCCCTCAGTCCTTACCGCTCAGCACTACCAGGATGTCTCTGCAGCTGTCAGGCCGCTGCCATGGACTACAGCCTGCAAGCAATTAGCAAAAGCAGCTCTCCGGCAAACCCCAGAAACAATCCAATCTGTAAAAGGGGAGGAGGAAAGCATGTTAAAAGAGAAAGCTTCTTTCCTCCCCAGCTGGTGGAGGGAGAGCAGTTTGCCACAGGCTGCTGAGGGCAAGGAAGGGGCAGGATGTTCACTGGCTGTTCATTCTCCCAATTGTTTTTCTATGACACGGAGCTCACACTCCAGGGAAAAGCGGGGCCTGGGCTGAAATACCATCCAAAGCCATTCAGCCGGGATCTAAAAGGAGCTTTTGTTGGTGGAATTCTCTTTACTGTTCCTTTTCCATAGGCTCAGGGTTGCCTGGTTAAAAAAAAAAAATAAAGAACGACCAGTTAAATTTGAATTTCAGATAATGTTATAGCATAAGTATGTCCCATGGAGCATGTGGGACATACATTTTTTTTTTGTTTGCAGTACTGGGGATGGAACTCAGGGTCATTGTCCCCTGAGCTACACCTCCAGTCCTATTTTTTAAAAAATCTTTTGAAACAGGGTCTCACTGAGTTGCAAAGAGCCTCGCTAAGTAGCTGAGGCTGTCCAGGAACCCTGATCCTCCGGTCCGCCTCTGGAATGCTGGGATTACAAGTGTGCACCGCCACGCCCGGTTTGGGGCATACTTATACTAAAGCATTTCTTAATTGAGTCTGAAATTCAGGCTCAAACTGGGCATCCTGTGTATTGTATTTGCCACATCTGACAGCCCCTTGCCTGGACTTCAAAGAGACAGCCATTCCCTTCCAAACAGAGTCGCCACGTTATTCTATTCTTTGGAAGGAAGCAGAAAGTCAGGACATATCCTGGAAGCTGCCTGCTTATGCTTGTTCTGTTTGGCTCCTTTAAGAAACCTTTTTAAAAATGAGGCGGGCTTTGTAAATAATCATAGCAATGATAATAGTAATCCTCTCGGGATCTGGGAAATGTCTGGAGGGTTTCGGGGGAATCAACTTTCCACTGAAGTTCCTGGAAACTGGTCAGTACAATTTGTATTTAATAAAGAGCAGCAAGCTTTGTCGCGCAGCATCTTGTGAGCGGCCCGCAGAGGAAGGGAGCGGGGAGATGGCCCTGGCCTCCCTGGAGTTGAGGCCCCTCCCTAGGGATTAGGCTTGAATTCCAAGCTCTGCAGGACCAAGTTACAGCAGGGTAATGAGAAGGAGGGTTCCAGAAGGAAAGGAGGAAGGCAGAGGGAGGAGGCTTCGGTGCAGATGCCATATCATTCCCCCCAATGCCTGGCTCCCCGCTGCCCTCTCATTTATAAACCCGAAAGCACATTCCTGGCACCAGGACACCCTGACTTCACCCTCCTCTTCCCTTGGTCCCTGGTACAGTGCATTTGGCCACTTGCTGCAGTGATGGGTCTTTCCAGGGAGTGCCCGTCTAACAAGCAGCCGGCCAGCTGTCAGAAGGGAAGACACCCGGGGAGGGCAAGTATTTGCCAAATTACTAAGTGTCCCTGTGTTTGCAGGTGTTGAGTACATGTTCGTGGGTGTGCGCAGCGGCGAATACAAGGACCTATTGTGTCCTGCACACTGAAGTTGGCTGAGGGCCTGGTAGCCAGGGAGGGTCACGATTCACTGCAACTCAACACACTTTTATGGAGCGTCTAGGTTCAACGCCCTGAGCTCAGGCTGTAGGAAATGGAGAGCTAAGGCTGCTCCCTGCGTGTGAGGGTCCTAAAACTCTAGCAGGGGATAAAGCAAAGTGATAGTAACAAGACAGCAGAGCACTAAGGGGTAGGAGCCAACGTGTTTAGGGCTCAAGACAGCCAGAAAATGTTTGCTCAGAGGAGAGATCAAGGAAGGCGTAGTGGAGGAAGTGGCATTCAAGATAAGCCTTGCAGAAAGGGTGAGATTTCAGAAGGTTGGATACTGAGGAGAGGACAAAATTGACAGCAGTGTTTTACTGGAGGTCACATAGAGATAAATTTACCTCTTCCATAAACCTAAAATGAATTGTGCTAATGATAAGCCTGGCCATACCGGGGGTAATATCCAAAGTAGATAAGCATGCCCAATTTTATAAGGTTCCTCCTCTTTGAGACTCTTAGGTGTTAAAATGACTGCTGCTAAAACAAAATATCAAAGCCACGCACCAGGCATCGGGTTGTCGAGTTGTAGGATTTACATAGAACATCCTACTCAATATGAGTGAATGGCAGCTTCCTAGATAAACTCAACTGCAACATTATGAGCGTGGCCATGTCACTTTATACAACCCACCCCCTGCACCCATAGTTTTCTCTCCATACCGGTTCAGGACTTTCCCACTGCTGTCGCATAACCATTAGTCTATAACCCTTTTCCCTCCAAATTGTTTTCATTGATATACTATTTTTGTCTTTGTGTAGATTTAGTAAAATGACCGATATGGACCAAGAGATGACCTTTTTCTTCTTCTTTATTGGTATGCTGAAAGGATTGCATTATGTGGAATCCTATTGCAACAAATTTCGCTATAACATGGGTTTTGGATTTGGGAGTTCTGTACCATTTCAAGACCTTGTGACTTAATTTCAAAGTCTGTTATAACTGTGGGTTGCCATCTATGAAGGTGTAAATTTTTACTTAACTCTGAAATTATGTCTTTGCTAGTTTTTAATTTTAAAACTAATTTTAAAAATTAGTTTTTGTTAGTCTCTGATCAATACCTGCCTACCTCCTTAGAAAATGTTTGATCTCTGAGTACATGATGATTGACACTAAACCATTATGTTCTGCATTTCAGATACATTATGTTGAATGTTCAAGATATGGCAAGGTCTGTAAAATATTCCGGGGAAACCATGGTGTCCCATCGCATCTCAAGTTCTGGAGAGGAAAAAAGACCTGTCTCCTTTAAGAAAGAGGTGGAGGCTTTGGCAGCCTGTAAAAACTGTTGGCAGGCTCCATGCCATAGAAACCACTTTCCAAGTCAAGGAAGTCTTGATAAAGGAGGAGGAGGTCGGGTTCTGAGCTGGCTTTATGGGGGCCTAACTAACCATTTCCTGATTTGGAAAAAAGGTCACAGGGAAACACTATTTTATAGGCCTTGATGGTTTGGCCTTTTTAGTTAATTCTCAAGGGATCGAAAGAGTTTCTTTGACCTACCAGCGAAAGGAAGGGCTGCCCTTGAAGGCAGTGCTGCAGATAAGATGGGCAGGGTGAGACCCAAGTAAACTGCTACTGAGCACAGATGCCAGCGGGGGACTTAGCAGTTTGGAGCCCGCGTTCTACCAAGATCTCGAAGTAGCTCCCTCTCTTCCTACTGCGGTTTCCTCCTACATTGAATGACATTGTGCTGATTTTTCATAAGGCTGATATGATAACTTGTTTTACTTAGCAAAAAAAAAACACTGAGGAAGCTGGGCATGGTGGTGCACGCTTGTAATCCCAGCATTTGGAAGGCTGAGACAGGAGGATCACGGTTCACAGACAGCCTCAGCTACTTAGTGAGGCCCTCTGCAACTTAGTAGATCCTGTTTCAAAATAAAGAATAAAAAATAGGGGCTATAATGTCCTTGGGTTTCATCCCCAGTACCGAAAAAAAAAAAAAAAGCACCCAGAACCTGCCATCCACACACCAGCACTGGGTAAATGGTCAGCCCAGGCTGTGGGAGAGTGAGGAACCCAGGTGCTAAGTCGTTGTGGGAGGCCAGGGACGCTCCTGGCTAGGCGTGGCCAGGGCAGGCATCCACACGGCCACTTCCCAGGCTTCCTTCTTTTCCTTTTCCCTTTTCTACTTTTTTCTTTTCTTTCTTTCTTTCTTTCTTTCTTTCTTTCTTTCTTTCTTTTCTTTTCTTTTCTTTTCTTTTCTTTTCTTTTCTTTCTTTTTGCAGTACTGGGGATGGAACCCAAGGGCGTTCTACCTCTAAGCTACACCCTCAGCCCTGTTTTATTCTTTATTTTGAAACAGGGTCTCACTAAGTTGCAGAGAGCCTCACTAAGTAGCTGAGGCTGGCCATGAACCTTGATCCTCCTACCTCAGCCTCCCAAGTACTGGGATTACAAGAGTGCGCCACCATACCTGCCTTTTTCTTTCTTTTATTTTCTCTCTTGTTTTCATTTTTTTCTCTCTCCCCTTCCCTCCTTTTCTTCTTTTCTAACTTCTTTTTATCCTTTCTTCCAGTACAAAATGCATCATACGCTAGATCTTGTACAACATTCTCCCTTCTCCCCAGGGGACTTAAGGGACCCCAATGGTTCTTGAAATTGCAGATAATACCAAACCCTACATATGCTATGATCTTCTCCATACCTATGCTAAAGTTTGAGTTGTAAATTTAGGCACAATAAGAGATCCATGACAGTAAGTAATAATAAAATAAGTCAATTACAACAATATACTGTAATGAAAGTTATGTGAATATAGTCTATCTCTCTTTCTTGAAAGACTTACAGCAGATATTAGTATTTTGGGGCCAAAGCTGACCGACCATAAGTAACTGAAACCACAGAAAGCAAACCACAGGCAAGGGGTACTACTGTGCTCTGAGAAGCATCCATCTGCAAAGGAACGGCCATAACCAAGGCTCTTCCATCTACTACAGAAACGGCTGTGATGAGGCCTACTAGGGATTCCCCAATGCCTCCGTCAAGCAACAGAAAATGTCATAGCAGTGCTGCAATATTAGTGGTCATCACATTTATATGCGTGTGGTCTTATTTTACTGCAGAAAACATATCACATCATTCCCTCTTAAATACCCGTGTCCCGAGCTACCTTGTAACCACAGAAAAGATTTTCTAAGACAGCAATTCTTTTTTTTTGACAGCAAGTCTTCTAAGTACGGGCTTATAGATAGAAATCAGCCGAGAATGATGCTCCCTGTGTGTACTTTTATCCATCAAAGAGCAAAGCAGTCAACAAACAAGTACTTACTATTTGCTGTGTGCAAGAAACCGTGTTGAGTCACTGAGCTGCTCCCTAAAAATACAAGTAAATAAATATGGCAGAATTATTCGATTTGAGGATCTTAAGATAATAAGAAGTTAATTGATACCTTAAAGACAAGTGACAGTTGTCCCCCCCACCCTCAACCCATGATAAAGGGAAAAGTTTGGTGAAGACTTTGTGGGAGAGGTTGTTTTCCAAACACAGGCAAGGTTTGGCTAATTCCCTTTTAAAATCTTGTATAATGGCAAACTGGGGACAAACGTCTTCCTAGCAACATCGGCTGTCCCGCGCTGCCGCCCAGACAGACTGTCTTTCTCACGTGGATCAGCTCACAAGTTCAACAGTCAACAAGCATTTTTGACTATCTGCTTTGTACAAGAACCAAGGCTGGGGTTTTATTTTTTCTTCTTCTTCTTTTTTTGAACTTAATGAATTTCAGGACATATGTGTTGAATACTTGAGGACAGATTTGCAACCGCTGTGATGTTCTGGGAGAGGCGGAGCCCAGTTTTCTAGAGCCAGTTTCCTCCCCGCGGCCCAGGGCTTCAGGGGCTGTGCAGTGGGCACAGTGCAGAAGAAGCCAGTGCATCATTCAGACGCCCCAAGTGCGGGGATGACGGCATTCTGCTGAGCCCTTCCCTGGTTGCAGGCACTTTGCATCCACATGAAGGGGAAGCTGAGGCCAGGAGGCTGATGCATCTCGAGGGACAACTTCCTTAAACTTTAAAGCAAGCTGAGTTCCCTGTAGCAGACAGTGGAATTCATTTGGCTTAAAAGAAACTGATACACAATGACCCGGTGGTTTCCCAAGGGAAAATATGGACGTGCTCCTTGTTCCTTTCCAGGTCCACGGGTCCTCAGACATGAATTAAGACTCTTGGCTCGTTAGGAAGGACAGATTACTGGGCCTGCCTTGGAGACACCCATGTTTTACGAGACTAGGAACAAGTAACACGCAGTGCCACAGACTGAGAAAGGAAGATGTTTAGAAAAAAATGCTTTTTTTTTTTTTTCTAGTTTAAAGCTGGGAGATTGCCAGGGTTTTCTTAGCTCTATGAAATTTCTCTAACTGCCTGGGGATTTCTAGGTTTCTAAGAAGCTCGAGGTGGCTATTAACCTAATACACAGTTTGAGGGAACCAAGACAACCTCCCTGTGCCAGCTGTGTGGTAGTATGTCCTCTTAGAAGCCTCTTTAAAATCAAGCGTGTAAGGGAATCCTTCTTTTCTGGACTAGGGCCCCTTCTAAAACTGGGTCAATGGCTCTCCTCCTCACCTCTCCGCTTGCCTTGCGGAAACACAGTGTAAGCAAATAAATATCAGTGAATTACTTAATGATTTTCATAAGGCCCCATCTTTTCAAGGCAAGGGGCTCTCCTGAAATGTTTGATCTGCTCTGTGTGAATCTGTTTTCCAAATGGCCAGCACATGGCGAGGGCCGCCGTCCTCTGGGTTACAGGAAGATGCCTTTGATGGGTTAACCGCAGAGTTACTGAACTCTTTTCAAGTCCCTTTCAAAAGTTCCTTTGTCCAGCTGTGGGTCTCGCCACTTGGATTGGATCAGCGGGAGATTGTTCCTGGCAAAGGGTTCTAGTACATTCTCCCTCTGATCCGAGTTTGGTCCCTGGGCAATACCATCTGAAATCTGATGTCCCAAAGGTTGAAATGTAAGCACCAGGCAGTTATGAAACAGTTACCCAAACTCTAGATGGGTCGCTCACTTTTCCAGGGCTCTCCATTTAACCCATGTTTGAATTAATTTCCTTAAAGCCAAATGACATCGTTCTGATTTTCAACCATCTTGGGGGAGACTGGCGGAAAATCCTTAACAAAACGTTGCAGTTGCTGCTTGAGAGGATTTCTTACAAAAATGTAAGAAGGATCTATAAGTGCATAATGAAATATATAACAGCGCAAGACTTAAGAAAATGGGAAAAAATAGAAACAGCCTTTTCTCTCTGCTCGTGTGTGTGTGTGTGTGTGTGTGTGTGTGTGTGTGTGTGTGTGTGTGTTACTAGGAATTGAATCCAGAAACATTCTACCTCTGAGCTACATCCTAGCCCTTTTTAATTTTTGTTTTGAAACAGGGTCTTGCTAGGTTGCTGAAGGCCTCGCCAGATTGCTGAGACTAATCTTGGACCTACAATCCTGTCTCAGCTTCCCAAGTACTGGAATTACAGGCGTGTCCCACCATGCCCAGCTTCTCTGTTCTGTTTTCAATGTTAAAAATATTTTTTATCATGAATGTTACCATTATTGGGTACTACTTAAGTCTAGATTTGCTATATATAGTACTTTTTAAAAAATATATGCCGGGCGTGGTGGCGCATGCTTGTAGTCCCTGCACTTGGGAGGCGGAGACAGGAGGATCGCACAGGTTCGAAGCCAGCCTCAGCTACTTAGTGAGGCTTTCAGCAACTTAGTGAGACCCTGTTTCCAAATTAAAAAAATAGGTCTGGGAGTATAGCCCGGAGGTAGAAAGCCCCTGGGTTCCACCTCCAATACCACCCCCCCAAAAAAAAATATATGTACTTGTATTGGTGCACTATAGTCTCACAAGTACATGTATGTCCCTATCACTCTAAACTACATTATATATAGGACTTCTAAGGTAAACTTGTTTTTTCTCTTCTTACATCTGTGACTCTGGGCATCCTGAATTCTCATCTCCTTACTGATCTGCACTATAAGTAACCTGCTAGTAGCTTTGGGCTCCCTAAGCAATCCTCTATCAAGTGTGTCTCTACTGGGCCCAGTCCTTGTTTAGACTTTAAAAGCCATAATAACCCTCCTTCTTCTTCGTCTTAATATTAATTGACATCTAGTGACGGCAAAAGCTCTTTATCAGGCTGCCCGCACTCAATTCTCCTAAATAGTGACCTACCCCCCACTCTTACTAATTTCAGACAAATCTTCAAACTATGTTTTCTATTTTGTTTAATTTAATTACCCAGCCACCTAGTCCAGAAAGCTGAGAGTCATAATAGCCTTCTTTCTCTTCTTTACAGCCCTCTTTCCACACCAAATCAATCACCAGGCTCTATCAATCTTCCTTTTTTTTTTTTTTAAACTGGGGATTAAACCCAGGGGCATTCTTCCATTCTTCCTCTTTCTCTGAGCTACACAAGCAGCCCTTTTTATTTTGAAACAGGATCTTGTTAATTTGCTGAGGGTTTTGCTAAGTTGTGGAGGCTGGCCTTAAGCCTGCAATCCTTCTGTCTTGGCCTCCCAACCATTACAGGCATGTGCCACGGCACCTGGCTCCAGTCTTTGCTAATTGTCTCTGAGATCCACTCCCTTCTGTCCCTGTCGTTGGGCTTTCCTCCAGTCTTTGATACCTTGCACCTCATACCTGGATTTGCCACCGTGGCCTCCTGGTTATTCTCTCTGCTTCTGTTCTCATTCCTCCTCTAAACTACTTGTTTTCTTTTTAATATAATGCTTAAATTATTTTTTATCTGAGTTAAACTTAATTATTAATAAGCCATGGCGCTATGATTCAAACCAGTTGACAAAGGTGTTTTAAAATGTTGCTTAATAGATGTAGAATTTTACTGAATATCTTCCAGTATCTATGTGATATGTCACTGTGATAACTAACATCACTGGTTTTTTAATGTTAAACAATTATCGAGTGCCATGTAAGATTTATTTTATGATATGTATACATAGTCATTTGGGATTTCTTGCTAATATTTAGCATTTTAGCATCTTTGTCCATATGCAAGATCTATTCTCGTTCTGTCCTCACCTGGCTTGGATGAGATTACAATGGCTTTGTAAAATATTATAAAATCTTTGTGAAATATTTTACAAAATAATTTTCTCTTAACTATAATGTTAAGGGTTTTTATTGCTTCCTTAGATTTTTTTTTTCTGAAAAGCTTCAGGTGGTAGTACTCCTTTTTGACATAATTTTGACTATTGATTTAATTTTTCTCCCTTGCTGTTTTTACTTTTATTCAGTGTCAATTCCTTCTTGAGTTAACTTTCGCAATCTGTGCTTTCTAAAATTGTACATTGTATCTACGCATCCAAATATATTGGCCTAAGGTTGTTCATGTGATTCTCTTATGACTTTTAAATATTTACTTTCTCTGTTTCAATGCCCCTTTTCATATCTAGTACTATTCATTTTTGCCTCTTAAAAAAATCAATCATGCCAGGAGTTTTTCTATTTAATTACTTTCTTGAAACAACCCGCTTTTCATTTTGTTGATCAGATGACCAGCCATTCATTCTTAATACCACCACAAGAGTAATGTTTGGAAAGTCCTCGATTTTTTTAAAACCGGGCATGGTGTCACACACCTGTAATCTCAGTACTTGGGAGATTAAGACAGGAGGATTTAAGTTCAAAACAAGCCTCAGCAACTTAGAGAGGCTCTCAGAAAATTAAACCCTGTTTCAAAATCAAACATAAAATCAGGCTGGGGTATAGCTTGGAGGTAGAATGCTCCAGGGTTCAATCCCTAGTACCAATATTAATAGTAATGATAAATAAAATTGGTCAGTGATTCAATCTCCAACCTCCTAACAAACCTCTAGCTCCCTAACAAGAACCACTAGCTCGTTTCTCCATCCTCATCTTTTCTGCTCTAACCTCTAACACTAGTAGATCCCTCCTAAGCACATTCCATGCTCCTCCTGCCTTTGCTATAGACTTCTTTCTTCTTGGTCAGTCTCCAAATTCCAGCTCAGGTTTTCCTCCTTTGTGTTTTGCTGAATCAATCAATCTCTCTCTCTCTCTCTCTCTCTCTCTCTCTCTCTCTCTCTCTCTCACACACACACACACACACACACACACACACTTTCTCTCTCTTTATACTTTCTTTCTCCACTTTCTCTCTTTTCTCTCTCTCCTCTCCCATTTTTTTCTTTCTACTTTCTTTCTCTCTTCACTTTCTCTTTCTCCCTCTCTCTCTCCCACTTTTCTCTCCCACTTTCTCTCTCCCAATTTCTTTCTACTTTCTCCACTTTCTCTCTTCACTTTCTCTTCTCTCTCTCCATTTTCTCCTCTCTCCCTCCCTCTAGCTCTCTCTTTTTCTCTCTTTCTCTCTCTCTCTCTCTCTCTCTCTCTCCATTGCTCACCATGCTTCTCTTATATGTATTCCTCCCCTCCTGGACCACAAGACCCCTGAAGGCCAGTGCCCTTATCTCTGTATTCCTGTATTCCCACAATTTTAAACTTATTTTTCCTAATCCCTATATCTTGACTTTTTCAAAATGGAAAGACCAACGATAGAGATAATATTACACTATTTCCTTTTCCTCCTTTTTAAGAAAGGTTGGCATCCAACCCCTCCAACGAAGATGCTGACTTAACTCACTCCCCTCTTTCTGCCTGTCAATATGCTCTGAGTATCAAATCACCTATTTGCTAGCATCTTTGCCTTTTTCATTTATAAAGCCAATATTCTCTTCTTATAAAGTCCAAAGCATTTTATCTCTGACATATCAATGCATTTAAAATACCAGACCGGATTTTAAACAGGTTATGTAACTCCTCATCGAGAGTTTATTTATAAATGTCTGCACTATTTAATCAGAAAGGGTGATAATATTTTCTGATCAACCAAATATAACTCAAACCCTTCATATTTGGGGAAAATCTTGTTAAATAAATAACTTAAAGAAACCTCCATTTTTAGCTCATATTTTTCTCATGTGGGAACTTCTACATTGCAACAATTAACCTATGAATACATAAAATTCATCTATTAATACATCAAAGGAGATTCTCTTTATAGGAGGCAATTGAATGGTGGTGAGAACCCACTAGGGGGTTAGGAAGCTGAGTTTGAATCCTAGCTCTACCACAAGCAACACTTTAACCTGTTTAAATCTGATCAGTAGAACAGTGGTAAGGATGTCTGACCCTCGAGGCTCTTGTGAGGGCTAAATCATGTATGTGCAGGAACATGTTTTGTACAGTGCTGAGAACACAGAAGATACTAAATTTAACTTGCACACAGTACACTCACATTTACAAGATTACTGTATAGGCATTCATCAACAGCCTAAGTAGAGAAAGGCAACCCCATTTTCCTTGATACTCTGCCTGCTTTCTAAACATTCTGGCCCGCCTTGATACCCTCGAATAATCTACTTTCTTTTTCTTGTTTTTGTCAAAGAACAACTAGCCAAACATTGGGATTTGCTTGTCTTGCATGCCATTTTGAACAAGCACAGTCAATTGATGGACAACTAGTGTAACATTTTTTATGACCATTTTTTTTTTTTTTGCATTTCCCCAAAGGCAAAGCATTGAACCTACTCCGTTCTGTCTGCTCAGCTCTAACTTGGCAGTGCTTTCTGCCCCACGCCAGGACATCGATGTTTTAATTCACAAGAAAAAATCCAATTCATGTAATATCTTTATCCTCCTATGAAATGTGGGGGAAAGGGAAATAACTGAGCTTAAATGTTTAGCCCTAAGCATTTGCCAATGTCCCTTTAGAGTAATAATCTCTCTGCAAGGCCAGCAGCTCTCTGTCCCCTCATTTCCCTACTGGAAGAACAGTCGTCCTGTGCTGTCTGCCTCCACCTGCACTGCAGGAGGGTTGAAAGTCATTTTGTCTGTCTGATCCGCCTCCGCAGCGACATGCACATTACCTGTCCACTCTGCTATCTAAATGAGGGGTCGAGGAAAAGCCCCAAGGGAAATGTGAATGCCAGCAGCTGCGCTTGGCCAGGCCATCTGAACTGCAGCCTGAACGTTGGCCCATCCCCAGGAAAGATAACGCTTTCCCTAAGCTTTAGACTTCCCCAGCCTTTGTGTGCAGAATGGAGAGACTGGTTTCGTCTGTCTCATAGGCCTTTCCCAGGGCTTTGGGACTTATTAATCTCTTTGGGGCAGGAAGAAAGTGGGGATGGGACCCGGGCCCACTCCGAGGTCCACATGCTTCCAGCCTGCCTCGAGGTGTCCAGCAAAGGCTGACCTATATTCCAGTGACTCGCACCAGATCTGAGTAGGACGTGACTGGTGAGGCTGCCAGCCCCGGCAACAACCCTCCTTCTTCATCCCAGATCCCAGAAGGAGCCAGATTGTTGGTACAACAAGTTCTCTCCCCCCATCCTCTCTCTCTCATTCTCATGACGTGTCAGGGGCAAGTGGGGTTTATCAGGAGGAGAGCCCACCACCCCCATGAGCCCCTGGTCCTGCCACACTGACTTCTCTCCCAAAGGAGCAGCCATAACCAAGAGAGTGCAGAAAAGTTTCTCTTCTGGGTTTGATCACTACTTTTTCCTCCCAGCCATTGTTTTTGGAACGCTTTGCCTTGTTTCTTCAGAGTGGGCAGATGGCAGGATCTTGGAGGTGTAAAACAACTACAAAAAAATAAGATGATTCAAGCAGAAGGAATATGTATAAACCCTGCTGGCTTGTCTCAATATTAATCGAGAGAGTTGGCTTTTATTTCCCACCTTTACAGGATGTTTAAAGTTTTGCTTCTGTCCCCCCACCCTTTGGAGGGAACATGTATAAATGGTCCACTTTTGAGGCTTTGGCTGGGAAAGTTAGTGTCATTTTTGTACTTGGATTATTTTTTATTTATTTATTTATTTATTTATTTATTTATTTATTTAGTGGTACTGGGGATAGAACCCAGGGGCTTTCTACCTCCAGGCTGCACTCCCAGACCTATTTTATATTTATAAACAGTTTATATTATTTATAAACAGGGTGTCGGTAGTTACTGAGAGCCTCACTAAGTAGCTGATGTTGGCTTTGAATCTGCACTATCCTCTTGTCTCAGCCTCCTTTCACTATCCTCCTGACCCATAAATCCTGCAACCAGAACATGTATAAATCCTGTAACCAGAACATGTATAAGATTACAAGTATGCACCACCACACCTGGCTTTGTACTTGGCTTATTTTGAGGACAAACCCAATTGCAAGATGTTAGAGCAAGACGACTCACTTTGAGTAGAGGAAGAAAGGGAAAATGGACTCTCTACGAGAGAAAGACAAAGCTGGATGGGGCCATCCCCCCCAAGTGCAGGCGCCATGCCCAAAAGAGGATTTCAAGTTGAGTTGTGGTTTACCACAGCACCCTCGTGATCAGTGGCGTGGTCAGATGTCAGGGGTGGCTAAAAAAAAAGTTCATTTTCCCACAGTGAAGAGAGAGGAGGAAAAGAGAAAAGAAACAAAACAAAACAAAACAAAAATGCCCCCAGCTTTGCCCATATGAAACAAACACTCCTCTATCGCAGAGTTTGGCTGGACCAGGCTTGGAAATGTGCTGTTTCCCCTGTGACTTTTGTAAAGTGAGAAGGAGAAGCAGCAATAGTTGTTGCTTTTGATTAGCATACCATTTTAATCCCTGCCCTGTTTTTCCTCTAATGACCATAAGTAGTCTTTCACTGCGTGAGTGCTCAGGCCTATTGTCCCTTCAATTCACAAGATCCTAGAGTGGGTTTTGTGTTAATGTTGGTTGGGAGCTGGGGGTGGGGTGGGGAAGAGAGAGAGGCAGAATGATCTCAGGTTAAGAGCTCAGAGATTCTGTGCTTTGAGCTCAGGACCACAGCACTAACCAAGCGTTCCTAGACCTTCCTAATGCAACCTTTGGTGCAGCCCGCCTCTACTATGGCGTCCACAAAACCATCTTTTCATGCTGCCTGTGTGCAGGAGGACTCTAAAGGGTTAAAGTGTCATCTGCAGTGAAGAAAATGGCTTAACCACAAATCCATCCTGTGCCGGCCTAGTTATGTGTTACTGCGTGCATGCGTGTGTGTGTGTGTGTGTGTGTAATTTTTTTTCCCTCTTCAAATACTATTCTCTTTTATGATCTCATACCCTAAAATGTCTCCTTTGTAATTTAGTGAGAAGGTCTCCCTGGTTCACCACCGGGAATGGAACGGGCTTCTTTCTTTCATCGCACATGCCAGAAAAGCACTAAAATCCTCCAAGGCAAAAAAACCCCCAGAGCATCAAATCATTGATTGAAAGACAGAAAGCTTCACATACCAGGTGACCCCAAATCCCACTGTCCCGAAGCCTTTTCTTTCTGAGCATCTTTTTGTTCATAATGCATGCATCCTAACCGCTCTCCCCATCTCCCTGAGCCTAGAGCACCTTGAATTCAGTGGCTGTGAAATCGCCTGCTGACTTTGTTTTGGCTGGAACTGCAACCCACATGTGGGAGAATTAAGCTAAAACATCACAGAGCTAATAGCATGCCTCTGTGTAGCGGCAGGCAGATCAGAAGAAAAGGTGACATCATGGATATTTCAGGACTTCAGGTCTGCAGTGCGAAGCAGCTTCCTTGCTACACATCAGAGTCAGAACCTGGATTTGAGACAAAAACAACTCTCCCTTCTCATAAATATCTGCTCTGGGGCTCTGAAATATTCTAAGTACAACGGCTCAGCAATGGTCCCTTTCCCTTGGAGACCCATCTGATTTTCCAAATCCAATCACAAACTTTTTAATAGCATGTCATGAACCTCTCAGCTCATTATTTCTCTTCAAAGCCTTCCAGTTTGCCAGCTTAGAGCCTGTGAAGTGTTGTTTGATGATGTGCTGCACCATAAATAAGCACATAGGACATGCTAAAATCCATCCTTCACTAGTCCTGGCTTTCCCACCAGGAATGCTGCCATACGCTCAGGGACACGTGATTTGCAGCCATTGCTCCGAATTGAGAGGCTCTTTCTCTTTTTAAAAATATGTCCAGTGTGTAATGTAGGTAATAGAGCAGATTTATCATGCTTATATAAATCCTTTTTTTCTTCCTATTCCTTCCCCTCCTCCCCCTCCCCCACTCTCTTTCATGGCAAGGATATTGGAGAGTAGGAATATAGACAGACCTTTCAGAATAGCAATCACAGTTTTAGCCATTCCTGACTGCAGGAAATCAACGCATTGGATAATTTGCCATGTCTCTAACACCCAGTGTTCCTTCTGATGTCTTTAAGTTGTGCGCAGACAACCATTTTACATGTGTAACCAGCCATGAAGGTTAGCCGACAGAATGGAGGTTACTCTTGTAATCAAATAAAGCTCACACCAGCTAATCTGACATGTGTTTGGACTAATTTTTTTTAAACTGTATGGTAATTAGGCAAACACAGTAAGCAGCCAACCCAGTAAGTTTTGTTGCAAATGATGGTGAAATAAAAATAGTTTGGGGCCAGGGACATAGGAACAACCTAAATCCGATTCTGGACCAGTCTCCTCACCCTGTAAGTCACCAAGGGAATGGATACAGAGCGAACACTAGGCAAAGGGACATTGAATTAGTACCTGGGGTTGTGGATGCAAAGCTCATTGATGGTCAAAGTCAACAACACCAGACAGATTGTGTTGGCTTGGGGTCCCCTGTATCCAAACACTTGGACCCAAATTCGGGTCTCTCTAGTCAGTATAAAGTCTGTGATCTAGCAGCGATGGCATCACCTAAGAGCTTGTCAGTAATATAGAATCTTCCAACCACTCACCCCTACCCATAGATCCTGCCACAACCAGAACATGTATAAGAGCCTCAAGGAGTCTATGAACTTGCAAATCTGAGAAGCACTGGTCCAGTCAATCTCTCTGCCCCTCCCCAGACCAACAGCTCTCAAAGTGTGAGGAGCAGTAATGTCAGCAACCCCTGGGAAGTTATTAGGAATGTGGATCCTAAGGCCCCGACACCGACCTGCTGCATTAGGAACCGAGGGTGGTGCAGCCTAGCAGCCCGTGGATTGAAAAGGCCCCAGGTGATTCCAGTGCCATTGGCGTTGAAGGATCTCTGGTCTAGATCCCGAGTCCTCACACTTTCATGTGCATTCGGATCACATAGGGAGCTTTAAATCTTCTGCTCAGGCCATACTCCAGATCAATCAAAACCAATATTTTTGGGGGGGTGGGAGGGAGACATTGACATGAGTAGGTTTTTAAAACTCCTTAGGGGATTCCAAGGTGGAGCTAAGCTTGAAAGCAAGTGCTTTTGAAACTTGGGTGGGGATTGGTAAAAACAGTCATGGAGTCTATCCTATTTTAACAACTGTGGGCTCCAGATACTAATGACTAAAGTTTGAGAACCACTCATCACTGCCACTCAAAATGTGGTCCAAAGACCAGCGGGATCAGCATCCCACCTCCTGGCCGTAGCTGGCTAGAAAGGCAAATTCCTTGATCACACTCCAGAACTATTGACTGGGAATCTCTGCAGATGAAACGCAGACTCCTAGGGACTGAAGATTGCAAGTCTAGACTGCACCCCCCAGTTTCCTTGTTTTTCAGGCTGGGCTCATCAGAACTAGCCTTGTGCCACAAGAAACAAGAGGTGGTCACCTAAGTATAGACTGATTTATCCTTTTCCTACAATGGCTCATGTGGTTTATTCAGGATCTCTGATTGTGACCAATCTTAATCATTAGGAGTGAAGGATAAAGTCAGGAAGAAAGAAAAGTGGAGTCTTGAGCTTCTTAGGACACAAAAAGCAAAAACACTCCACCATTTTCCAGTATCTCTATGTAGAATCTATTTGATAGCTTTCTATACCATCATTTTACTAATTTAGTAAGTGCCCACTGATATTATTAGATGTGGAATAAGGCCTTAAAATGGCATAAGGCAGCAGAAATGATATTAAAGCACATAAGCACACAAATCACCATGTAATTATAATCCATGAGGTCATGATAAGCACCATGGAAGAAATACAGAGAGCATGAGAAGGCTATGGCCTGCCTTACTCTTGAGTGTCATGTAAGCTGGCGCCAGAAGATTGAGGAGTTAACCAAGGAAAGAAATGAGAAGGCCATGTTAGAGGAAAGGTGTGTGCAAAGGTCTCAAGGCAGAGAGCTACTGCGTGAGTTCAAGGAGCTGAAAGAAGATACACATGACCAGAGTGAAGACGAGGCAAAAGGACAGAGGCTGGTTGATGCTGGGCCCTGGTAAGGACAGGGGATTTTATGTCTGCCAAAACAAATGTGCTCAAAAGATTAAGCCTAACTGTGAACAGAGGAAGCTTTCCTGACAGAGCAACATTCAAGTAAGAGTTTGGTAAAGGAGAAGAAGGGGAAAGTGGGTGCTGTGCAGAGGGAACAGAGGTAAAACCTTGAAGGTGGGGGAAACCATGCTGAGTCTGTAGGATTGGCTAGCGGAGCTGGACAAGCCTAGCACTGAGTCTCTGATCCACGTGGCCTTGGCCAACAACTCTCGTCTGGAAAATGGGGATGATAGCACCTACTTCACAGTGATTAAATGAAGTATGGTAAAAACTTGGCACACCACAGGGCTTGTGGTAGGCAGTATTTGGTCCTCCCCAAAGATGTCCACATCTTAATCCCGAACTTGAGAACATGTTATGCCTCTTGGCAAGCAGGCATTAAGGCTGCTCATGGAATTAAGGTTGCTAGTCAGCTGACCTTAAAATAAGATTATCCTGATTACTTGGGCGGGCCCAAGATAATTGCAAGGATTCCTTAGATGTGGAAGAAGGAGGCAGCAATCAGTGCTGGAGTGATTCCACAGGAGACTAATCCTGCTATTGCAGGCTTTGCAGATGGAAGGGGGCCCTGGGCAAGGGATGCAGGCCGCCTTTAGGTAGCTAGAAAGGCAAGACAGTGGCAGTGGCCTCTCACCTGGAGTCTCTAGCCAGGCAAGCAGTCCTACTGCCACCTTGATGTCAGCCTCAAGAGACCCAGTTTGGATTTCTGAACCCTGCAACTGTAAGATAATGGGTTTAAACAAGGCACCAAGCTTGTGATAACTTTTTGTACCGACTACCTTATCGAATGTGTGGCAATTTTACAAACATGTTACATAGGTAACTTGGTAGGGCTATGCCCCATAGGACTCAGGGGCCTGGGCTAGGATGAATGCTGCTGAATTGTATAAGTTGGTGATATTAAGGGCTTTGTTTAAGGCCACCGTTGTGGAGCAGAAAGGAATGGATTTCCTGCAGCAGAACTCAGGATCTTTTGGTCTTGAACACTCACTCAAAGCCCTATGGCCAAAGTGAGATCTTTCTGGATCTCTGGCCATATATAGCTTTACCAAAGATAAAAGCAGTGTCTCCGGGAACATTTGGGCAATGTCTCAGGGCAGCCAACTTGAGCAATTTCAAAAGGACCCTGTTTATTCCGCAGATGGGGCCATGGATGTGATTTACCCACAGCATTTCAGAGCCTCGGTCCCTGTCCAGGCGAGAGTCTCAGGGGTCTGTCTCTGGGGTAGGAGTTAAGCTCTCACCATGCTCACAAAGTTGCTTCATAAGTCTTTGGCCTTAACATGACAGTGACCATCTGTCCTACCCAATCCCTGAGGGAAACATTAGAAGAAGCAGCACATTGACATTCAGGCTGGAAGAAGCAGGGTGCCAAAGACTAAATGGAAAGACCTTCCCCGGGTCATCGTCACTGGGCCCAGGGGTGGGAGCAGGGGAAGGAGTGCCAGATGGGCTTAGAGGCTGCAGGAGTAGGCGTGGGATTACTTGTTTCTATAGAAACATTTCTATAGGATGTCTGTAGGGCATTTGGAAATTGGCACCGTCTTGCTCTGAAAACCACACGGTCCCTTTTTCCTTTTTACGACGTTCCCAATGCCTTTTATTGTTACCAAAGAAGTTTTCTAGTTCCTGCCTTGTCTCCAGCCTGGAATTTACTGATGCTCTGTGCAAATAGGATGGAGATTTCAGAATTCCAAACCAGGTTTCTACCTTTGCAGGAAGAGGGGCCTCAGCGTCTACACACACCGTGATGTGAGGACGGAGAAGTTTGGCCTCCAGAGCCTTTGGCATTTTCCTGCCTCTCCCTCCCCCATCCTGGCCTGGGTCTGTCCCCTTGGGGCCTGGCTCTCAGCCAGTTGTCAACTAATCCTTGCTAAGGTGTTAGGTGGCAGAGGCTCAGCGTTATTAATCCTGGTAGGAGCTCTTTCCACCTTCAGCAAAGTTTTGTTATTAAATCAAAGGGCATTAAAAAATCACCACCATAGCATAACGGCAATTTCTTCGTGCTCCTTATAAATCTCTACCTTTAGAAGTGAGTACAGTTTATGAGCATAATATATAAGAAATACTTCTTATTCATAAAGAAGGCATTTTACGCATTTCTTTACATTTCTAAATGACTCGCTTTTATGATCCTAGTACTTTGAAGCCTCTGTCTATGGTGTGATGATTTTTCTGCCACACATCCAACTTCCCCCTGGGTTTGATGCCTCCAGGAGACAGGGGTGTCATCTGACCTCTGTGCCTAAGCATGCGGAACCCTCCCTCGCTGAGGGAAGAGAAGTAGCACCGACTCACAGTGAGCGCCTCTGATGTCTGCCCCCACAAACGTGAGACTGACGAAACGGCCTCATGTCAGTCTGTTACTGGGTAGCTGAAACTGCAACCTGTCAGCTTAAAACCTTGGAGGTGGCTTTTCTCCATCGAGGATGTGGACCTCTGAGCAAAGAAGCCGACGGAGAGCTCGAAGCAGATGCGTAAAGAAGGGCAGAGCTGACAGAACCTCCCTGCGGCCCAGGTACACTGCTGCTCTTGGTTTCTGTGAGACACACCTGTATTTTTCACTCAAGCCAGCCTTTGTTTCATTTTTATCACTTGTAAGCATGAGCCCAAACTAATTACAGTCATGTTGATAATTTCAACTGTACCAAGCAGTTGCTATGTGTCAGAGACTTTACTCACACCCCTGATTAATCCCCTCAGCCCTAATGAGCTATCTCAGGGAGGTTTGGTAATTTTTCCAGGGTAATTCACCTTGGTGGTCTGGGATCTGGGAGTCTGAGCTGTCTGAGGCTTGCTTGGGTTTCTGATTTTAACCGATCCCTTATATGGTATCCCAAGGTATGTGTGTTTTGCAGAAGTGGGTAAATAGAGGGAAGAATCAGCATGTCTTCCAAGAACCAGTGTCAAGCACTCAAAGAATGCCAGAAAGAAGACATTTGCAGACAGAGGCCCTTTTTTGCTCAGCCTCCTTAAACCAGCCCGTGTAGATAGCATTGCTATCATTGTGTGTCCTAGCTTGCGTCCATCTTCGCTTGGCCCTTGGTACCTCTGACGGTACTTCCCTTCTCAATAGCATGGAAGTCTGTGTTGGTCGGTTTCCTGTGTAAGGGCACACCTGCACAGTCCACTGTGGTTTATCCATGTAAGGGCCATCAGCCTCCTGCCTGGTCCACCTTTTCTAGCCTTGAGATGGTATATTCTTAAGCAGTTCAAATGTCAGTAGATCCTAGACTTGGGCCTGTCCTAACTGGGTATATAGGATGAATCAAACACCATGGCTGCCAGTGGCATTTGAAGAAAAACCCAAACAACACCACCCTTTAATATCAGAGCAGGGACGCATGCAGGCTGCCTTAGCAGCTCAGATGACTAACTGCCCATATCTGAAGAGCATTCGAAGGCTTGATGAACACATGGATGTTGCAGGCTGTGAGACTTTGTACTACTAACCCAAGGAGAGAAAATCTAGAAATTGCTGTCTACTGTGATAAATCGCCTATTGACAAACCACACTGAATCATAAGACTATTTCTCCATTCAAGGGTACTAGGAACTCTGACATTGATAGGATTGTTTACAAATTGCCATATGCACTCAGAAGTTCCAGCGAGTCCCAGCAATATGCTTCAGCATAGACCTTGCCTCCTAAGTTTTATTATCAACATCACATCCCTCAGAAGCGTCCATCCAACAAAGGGAAAGGAGCCACATGATTTTCTTTGAGGTGATGAGTAAGAATGATGAGAAGAACTTCTCTTCCATTAGGACAGGTATAAGACTGAGGGCTATATGACTAGAAGAAGAACTTTTCTTCCTCCAGGATGGGCATAGCAAAGCAAAATTTTAACTGTTTCAGAAAGGCTTAGAGTAAGCCCGGTGTGGTGGTGCACGCTTGTAATCCTAGCATTTGGGAGGCTGAGACAGGAGGATCGTGGTTCACAGACAGCCTGAGCTACTTAGTGAGGCCCTTTGCAATTCAGTGAGACCCTGTTCCAAAATAAAGAATTAAAAAAAAAAAAAAATGGGGCTGTGAGTGTAGCTCAAAGGTAGAATGCCCCTGGGTTCCATCCCCAGTACCAAAACAAAAACAAACAAAATAAAAAACAGAAAGAAAAAGAAAGAAAGAAAGAAAGAAAGAAAGAAAGAAAGAAAGAAAGGAAAACGACTTAGAGAAAACAGAATTTCAGAAAATTCAGACAAAACCAGCCTGTGGAGATTTTTATTATTATTTTTTAACTCCAAGCAAATGACTGAATAGAAATAGAGTCAGTGTTCCCAACGTTAAGACTTTCCCTTCTTATGATTGATTTTGCAACAATTGAGAAAGCCTTTTTGCAAGGAAATGGACCCTCTTTCTCTTTACGTAAGGTTCATAAATGTACAGCCAAATGAAATGTGTCAGACACAAAATTACCGAGCAGAGTACCACCCTGCTGCTTCCTGTGAGCTTGGTTATGGATCCAGTGTTCTCCAGCAAGCATCACAAATCCACATAATGTTCCCGAGTGCTAAATTTGGAGCTCTGATTTAGCTGACAGATGTTTAAAATCACATTTAGTTGGACAACTCCCTGAGGACGACACAGCTGCAGATGTAAAAGAGAGCAAGTTATTCCAGTTAGGGTCGGCGGGAACTCAGCCTGAAAGCCTTCCGTCTCCATCCGCCTTCTTCAGATGGGATGAGAGGGGCGAAGAATCGTTTTCATGCCGATTCCACCAAATCCCATCCCCGTGTTGAGTTGGCGCCAAGATAAACGAGGAGGTTGCATCTCAGGCGAAGTGTGGGTGCTAAACTTAGCCCTGAGTACCAGGGGGCTGCTAGCTCTTTGAAAATCGAAACGAAGCCACATTTAGAGTCGGTATCACCCCTCTCATGATGTCGTGGGTCTACAGATGAATGTGCTTCTCGAATTCTATACTTCAGGATCAGTTATTTAAATTTCAGCCACTCTGGAGGGGTTGAAGGGCCATTCACCCCTCCTCCACTCCTCCTACATCCCAAAAGATCCTCCTTCATTTTTGAAAAACAACAAAATGAAAATTATCCTAGAATCTTCTTTGCAAAATCACCATATTTCAGACTCATTTCAAGACTCAAACTGAAATGGATTTGTTTAAAAAAAATTGTCTGTGTATGTGATGTGGGAGACTGGTGACCTTTGGTATTTTGTGTAAAAAAAAAAAAATGTTTGATGTTCAAAATTTCCCTACTGAGTGTGTATTGTTTCTGGTCCCGTTCTGTGATTTTTTTCCATGCTCCATCATCCCCCACATTCAAAATAAGTTCTTTATTTACTCAACAGAGGTTTTGACATAGTTATGAGCTCATCCTGATGGCAGCCTCAGATCAATACAAATCACATTATGATGTCAAAATTGATGTGATGTGAGTGTAAGTTAAATGATGGTAAAATAATTTTAAGACAGAGCCCAAGAGACACTCCCCTGTGGTCAGGAAAAGGGCAGGGAGGGATTAATGGAGGAACTCTGCCGCATTTCTGTGAGCAAAACATGGCGTGCACCAAGTCTTCACTCTCAGACTAAAAATCTTATATAAGCCTGGTGCATGCTTGCAGTCCTAGTACTTGAGAGGCTGAGACAGGAGGATCGCAGGTTTGAGGCCAGCTTCAGCAACATAGCAAGGCCAGATGCTTAGCAACTTAGACCATGTTTTAAAAAAATATAAAAACAATGCTGGGCGTGGTGGCGCACGCTTGTAATCCCCGCGCTTGGGAGGCTGAGATAGGAGGATGGCGCAAGTTCGAAGCCAGCCTCAGTTACTTAGTGAGGCTCTCAGCAACTTAGTGAGACCCTGTTTCCAAATAAAGTATAAAATAGGTCTGGGAGTATAGCCCAGAGGTAGAAAGCCCCTAGGCTCTACTCCCAGTATCAAACCAAAAAAGATCCAGTAAAATAATTATACTACATATATATAAGAACACACCCCTTTCCACAAGAGTAATTCTACTGGATGAAGAGCAATTCCTTTGACCTTTATGGGCATCAGTTTCCTCACCTCTAGGAAATCATAGTATTTCTGAGAGAGTAAAATGCAACAATTGATACAGAGAGTATTTTGAGAAAGTGGAAGGGAGCTTGAAATGTGAAATCGTATAGCTGTTCTTCCTGGTGGGGTCATTTGTAAATATTGTTGACTGACAAAGACATCATGCTAATTTCTGTATAAGATTGTTTTAGGTATATGTTATTGTCAGATACAGAGTGCCCCTTGAAGAGCTCATGTACTGATATCAAGTCATGAGAGTTGTAATCTCATCAGTGGATAAATTCATTATAAGTAATTTCTGGGTGGAAACCTAAGCCATTAGGGTTTGGTTGCAGAAGGTGGGTTCCTGGGGTTGTGGCCTTAGGGACTGTGCTTGTGTCTTTCAGTTCCCCTGTTTGTTGGCTCTCTCTCTGCTTCTGGTCTCTGTGAAGTGAGAAGCAGAGTCTGTGAGCTCTTCCTCTCTTTCTGCTTCCTGCCACAAGGCCCTGAGATCCATAGACTCTGTCCTCACATGGACTGAACCTTGAATCATCAAGAAACTAAACAAACAAATCTTCCTCTAGGTTGTGTAGTCAAGTCTTTTGGACTATAGCAGTGAGGATGCAGATGGAGACAGCACATTTTCAGAGGACTTTAGACACCGAATACAAATGTCCAGGACTGTGTATTCTGGATCCTCTTAAATAGAATCTAATTTGAGTGATGGAAAGAGCAATCTTTGCAGTCAGATATGAACCCTGACTCTATTATTCACTTTTTCTGGTACCTTTGGGTACCAGAAATGAGCCTCAGTTTCCATGGATGCAAAAAGAGGATGCAGTATCTCCTTCCTCCTAGCCCTCTTGTGGGAAATACATGACATAATTCATGTAAACTGTATAGCACAGGTATGCATTTTAATTGTGGCTCTGTCCATTACTGGGCGATTTCCATGAAAGTGCAATCATTATTGGACAGCTGCAAAATTTCATCCTTCCCCTTTACCAATGGACAAAGTGAGGTATGGGGAAGGTGATAGATCCTGGCTACAAGGTGAGATAAGGTGGTGTCTAGGAGCAAATTGAAGGCCTGAGAGCTGGTCATTAGGCCATGATAATCCTCTTGCCTGGAGAGTGTCAGTGGACACATCCTCCCTTGTGATGTCTAAATAAAGGGAAAGATAGGTTCTATTGCTGGTGAGATCAAATCTCTCAAGATAAAGGGCATTTTAAAAGCCCCTGAATTCCCTGACCAGCCACCCTGTGGACTTCAATCATTTTCTAGTTCTAAATATTATGTGAACAATAGCAAATGCCATCCCACATAGTTCCTACCTACTTAACATGACAATGTGGTCTAGAGCACACCATCTTCAAAAAGACTGGCTTCCACAAGCACCAAGGGATTGCCCAAGACCAGTTGGTCGTGAATCAGGTCTGAGGGTCTCCCTGTGTGTCCAGTTATAAGAGTGAAATTAAAGAGACACAGGAGGGAAGAGCTCCACAAAATTCCCATTCTCATCTGAGGGAGGAAGAAAGTCCCCATTTCCAACTTGGCAGAAGGCATTCCATCAGTATCTACAAGACATTAATTTCAATCAGAGCTAGAAGAATGGGCAGGTCAACAAACAAAAAGAAGTATACGGATATCATTATGCTCAGTGCCAAGCCTGACTCCTATTTTCTCAGTTTAAGTGGGTATGTGTGCAAAGGCTATTTACAAAGGTTCAACTTGGAAGCAGTTTAAATATTTATCTACAGGAGCCACGTGAGTGAATTATGGCCCATCTACACATTTTTCATTCCTTTAATTGGATGAAGATGCTCTCTCTCTACCTTCCATAGTTACCAACTGAATGCATTTTGACATGAAGCACCTGGTACATAACTATGGGCAGAGCATGCTAAATATTTTTTATGTAAAGGAGTAAAAATATATGCATAAACATATTAGAGGATAAGGCAGACATTAAAACTAAACTTAAAAAAGTTTGGGCCTCGAGAATGTGAATTAAATCTTAATAGTATCCTGCTGGGCGTGGTGGTGCACACTTGTAATCCCAGTGCTTAGGAGGCTGAGACAGGAGGATCGCACAGGTTCAAAGCCAGCCTCAGCTACTTAGTGAGGCTCTCAGCAACTTAGTGAGACCCTGTTTCCAAATAAAGTATAAAATAGGACTGGAAGTATATCCTGGAGATAGAAAGCCCCTGGTACCACAAAAAAAAAAAAAAATTCCTAATAGTATCCTATTCCTGGACTCTCAAGTTAAAAGAACCCAACCTCTGCCTGGACTGAACCCCTTCACAATTCCCTAACCAGAAAATTGCCCAAAAGATCAGGAAATGTGAAGATAAGCAAACTTGAGTTGTTTTTAGCCTTCAGCCACTTCCTTGTGGCACCACTCTAATTTTCTTTCAATCTAAGTGATGCTGATGGGCAGGCATTCATTTATGGCTGACAATATTACTCTTCACCAAATTCTTGCCAGGTACTAGGTAATATGGTTTAGATTTGGAATGTCTCCCGAAGTTTCATGTTGAAAGTATGGTACTCAGTGTGGCAAGTTTCATAGGTGAGACTTTTAGACCATGACTGCTTCGTGAGGGCTCAAGACTCCCGAATGCTGAGATTACAAGCGTGCGCTACCACACCTGGCAATACCTCTTGATAGGATTGTTATAACCATGAATTAGAATTATTCAGAAATACCTAATTAATATTGGTTATTATCTTTATCTTTTCCTTTTTAGTAAGAGGAGGGTGTGTGTTTGCTCATAGGTGGTCTAAGGAGGGAATTAATAAATTGTCCCTTTAAGATAAGAATCTCTTTCCTTCATCTTCCCAGTAGCCAGTATAAAGTATCTCACATTAGAGAAATTCATGCAGAAAACTCAGAGATTAGAGAGATGATTAAAATTTCTTGGGCTTTCTTATATAGGGCATTTATATTGGCCAAAGACAGACTGGTAAAATTCAGTGATTATGTCTCAATTCTGAGTGCTTTTTGCCAGGAGGGTAGTCATGTGACCATAAATCACAAGATTCCTTGGGTGGGCAGGCAAGTCACTTCCCAGGAAGGGTCACTGTCTCTAATGACAATGGTCCTCTTCTCCCTTGAAAGGTAAATGCTGGGTTTGTAGCAGATTTGTACAAAAGAGTCCTGCAGAGGAAGAAATACAGGGCGGTGGAAGAGCATTCTCAAGGATTATGTCTTCAGAACTCTGAAACTCAAACAATAACAGCTAGGTCATGGAGGAGACTGCTTCCAAAACAATATCCCTGATTCCTGGCCCCAAACAGAGGGCTTTTCCCCTTTAAGATAAACACAGTATGCAGATGCCCAGCAGTATCTCAAACTACATTGCCTTCTGGTCCAGGCAACTCCCATTTCTAATCCATTGCTTTTTAAAGGGCAAAATTATTGTCTTTCAATTAAACCCAAAGCCCAGAAAATGGGGGTAGGATGTGGTCTCCCATTTCGAGAGAGATTCTACTGTGGTTTTCACTCCACTGTTTTATCACGGCACAGTTCAGACTCCTACTTTCAAGGCAATCTCCTTTCTTTTACACCCCCCACCCACACTCCATATGCTGAACAACTTCCACTGAAGAAATACCCACAATGTCAAACATGGCAGCCAGGAGATACAACACCTAGATTCCCCTTTAAGAGAATCTGCCATGAGGAAGGTACTTGGCTGGTAGTCAGCTGCTGTACAGAGCAGACCCAGGGCACAAGAGCTGATTTTTTTTTTTTTCTGATAGTTTTCTTCATTTAAGAAGAAATCTTTGCTCTGGGTCTCTCAAATGGCAAAACAGATAATATCAGGTATGGTTCTTCCTACCAAGTCTTCCTTCATTGCTTCTTTCCCAGAGCAGGTGTCAGGCCTGCCTTGCTGTTTGAAAGCTGTCTCTGCCTATTCCTGATACCTGTAACCCTATCTTTTACATCTAATTTGGCCTTTGTGCCTGCAAAGAAGGCACAAAGACCCAAACAGATGCATCATAAATTCTGCTTTTAATGAATTACAAATCCCCAGGGTGAAGACCCTGGCAGCTTGGTAGATGTTTGAGGACATGTTGCTGCAAATTCAAGAAAACACATATAAGAGATGCTATAAACCAAAAAGAGTGGCTGGACTCCTGGGGGATACTACTGCCAATCGCCAATATATGCTTTAAGACTATCCGGGGAGAACATAAAACCTACAAATTGTAGACAGCTGAACAATAAAGGTGGACCTTCGTATTTTGAGTTTGGGTGCATTTTCAAAAAAGATGGTCAATGGCAAAAAGGCTCAGAAAGGAGGCAGAGAAGGCAGGAAGAAAAGGGTGTTATAGTTGAATATAAAATGTCCCCTAAAGAGCTCCTTTATTAATATTTAGGATTTGTGTAGTTGAGTTATGAGGGTTGTAACCCCAGCAGTGGTGGCCTAGGCTGGTAGATGTGGTTAAAGAAGGTGAGTCCTTGGGGTGCAGCCTTTGGGATTATGATGGTGCCTCATCCCCTTGCTTGTGCTCTTGTTTATAACCTCCATGATGTGGGGAGGACAGCCCATGTGCTCTCCCTCTTTCCCTCCCACCACCATGTCCTGAGATCTGGGGTCCCCGGGTTCACATGGACTAAAACCCACACCATAAGAAAACAAAACTTCTTTCCTGTAAGTTACATGATCAATCTTTTAGATTATAGTTGTAAGAATGTTGATTAGAACAGAAACGAATAGAGAATCTGAAAGAGGTAGTTGGGAAGGGATGTGATCTACCTTCTTTCAGGAGCTTAGAAGCTATACTTAGAAGAGCTGACAACTTGACAGGGTTGTGTTGTTTTCAGAGAAATTTTGATTTAAAATATCATGGGAAGAAAGTCATTCTATGAGTTTATAGTCATAGGGGAGAAATCTGAGTGTAAGATTTTCTGTAAGCAGAAAAGTTCTGTGAATGGTTGACAGCTGTTGAAGGATATATTAGGGACAATACTTTCTCATATATAATTTTCATAGACGTTTGAACTCTTTTTGATTCTTTTATTAAAGCAGTGTTACTCAGGTCTCTTTTCAGACATGCACCCAGTTCTAGGCTGGCTTTCAATGTCTCAGCCCTTTTAGGGCTTCTCAGGGCTGCTGCTACTGACATTTCACGTGAGACTGTCCTTTGTTGGGTAGAATGGTTTCATACCTTTCAGACCACTAGGCATCTCAAGCCTATGTCCATTAAATGCCAATTGTGCTCCTACCTCCCAGTCCTCACGACTATGAGAAAGTTCTCTGTACATTTCCACATGCTCTCCCCACCACCATCATGGCCAATTGAATTAAAAAAATAAAAGAAAGAAATTGCCACTGACCAGACATATATACTAATATGTAGTGCGGAAGGAGTGGAGGATATGGGTGACTCCATGCTTCCCAGAGTTCCAAAACCGAATCGGGTCTTGTAAACCAAATAAGAATGTATTGATTCAAACAACTAAAATAGCCAGGCTGGGGGAAGCTCACCAAGTGTTATATCTATGTATGTCTCTCTAATGCCAAACTTCATTATAATGCATGAATATAGATATATTTAAAAAAAATTAAGTAGCCATGTCAGAATTCGTACCTCATCTGATGTTATTGGGTTTGTTTTTCTCCATCTCTTGGCCCCTCTTAGCTTTATTGGTGATCTTTTTGTGCCGTCCTTGGCAGCTCCAGGCACAGCTGCAGCAGAGTCCAGTGGGAAACTCTTACACGGACAGAACAAGTTCAATTGACGAATATTTTACCCCTCAACCAGTTAGTGTGGCCAATACCATGTGAAACACTAATTAACTCAGGCCTAGGGGTTATGCTCCACTCCTGTGTACAGAGCCTTGCCCCTCCCCAGACTACACGGACTGGAGGTGGTAAAAGTAAGGCACACAAATGAAGTCTTTGGAAAGAAAGGCAGTGGCTATTAAGGGAACAGTCAACACATGTTCACGAGTCCATGGATTGCTGGAATCTACAACAAAAGGTCAGTGAAACCGAGGGATCCATATCCTTTTTGAAGAAAAAGCAGTATAATGCAAAATCTTTCAGACTTCTTTGGCCACTTAAAAATTTTTTTGATGATCGTAAGACTGAATAAAATGTTTCCAGACACGGAAACCTAGTTTGGTATTCACAAGGAGTGTGTGTGAACTGACGCTTTTCTAAATCAAGGAATATTTACAACGGGATTCCTGAGAATACAGGTTGTCTATATGTAAATAAGGTACTGTGCATGAAAGTATTTTTTATTAGTCCCTCCTCTCTAATTTTATATTTTCACTGCTTGCTGAGTGTTTTGGCAGAAACCTAAAGTGACAGTGACATTAGTCAGGTCTGAGCTGTCATTTTTACCTACTGCAAAGTTGAGGCCTGGCCTGCCTCACACCTAGAGAGAGTACATACCCTGGATTTACAAGCTTTTTTTTTTTTTTTTTTTTTTTGGTGGTACTGGGGTTCCTGGAAGCCCTTCTATCTCCGACCTACACTCCCAAACCTATTTTATACTTTTTTTATTTTTGGAAACAGGGTCTCTTAAGCCAGCGTGGCTGGCTTCAAACCAGCGTGATCCTCCTGTCTCCGCCTCCCAAGCACAGGGATTACAAGCGTGCGCCACCATGCCCGGCTTGGATTCACAAGCTTTTGATAAAGTATTGGGATGACTCCCCTACAATGTGCCAAGGACAGAAGTCGTGAATGTCTGAAGGGTACCTGCACCAGGGTCACAGAGTTGGGTGGCGGGGACTTGAGAGGTCCTCTTATTCTCGTTTTAAGGAGTCTTCGGAGGAGCCCAGTGGGAATCCTGCTTCATCTTGAAGAGCTGCTCCTCCTTCATGATTCATGTACACAGTGACAGAAGATTTTATTTGAATAACGACTTCTATGACTATACAAAGTGTGATATCCATTCATCTCACTTAAACCCTTCATATTTCTGGTGAAGTTCTGAGAAGAGGAGCCATTTCTTTAAGCCATCTGCAAACATGTCTTCTGAACTTTGAGCCATTTTAGTGTCTGGGAGTGAAACTATTATCCTCTAACAAGAGGGAAGAGGGGTCAAAGAAACAATGATGTCCACCTCTCTTTGTAATGCCTGTCAATCGCCCTTTGTGCTCCATGGCTAGTTTTAGAGCTAGATTTGTTTGAACTCTGTGTGTGTTCAGGTCAAGATCTTCTTTCCACAGGGCCAGGTCCTGTCTTCTGAAGGGTTCTATCCATACCACTTATTCTGAGGATTTATTTGTTTCAGTCTTTGGGCTAGGCACTCCATCACCAATTGAGGATCCACGTCTTTCTAGTTGGATCCAGGTCCCTTCAGCTTCAGTTGCTATCTCGTGCATCAGTTTCTAAACTGGAAATGGTGGCCTGGTGTCTTTTGAGTCTATGATCCTCTTCCAGGAAAAACTTCCCTCTCCTTCACGAGCAGCTTTAGCTCTTCTTAGCATTCTCTGAGAACTCAGATAAATACTTTTCAATCAGCCACAAAATGTTGGCTGATTTGCATCCATAACCAAAATCTACAGTAGGAAGAAGAGGCCCTTGTATTTCTAGTTCAGTTTTTTTGCTAGTTGGTGGGAGACTGCATTTTTAAAATGCTAATGACATGGCACAGGAAATATATGATCCCAGTTCTTGAGCAAATGGAAAACTACTTTTTCTAGATTATTTTATTAGGAAAGGGTTTCTTTATTTAAAGGGTGAACAGCCTCCTGGTTTAGAGGATAGGAGAAGGAGTCCCTGGGGTTTCTACCTTCTGTCTCCTGGAGAGCCAGGCTCGTACAGAGTAGGTGGATTCTAGGCTGTTCATGTATAAACTGCTCTTGGCAGGTTGGCGGCCTGTTTGATATTCTGAGGTCTAGCAAAGATTTAGCTCCAAGGGGTCACCAAGAGGTCACGGTCTTGATCATTTCCTCTGTTATTTATCTTTGGCTTGTGGTATTGGAGCCTGTCTTTGATGGAGGGCATTTTTACCACAACGGCACAGAATGGAGCATTTCAGTGATTTTGCTTGGGGTAGAAGTTTGCCTTTTAGAGCTGTGGAAATGTCGCCGAGAAACTCAGAACAGTTTTGTCCTTCTCTGGTGAACACATACATATCGGAGGTGGTGCTGCTGTCTGGTGGCACTTCCCATACTTGGGTCAGAAAAGGAACCCGACTAATGAGGACGGCAGTTTTTAGTTTGAGTAATTTCATTTTCAGTTTCTTAGGAGAGACTCTTCTTGCCTGAGATGGAGATGAAAGCAGCAAGTGTCAGGCCTCTAGAGTGCATCCTTCCCTTTCCACACTGTTGATGACTCACCTGCGATTGCCCTCAATGCCCCCAGGGGGGCCATGTGTGCTGAACCAGCCTCTGGATTTCTCTTCTGAGTGACAGCAAAACTTCCGTTCAAGCTCAAAAGCAAACCACAGGAACATCCCTGGTCTGCTCAGCTCAGCAGGCTCTTGGGTTCCCAGAGTGCCCGGGCAGACTTCTCAGCTGGCCTCATGTGCATCAATTTACCGCAGCCTGCGTCATTTTGACTTAAGGCAACTGGTATCTTTCATCTGGGGCACAAAGGATGGGTTTCACTTGGTTTTGACCTGATATAAAGAGCTTGAGTCAGATACTCAGAACTTTGTCCTGAAAAATTGGTTGTGTTATGCCGGTGCTGTTGTTCCCTCAAACAGCATCCTAGCAAATGGAGACACTCGGTCCCTGGAGTTCCTTTCCAGGTCTTCTTTTCTATTTCTCCCAGGAAGTTCCAGGACAGGAGGGTGTCTTTCTATACTGTGTCTGTCAAAGAAAATGATACAACATGTGCTGGAGACATTGCCATCAATGGAGGAGTGTTGTTCTGGTCTCAACCCTGAAGAAAAAGAGAACTATTTTATCAGGGCTGTTCCTTGCAAGTCAAAGGCCCAGAACAGCCTGTTACTCCTATGGTGGTCCCTGTGCCCCAGGGAGAAATCTGGAGCATCTTGATGATTCCAGAGTTGGATGAAGGGAGAACTGGTGGGGTCAGGGGCTGGGCAGGACTGGATCAGTGATGTATCTTATATGTCCTATTTTGCAGCAGTGTTTTTATGAATGAAACCTGGGTCACATTGTGACACCAGGCACGGAAACAAGTTTTGTGAAATAATAGTTACTCTTTCCATGCGTCAGTTTTCTAAATTTTCTTTCTTTTCCTGTTCTTTTCTCTGTTGTTTTAATCAAAGGGAAAAGCTTCTTGGCTCACTAAATTAATAGAGCAAACAACTTGTGGGTCAAAGCCTGTATTTTGAAAAACGCTACAAGGATATGTATGAATAAGCAGCACCTTGCTGATTGTAATGCAAGTTCCTGGGCCTTCTTGTAGAGATTCTACTTCAATCAACCCAGGGCCTATGAATCTGAATTTTATGTTAACCTAACTCAAATGTGACTGCTATGAAGGTGGGGAACTGTTTTGGTCCCTGATATACCCAAACTGCTTTGAATGGAGAGTGTGATAATGAACAGGTTCTTTTATTATTATTTTTTTATTGGTGCATCGTAGTTAGACATCTTAATGGGGTACAAGATGGTAGAGGCATACATGCACACATCACTCATTTAGCCCTTCCCTAATTCCCCCCTCGTTCCCTCCCCCCTCCCTCCTCATGTTTGGCTTAGTGATTGACTTTGATAGGTTTGTGAATGTACCGCATATACATTAGAAAATTTCCATCTTCCCCCCCGCCCATCACCCCCAGGTAGGCCTCCTTATTTACTCATCTGTGGTTTCTCTTCCTTCATCGAGAGATCCTCCTATGAGTCATTTTCTCTCTAGTTTCCCCATATTAAGGAGAGCATCCAATTTCTTACTTTTTGTGACTGACTAATCTCATTTAGTATAATGTTCTCTAGTTCCATCCATTTCCCTGATACATTGCTGGTGGGATTGCAAATTAGTGCAACCTTCTGAAAACAGTATGAAGGATCTTCAAAAGAATGGAAATGAACCTACCCTACGATCCAGCAATATCACTTCTGGATATCTACCCAAAAGAATGCAAACCAAGTTACCAAACTAAAGCCTGCTTATCTGTGTTCATAGCCACACAATTCACAACTGCGTGGAACCAGCCAAGATGTCCAACAACAGATGAAGGGATTACAAAGCTACAGGATATGTACACAATGGAATTTTACAAAATTATGCCATTTACAGAACAAGTTCTTGATCACTTATTGACTGAATAAGTGAACCAATGAAAAAGTGCCCTTGATGACTTTAATTCAGATAGCCTAGAGATTGCCATCGTTTTTGGCATGTCTTCTAATTCTCTTCTTTTGGGGGGTAATCCTGTGAGCCAGGGCGCCTGCCATTACACAGGGCTCCCTGGCACAAAGGGGGACTCTGCCTCTCTCTCCTCTGAGTCATATGATCATGTAGGATAGTATTTTAGTAATGATCGTCTATATGAGCTAATTGATTTTTATTTTTTAAACATATAATTTCAAGTTTACAGAAAAGATGCAAAAATAGAACAGAGATTCCCACTTATCTTTCACCTAAATTTCTAGTCTACCCACATTTACATTTGTTCTCTATCTGTTTACCCATCTGTCTGTCTGCCTCTGTCTCTATGTCTGTTTTCTTCGGAAATATTTGAGAGTTTTAAACAAACTGTTTCTTTAGTACTAAATACCGCAGTATTTTCTAAGAAGAACATTCTGTCGTGCAGGCTATGATGAGAGTGTCTTTAGACCAAAGGCTTAACACCCAAGTTAGTATAGAGTGCACAGTCCTGATCATCAAGTGATTCTCCACCCCCAGCCACGCTTCTCTGTTCATCTAGATTGCTGTTGTTGGTTTTATAAGACAAATAGATGATCTCTACCTCTTAGAATTGCAGAATCACTTTGAGTCTTCACACTGGGAGTAGCCTTAACTGTCCAATGTGGGGATCTTTACATACAAACACTTTGTCTCATGCTACTTGTTTTAGTCCACTTTTCTACTGCTGTGATCAATATACTTGACATGAACAACATAGAGAAGGAAAAATTTACTTGGCTCAAGGTTTCAGAAGTACAATCCATAGTCAGCTGACTCCAAGGCAGACATCATAAATCCATTTGAATTATTAATCTTTTAGTAGATTTATTCACTAATGAGATTTGAGTCTTGATGCAATTATTTCACCTCTGAACATTCTTGCATCACCCATATGTGCGCTTTTCCTGGGGCCAATCTCTATTGAATTCCCTGGATAATCTTTTTTTTTTTTTTAATTTTTGTGATACTAGGGATGGAAACCAGGGGCATTCTACCTTCAAGTTCACTCTCAGCCTTATTTTTTATTCTTTATTTTGAAACAGGGTCTCCACATTTCCCTGGATAATCTTAAAGCAAATGTACAAACCTAGATATGACAAATACAGATCAGCTCTTGAGCTTCAATTCAGGCAGGCAGGATTGTGGCCCCAAAATATGCACTCCATCCTCCCTCAGGTGATGCTGCGGTCCAGTTTGAGTGATTTCCCAGGATGTGGCATATTCTGGATAGTGACCTCCCTGCCTCGGCTGCAACACTGTGACGCAAGATAGAAGCACCCACAGGTCTGGTCCACACTGGAAAGTTCTTGTTAGAAACTGCTTTCTGATATTGGCTCCAACAGCTTTCCTATAGCTACTGATCTTGGTTTTGCTCTTGGAAACACCACAAAACAAAGGCAATTGGCTGTCTGTCCACTCATTGTAAAAATACAAAGAAGGTCTAAACAGCAGCAACAAAAATAGTTAGAATCACTCCAAATCAGGCTACCCTAGAAATTTTGTTTTTAATAATTCCTGTGCATGTGCACACACCCATAAAATACACATTACATGTGTACACATTTTATTAGTGTATTACAATCATACACCATAGTGATGCTTAATGTGATACAAATATACATGCATAACGCTTTTGGTGCATTCTCTTCTGCATCTTACTGCTACCCTTCTTCCTCGCCCTCCTCCTCCCAGTACATGTTTTTGACTTTGGTGGTAATACCTTCATATCTTGCCATAGTATTATTTGAACTCTTTTCTTCCTCAACCCTTCTTTTCCCCCTCCCCAGCTTAGCCTCTCCTCACAATGCCCTTCCATTATTCTACTGTTCTCTCTCCTTCTTTATCATAAGTCACTTTTGTTTTCTATTTTCTCCTAGCTTCCACATAGGAGAGAAAACATATGATCTTTGACTTGCTGAGACTGGTTGATCTCACGTAGCATCCTATTCTCTAGTTCCATCCATTTTCCTAAAAATGACATAATCTTGTTCTTCTTTATGGCTGAGTAGAATTCCATTGTGTCATGCACTTATATTTTAAAAGTGAAGAGAATGCTGTACTGTGGGTTTTATCTTAGTGTTATATAAGAAGAAATATCTCAAATAGGCAAATGTGCTTTGAGAAACACATTTTTAAATGACTGTGTTAAATTCCACTTTTTTGATCTATTAGAATTTATGAAACCATTTCCTATCAGTGTCACTTATTATAACTAGTGCTTAAATAATCATATTGCAAAAAAATTTGCATCCTTGATATTTTGTTAAGCCAGATTCCTAGACGTAAAGTTATTGAATTAAAAATCATGTTTTTAAGGGTGGGCCTGGTGGCACATGCTTGTAATCCCAGCATTCGGGAGGTAGAGACCAGAAAATAGTGGTTCCGTCTCTGAATGCTGCCTCAGCTACTTAGTGAGGCCCTTCGCAACTCAATGAGACCCTGCTTCAAAAATAAAAAGACTAACTAATAGGGCTGGGGGTGTAGCTCAAAGGTACAATGCCCCTGGGTTCCATCCCAAGTACCACAAAAAAAACAAAAAATCTCCCCCAAATCATGTTTTTTTTGTTGTTTGCTGTTGTTGTTGTTGTTGTTGTTTTGGTGGTACTGGGGTTCCTGGAAGCCCTTCTACCTCCGGGCTACACTCCCAGACCTACTTTTACATTTTTGTTTGGAAACAGGGTCTCCTAAGCCAGTGCGCGGCTGGCTTCGTTCGAACCTGCGCAATCCTCCTGTCTCTGCCTCCCAAGCGCGGGGATTACAAGCGTGCGCCACCACGCCCGGCTTTCATATACATTTGACAGTCCATTTTTTTTTCTAATTTTGCTTTTTCTATTAAATAAGATGTTAAAGGTAAAAAATAGGGAAAGTTTATTTTTCTGCTAGAGATGTGGGCCTTGTTCTTCACTTGCTGATTTGTAATTCTCTTTTCTCCTTTTTTTTTTTTTTTTTTTTGGTGGTGGTACTGGGGTTCCTGGAAGCCCTTCTACCTCCGGGCTGCACACCCTGACCTATTTTTACATTTTTATTTGGAAACAGGGTCTCCTAAGCCAGCGCGCGCGGCTGGCTTCGAACCTGCGCGATCCTCCTGTCTCCGCCTCCCAAGCGCGGGGATTACAAGCGTGCGCCACCACGCCCGGCTCTTTTCTCCTTTTTAAATGCAAACAATGAATGGTAAGAATAGATTTTTTAAAAGTAAATACCTTGCCTATTTTTCTCAAATTATTTAGTGAAGGATTCTTCCCTTCTCATCGGGTTTGCACTTCTCCCCTTATCACAGTAAGTGCTATTTTATAGCCATTTTCATTGATTTGAGTCAATTCTTGAACCAACAGTAAACTGACTTATCTAATCTTACATCTTTATAGTGGATAAAAGTTCTATACTTATTATCTCATTGTTCATAAACATATTAGTCATTTTTACTTGTTTTGTTTCTAGATTGATTTCAAAATTCTTTTTTCAGTTTAAAAAAATCCCCACTGTAACCATGTGTAACTTATAAGTTAGGAGACAATGAAAAAAAAAACACACATATTCACAATTCCCCTCTAGAGATATTGTAAATCTTTCCACTATTCAAAATTTTAAAATATTATTTATTAAAATTCTGAAAAATTTTCTTTGGATATGTTCTGGATATATCTTTCTGGAGATATTTCTTTACATTCCTTGTGTGTGTGTGTGTGTGTGTGTGTGTGTGTGTGTGTGTGTGTGTGTTACTGGGGATGGAACCCAGGGGCATTCTACCTTTGAGCTACATACCCAGTCCTATTTTTTATTCTTTATTTTGAAACAGAGTCTCACTGAGTTGCAAAGGGCCTCACAACAGAGTCTCACTGAGTTGCAAAGGGCCTCCCTAAATAGCTGAGGCTGTCTGTGAAGCATGATCCTCCTGTCTCAGCCTCCCAAATGCTGGAATTACAAGCATGCACCATCACACCTGGCTCTGTATTCTGGTTTTAGTTAGTTAATAATATTATTTTATATACGAGATATATTTACATTGGCTATTTTGTTCTATAAAGTATTAATCTTTGGATATTTATAATTTAGTCTCTCTACTCATTTCTTATTAATTTAAAAGTTACTTCACTTGAATTTTCTGAAGATAATCATATTATCTGAAATTAATAATCATTTTGTCTTTTTTTTCTAACATTCACACATTTTAGGTATTTTCCATGCCTTACTGCCTACACTAGAAATTTTAGAACATTGGTAAAAGAATCTTTGACTTCTCCCCAGTTTCATATAGAAGGTTCTACTGACTTATTCTCATTCATGATGTTTGTTATAGTTTTATTATTGATAGCCTTTACCTCTCTAAGGTAATCTTCCTCTTCTGAGTTTATCATAAGGTTTTATTAATAATGTATATGTCCTCATAATTTTCAGCATCTACTGAAATAATTATAAGGTTTTTATTATTTCAACCATTAATATTTATCCTTTTATCTCTTTCCTATAATACAGAGGGAATTTGTTGGAGTGCTGTTTAGCAGGATGGTAAACTTTTCTTACTTGAGTGCCTCTTGCCATTTTTTCCCTCCACAATGAATTTACTAACATTCTATTTTCTGACAATCTTTTGATTCACAGTAAATAGTTTATTTTCTAAAGGGTAAATAAAGATGGCTTACTCTACTGGTTAAAATCTATGGTGCAAGTTTGAAGTTGGCAACTGTCTTATAGACATGGAGTGTGCCCTAGCCAGGAACTAGCTCTAGCCGCCACTTCTAGAACAATTTCAATAAAGAATAGCAAGGAAATAAAAATATCAGCCAGTACACTCTGAATGCATGTTGCTGATAAACGATGAACCACAATAGCAGAAAACTCTGTCATAGGAGCTTTGATCCTAACACTTCCATTGATGTTATGTGCATATATGAAATTAACAATGCTAATCTCAATATCATGTATGGGGTTGGAGAGGAAGCCAGGAGGAAGCTCACCAAGTGCTGTGTGCATGTATGACTCTATCACTCTGAATTACATTATGATAAAAGAATGCAATACACACATAAAAGTATATTTGAAAAAGCTCAATAAACATAAAAAGTCATATAAGAACAGCATCATTCGACTTCTCTCCCGTCACTCTGGCACATGAATATGCATGCACAAATACACAAGTACACAGGGATGGCCCATGTTGAACATTGTCCAGGACAGTTTCTCTTGAGTTTTTAAGAATGTAGTGATCATTTTCATTTAGATTTTTATTCATTCAATCATTCAACTCATATTCATTCAAGAGACTACTAATGTGTGGCATCTTATATGCTAGGTTTTGGTGATGTATCTTTACTAAATGATACATAATTTTTGTCTCTGTGGAACTTACACAGGCAGAAGTAAGACTCAAGTCTTTTTCATTTTCATTTATTTGTACCTTGCCAGACTTTATAGAGTGTTAGTTTACCATTTGCTGCTTCATTTAGTTATACAGTCCTGCATAGTTTTGTTAATTGCTGATGGTCTGAATGTTTCTGAATTCTTCATTCAATATGTGCCAGGCACTGTTCTGGACACTGGGGATTACAAGGTGAATAAAAAAAAAAAAAAAAAAAAAAGCAAAAATCTTTGTCCCCACGGGAATTACTTACTACTTTTTAATGAAATCCTGACTCCAGTGCTTTGTAAAATCATTCAACTTTATTTTGCTGTCCATACCATAAACCCTAAAAATAAAATTAAAAAAAGGAAAAAAGTGAATCAAGCATTCTGGAAAGATAATAATGCAAGAGTTGGTACAAAAAATAATTCCCAGTTAATAATTATTTAAATTGAATTTCACATAACCTTCTTCTCTAGATAACTCAATTATTTGTAATTTTAATAAATTTCAATATATATGACTCCAGCTTTTCAAGTAGAACACCATAAAACAGACTCAGCAGGTTTCTGTACCCAGGTGCATTCCTCTGCTCAATTTTCTGGCTTCCTCAGCAGAAAACCTTAAATATTGGGCAATATGGTAAGAAGTAACTACATGTGTTTATTAGGTTGTTTTAATGGGAGAGCCTCCCTCCACCCCCCCCACCTCCTGCAAACAATGGGAAGCAGCGTGAAGTAAGGACTTTCTGGCTTCACCTCGTGACTTTGAATAGAAGCCATGTACAAGTGGGGCTACTGTTGTAATTACTGAGGATTTTCTATATGCAGAGCACGATGCTACACACTTTATATTTACAGACCATAATCCTCAGAATAATCCTAAAGTAGGTAAGATTAGTATCCACATTTTGTAGAAGAGGACACAGGACGTAAGAAATTGGTTCAATATGGCACATCTAGTTAAGTAGTGAATTCAGGATGTCATGAAAGCCACCAGGGACTGAGCTTTTAAAAAAGGAAGGCCAGGGACAGGAAATGAATCTGCACACTTAGCCAAACATGTTAAGAATGTGAACTAACTCACTCCTAGTTTTCACAGCGTTTCAGAGATTAAGTAAATAATCTTCAGCAGAATCCGATCCAAGCGTGCAATTCTTTGCATTCAGCACATGAACTTGCTAAGGAAGAAGACCATTTGCTGCAGAGAATGCTTCTATTTTACACCATCCTGATGTCTGGTGATGACCTTCCCTGGCTTCTTTCCAAGGACTACATTGGAGCAAACCACCTTTCCCCCCGCAGGTTGTCTACTTACAGATCATAACAGGAAAACAGAGAGAGGCCAGAGCTTGTCTCAGGTAGACACTGTTCTTCTGTACTATGAAGATTTTCAAGCAACCTGCCAGAGAGCCTTAAAACTTCAAGGGTTCACCATAGTTTGCTGTCAACGCACAAACTTGCCTTATCACCAGCCTTTCTGTGTTTATAGAAACAAAGAGGAACCTGACCTCCACAGAGGCCTCAGAAATACCAAGAGGATCTGCTTAACCATTTCCCATCTTCCTCTGCCTTTGTCCTTAACTTCATCACTGTTAGAACTTAGAAGCACTTGCTATGTGTCCAGCACTCTCCTAAGGCATTTTCATGTATTTTAAGCCTTGTAACAGTCTTATGAGGTCAACCATTAACTCATTTTGATGAAATAGAGGCTGTGAATGCTTAACTGCCTCAAGTTCACACAACGAGGAACAAAATCTCAATCATTAAAACAGATCTATTCAACACCAAAAGATGTGTTCTTGACTACAACATTACAGGCTTGCCTTAAAGGATTTACAGTGGGGTTTAGGATCAAAGAGCTGATCACATGATCTAAGATAAACCTGGATTCACATAAAGCGAGAGGGTTGAGATTGAGAAGTCTTGAATCTAGGGTCCCTGGGTCCCTGAGTGTCCACAGATAGGTTTGAGCCCCCTAAACCTGGGGTGAGTAAACCTTTTTTCCTAGAGGGCCACATAGTAACTACTTCAGACTTTGCAAACCATAAGGCCTCTCTAGTTTTGTAGGGCAAAACTGTCACAGACAATGCACAAATGAATGGGCCAGGCTGTATCCCAATAAGACTTTATAAAAACAGGTGGCTATCACATAGGCTCTAACTGATATGCAAATTCTACATTCATGTATGTATGAGCGCTTTTGTTTTTGCTATTAGGAGATCCATAGCTTTCTATAATTTCTCAAGTAAGTTGAGAAAATTCAAGATGGTTCTGGTCTAAATGGTCTCTAAATGAGTTTAGGCATACACATTCCAGAGTTCTGTAGTTTTACATGCCTTTTCAATTAATAATCACTTGAGATGCTTTCTCCTTATCAGATTTTTCTGATGGATTCGTTACGAACTTTTAAGTGGACAATAATTACTGTCTGTTGAGAAGCAAACACGGGTCACATTACCATTGTAACCTCCCCTGGCTTCTCTGGTCAGATGATATTGGCAACAGCACAAATACATTCCAGACCGGAATATAGTAACTGGGTCTTGCACCAGATATTACGGGATTTGCTGAGGCTTTTTCCTCTTGCAAGAGACCGCTTTCTGTGTTCCACTGAGCTTCCTCCACAGAGAGAACTCACCTGTCCCATTCACATTTGTGTGCAGCGTGGATTCCTGGAGTTAGCTAGGTGTGCTCAGGTAATGGTGTGGAGGGGAGAGACGTTGCTAATGTCTTTGGCTGATGCATCCCTGGCTCTCTTCCTCAGGGAAACATTGCTCTTAGGACTACCTGGCTTCATGAGTTAAGAGTATTCATTACCTGCACCATAACAGCATGTACATGGTTTGGATATGGTTTAAGTGCATCCCCCAATGATTCACCTGTTGGCAGCAGGGTCCTCAGCATGGTGACTGTCAAGAGGAGATGGAGTTTTAAGAGATGGGGTCTCAACCAGGTGCAGTGGTGCAGGCGTGTATGTAATCTTAGCTCATAGGCTGAGGTAGGAAGATCCAAGTTCAAGGCCAGCCTGGGCATCTTAGGGAGATCCTGTCCCAAAATAAAACAGGGTGCAGATATAGTTCAGTGGTAGGGTGCTTGCCTAGCATGTTCAAGGCACTGGGCTCATTCCTAGTGTTGCTAAACAAACAAATAAATAAAAGCTAGGCATGGCAGTGTAAGCCTTAACCCCAGTATCTGGGAGGCTGAGACAGGATCACAGGTTCGATGCCAGCCTCAGCAACTTGGTGAGGTATCTCAGCAACTTAGTGAAACCCTGTTTCAAAATAAAAAATAAAATAGGGCTGGAGGTGTAGTTTCGAGGTATAAAAGCTATTTGGTTCAATCTCTAGTATACTCTCTAAACGAATAAACAAACAAACAAACAAACAAACAAACAAGCAGGTGGAGCCTGGTGGAAAGTTTACTTGTTTTTCTCTGGCTTTCTGTCTCCCGTTTCTCTCTCATGTGTTCCCATCATTTATGATGTTATCTGTCATGAGGCCTTTATCAGAGCCAAGCCAAGGACAAGTCTCCAGAACAGCTAGAGAAGTAAGCCTCTTTTAAAGTACTCAGCCTCAGCTACTTTGTTATAGTAATGGAAAATGGACTAACGCAGTATACCTTTACTCTGCCTCCCACTCCCTGGGTCTTATCTTTCCTACCTAGAATCTTGACGGGGGGTAGGGGAGGAATGTTTGATTATATTCACTGTGGCCATCACAGAGCCTGGTACCATGCTTTGCATATATGTGATGGGAAAATCAAGAGCTAGAGAAAAGAAACTAAATGCGTCTTTTTAAAAAAGGTTACTATTAAGCCGGGCGTGGTGGCACACGCTTGTAATCCCCGTGCTTGGGAGGCAGAGACAGGAGGATCGCTCAGGTTCGAAGCTAGCTGCGTGCACTGGCTTTGGAGACCCTGTTTCCAAGTAAAAATAGGTCTGGGAGTGTAGCCTGGAGGTAGAAGGGCTTCCAGGAACCCTAGTACCACCAAAAAAAAAAAAAAAAAAAAAAAAAAAAAAAAAAAAAAAAAGGTTATTAGCACCAAGATCCTTGAAAGCCACAGCCAGTTTTAAATTCTTGTATCACTTTTGAAAATCAAAACAGGGGTTGTCTAATTGACTTGAGTAACAACCAAGATCAAGGTCAAGTACTTTAAATTTTAGAAACAACAACAAATCCCTGGTATATTAAAACAAGAAGTACAAATACTATGAATCATAATTGGATTGTCTTTATATTCTAGATTTTTCTTTTTTTTCTTTTTCTTTTTTTGGTGGCACTGGGGGTGGAACCCAGAGGCTTTCTACCTCCGGGCTATACTCCCAGACCTATTCTGTATTTTATTTGGAAACAGGGTCTCACTAAGTTGCTGAGAGCCTCACTAAGCAGCTGACGCTGGCTTCGAACCCGTGCGATCCTCCTGTCTCAGCCTCCCAAGCGTGGGGATTACAGACGTGCACCACCACGCCCGGCTATATTCTAGATTTTTCTAAGAATGAAGAACTGGGCATAAGGGAAGAGCAGGAGAAAAAAAATAACAAGAGAGGAAGAAATGGCAGAAACTGAAAGAGAAGGGGAGAATGAAACAAGGGCAATAAAGACACGAAGAGAAATACAGACAAAAGGAAGCACGGAGTGAGTCTAGAGGCTAAACGGCTACTGCTGGGTTGAAATTCAGTGTCATTGGGATACAGCTGTTTCTCACAGCAAGTGACTCCCAAAGAAGGAAATAAACCAGCAAATGGAAATAACAGGAGTATAAATCACTTAGCCAGTACTTATGGAGACTTTATTTCACATTAGACTCCTCTCTATATTTCATCAGGATTAGTGTTAGCTCTCTAAAATGAAACATCAGTAAGAGGACCACATGGTGCCGACTGTACCCCCAACTAATATTCCAGCTCAGCTTTAATTACCATGCTCATCTGGAAAGCAGCATGGTGCCAGGAGATAGAAATGGGTCACGGAGAGCCTGGGTTCCTGTCCTGGCACATCGTCGTATGACCTTGCTTGGCCAAGCTCTGGGCCTCAGTTTTTTTATTTCATTTGTTAACCACGAGTAAGAACTCCCTCTTCTGAGTATTCCACTCTTCGTCCTCTATATTCACATGCTTGGATAAGTATAAAATGCTAGATAAGTGTAAAAATGACCTTGTTCTCTTCGCTGTTTTAACAAAGCAGTGGGTAGGCGGGGGGTGGGGACGGTGGCATTTGGTACAGAAGCGTTGGTGACTCAATGAGATGTCTCTTTTTCCCCCTCAGTAATATCTGGTCTGGGATTATTACTGCTTTCTCAGTGTTTTCGGGCATACGTTCTTCCTTCAGAAATGCCAAAGGTGAAAAATACTATTCCGCTGCTATAATTTGTCACCCTCGCTGCCCGAGCAAGACACGCATAGACAGTTTGGTAATTAAGCTTTTCAACGCTGCATCATAAAGTTTTATTCTGGCAAAGGCTATATTTATCAGCTAACAAGTATTAAATCACCCCGCTGCTCAAGCCGTTCCTCACTTGAATATGCTCCTTTCAAAACAGAGCGGTTTTCCTTGGCTGGCTTGATTAATAAAAGTTCCTATTTGGAAATATGGTGATGATGTGTGGTCTTGTGGGGCCGAAATACACACATGTCAGCCACTGACCCACGTGGCGCTGACCCCGGTCTCCCCGGGGAGCTGACACCTTTGCCCTGTGGTCGTCGAGGGCACCTTGCCATCTGACTTCCATCGCCCCCCAGCCAGCAGGAGATATATAACATTTCATTTCTAAAGAGGAAGAGGCAAATGGAAATCCAAATGGAAAAGGAGTTTTCAAAATGATTCGAATAGCAAAGTGACACTGATCTCCACATTAAAGAAGGCTGAGTTTCCCCCTCCCATTGCAGTCCTATCAAAACATACTTAGAATTAATAGGTATTAAGAGTGGTTAGTACTGGATTAGAAGAGTATTTTCTAAGTAACGCGCTTCTTTCTTTATAAATCTTTTCTCCATCCTTTGCAGGATATAAATACATAAAATGAACACAGCAGTGTTTTAAAGGTTCAGGATGAGGCCAGCCTCGGTGCTTAAAGGTCCAGTCAAATGGCTGTAGAGTTAGATTTGTTAACAAACAATAAATGCATTCGAATTAGTTTTCTACTATATTTTAGGAAAAATCAAAATAAAGACAAATGTTAATCACTACTATGGGCCACAATAGTGAAAAAAATCACTACTTTTGATTAATTTACACCAGAAACTATTAATTTTCTTTTTGTTTCTTTACTTTCAAAAAATAAACATTAACCATATGTATGCATTTTGGTTATCTGTTGACACTGTTTTTGGGTTTGGGTTTTAGTACTTGGGATTGAAACCAGAGGCATTCTACCTCTGAACTATACATTATCAGCCCTATTTTACTTTGGTACTGGGGATTAAACCCAAAAACCTTCTACCTCTGAACTACAACCCCAGTCCTAGTTTATTTTTTATTTTGAAACAGGGTCTTATTAAGTTGCTGAGGCCTCACTAAGTTATTGAGGCTGGTCTCGAACTTGTAATCATCTTGTCTCAGCCTCACAAATTGTGCCACCATGCCTGGTTATTTCAGTTTTTTTAAAAAAAGGTCTTATCTATTTACTGCTAAAAGGAAACATAATAATATGTCATAGAATCACAAACCCATTTCTCACTTGAATATGCTCCTTTCAAAACAGAGCAGTTTTCTTTGGCTGGCTTGATTAATAAAAATTCTTATTTGGAAATATGATGATGATGTGTGGTCTTGTGGGGCTGAAATACACACATCACCTTGTAGATACGTCATCAAGTACCAGTGAGTATGTACATGGGATAATGGGCATGTAAGTGTGAGTCTTTTGAACACTCCCGAGGTAAAAAGTCTTTTGTCAGATTTAGTTGGGAAAATGCAACATTTCCTTTTCTTTCAAAATGATAAAATAGAACTCAGCACTTTGCTCTTCAAATTAGCAACAGGTAGCTTGTTTGAAAGGCTGGGATCAATTTCTCTCCAGCCAGCCAGGCATGGGGTCAAGACACTGAAGCATAAGGGTGACGTGCTGAACCACTAAGTTGGCAAATATTGAAGTATTTTAAGTGCATCTATTTTCTGGTTCAGTAATTTTTTTTTGTCAGACAAAAAAATTCATTAAACTTGACACAGTCTAAATGTCACAGCATATATGGGAGAGTACATAAAGGTGACAGCAACGGCTATAGAAGACACAGAAGTTAAAGACTGATAGATTTTCACTCCATTCCGATTTACTTTTTACCCTTCGTATTAAGACCGGGATTTGTTTTGAGTTTAGAAAGTGATGTGTGACTTGGGAAATCAAGTCGAATCTTGTTATTTTCTGAAAATCTTCAGGGATCCCCTTTGTCAGTCAGGTTGCCCTTCCAACTGCGATACGAACACGGTGGCAGAGAAGACTCACAATTCCAATCACTTAATAACTTGGGAAATAAACGAGAAACAAAACATTACACTCTGTGATCCAAATTTGGAGCATTCTTGTAGTTTGTTAATTTGCAAAATGTTGATTTGAGGACATATTTGAAGACTTCAAACGGAGACTTAATAATGATTATTTTTTATTCAGAACTGAGGTTTTCAAAAAGAACAGAAGTCTTGGTACATGAACTGGCACTTTTGATTTAATATAAATTTGGTGGTGAGTTATTATTATTCTTAAGGTACCATTTTTCCTCCAACAAGGATTGGTCACACAATTCAGAAAAGTAGGGAAAGGAGTAAAGTACAAAGAGCTTTCATTCTCAGATGGGTTGTAACTATCAAAATTACAAAATTGATTTTATACTCCATATGAAAAATGACAATAAAGGACAATTTTCCAGTAATTTCTCTCAACAAACTAGAAAACAAAGTAATCAATAACAGAAAGTTGGGAAAACAAACAAACAAACAAAAATCCAAAACAAATACAGAGAATAAGAATACAGGCACTAAAAATGATTCTTTAAAGCTTCGATAACACATAGGGCTGAAGCGATGCAGCCATCAAAGTTGGACTGAGTAAACCCATCCCCTCCGCACAAGAGGAGGGGTCTGAGATGAAGAGTCATCTGGCCGGGACAGTTGGCAGCAGCCTTTGTAACCTGAAAAAGTAAAAGAAAGGATTGCAATTGACATCCTGTGCTCTGCTGTGCTGTGGCAGCAAAGTCCACCTCAAGAAGGCTTTTCTCCTTAGAGAAAGCAAGATTTCTCATAAGAATACAGGAAAAAAGACCCCAAGCAAAACAAAGCAAAAAACCCAGGCCCCATCAAACTCCCTCCCACCCAGATGTTTACACACACATTCTTCAATGTTTAAAATTTTGGTTATTAGGTAAAATGATGAGATGTAGGTTGAACTTTAAAATTAGTGGGTGCTATGGTCTAATGATAATAGGTCATGAGGGATTGGTGTCCTTATAAAATAGGCCCAGGGGAACGTGTTGATCCCCTGTTCCATGGGGACACAGCCAGAGGTGCCACCTAGGAGGAAGTGGGCCCTCACCAGACACTGACTGTGCTGACACGTTGACCTTGGACTTTCCGGCCTCCAGAACTGTGAGAACTAAGTTTATTTTTGTTTATAAGCAACCCAGTCTATGATATTCTGCTATAGCAAGCAAAAGGACTAAGAGCACATCCTCCCTCTTCTAGCTTCCCCTTTCTTCTTCTTCCTTTTTTTCTTTCTTACATATCTCCTAAGCTCTGTTTTGAGGGAGGCCCTTTGCTGGGTACCAAAGCAGCAGAATTTTAAATTCTCACTGTCCTGTCCTATAGAAGCTCAGAATCTTGAAAGTAAGGCTGACCTAGAGGCAGGGTGGCTACCTTCTGATATTTACTGAGTGTGCCTCCTTTGTGCCAAAATGTGTTTCATTTGCATCCTGCATTTTGTGAGTGACTCGATTCATTGAAACCAATCCATATAGGTGACTGTGGAAGTCTGATGGATGCCTAAGAGTTTACAAGGAAATAGGGGAGGGTCATCCCAAGGAGAGAGAGCAGTGTGTTTGAATGTTTGAATTCCCAATCTATGGGCAAGAGGGCAAAGTGTGCGTAGGAAACTGTAAGCAGGTCACTGTGGGGTGTGTGTGTGTGTGTGTGTGTGTGTGTGTGTGTGTGTTGGGGAAGGACGCTGACTGGAGGAATGGATATGGCAGAGAAGCTAGATAGGAGGGAGATAGTGTTTCAAAACTAAAAAATGAGCCTAGTGTGGTGGCGCACGCTTGTAATCCCTGTGCTTGGGAGGTGGAGACAGGAGGATCGCACAGGTTTGAAGCCAGCTGTGTGCGCTGGCTTAAGAGACTCTGTTTTCAAATAAAAATATAAAAATAGGTCTGGGAGTGTAGCCCGGAGGTAGAAGGGTTTCCAAGAACCCCGGTACCACACAAAAAAACCCCAAAAAACTAAAAAATGTAAATGAATAAAAATGTCCATAGAAAATGTAGAGTTAATTACTTATGAGCTAAGTGGAGAGAATGAGCTGAAGCTGGAGATTTGGTTTGTTTTTATAGAACCAGGTTTATAATGTTTGAAATGAAAGGAGAGGCACTGGGAAAAACTGTTTTCAAAATTAGGATGGATGATGCCAATAAGCACTGCCAGTGAGGAGAACGAGTGGGAGGTGAATGTGGTTATCTTAGATTCTGAGACAGTTGGCCATGAAAGCACCAAAAACTCCCTAGAATACCAAGACATGCAACTTATCATACCGGCAGCCTTGCTTGGGATTGCTGTGTGGCACACCTTTGGGGAGCATCATTCCCATAGACTACCATGGGGCAGTTCTGCTCTCTTTTTTGCAGGTTTTTTATTTTATTTTATTGAGAGTTATAACCTAAAGGCTATGAGGATTGGCTTGTTTAAAAATCAGGGAAAAAAATCAAGACATGTAATAAACACAATCTGAATAATGGTGCTGAGACTTTGGTTCTAAATAGCCGGAGTTAGTCTATCCCTTTATAATTTTTTAAAAGCAAAAATAACTGCATAGAGATTTCTATTTACATGCTATATCTTGCTTTAGCAAAAGAGGTGATACTATGACTTCCTTGTCGAACTTCTACGATAGAGATATCTAGCTGTCTGTGTCACAAACACAATGTTAAGGGCATCTTCTCACTTTTCTGAAGGTCACTGCATAACAATCTTGCCAATCACACACATAGCAGATAACCCTGATGTCGCCAGTAAGTGGCTAAAATAGTGTACAGTATATCTGAAGAAGCACAGACTTGGAGACTCAATTTGAATCCGAGGCTGTCTGCGAACCGCGATCCTCCTGTCTCAGCATCCTAAATGCTGGGATTATGTGCCACCACGCCTGGCTTCAATGAGAACTTTTTAACTCCTGCTTTAGATAGAATTTTTAGCAACTTGGATTATTTGGTTTATGAACAAAACACCGGAAGGAAGAAAACTTCCAGTTTCCTAGATATTAGCCATTTCAGAAAGCGTCAAGTGATACTCTGAAAATAAGGAACACTTTATAAAAACCCACAAGACAAGAACAAGAAGAGAGACAAATAACTTTCTAGCCCTTAATAGGCCCCAAAGGTGGCAGCTATTAGTTGTCCTGCACCATTAATGTTCACAATGATGCCCCCAGTTTTCAAAATCCAATTCTATTATGCATAAATATTCAGTGCTCGCATTTCTTGAATGTCCACTGCATATTAAATGCTTTAGACGCACACCTCATTTAATTCGCAAGCAAACCTATGAGATGTTTGCTATTATTCTCCTTTTACAAGTGAGAAAGTAGAGATTCAGAGAGACTGTTATTTGCTCAAAGACAGAAAGATAATAGATAAACAAAGAGGGATTCAAACAGAGAAGGCCGACTCCAGAACTCACACTGCCGCCACTTTTAGAAACGTTTCCATAAAGACTTGATTTAAGTAAAACAAACACACAAAAAAGGTTTGAGTAGTCACTTAGCTTTAGGCCTCTAAAAAAGTCTTATAAATGAGATAGCTCATTGATACATATCCATCTATACAGGTACATATGTATGTGTCTAACACACACACACACACACACACACACACACACACATATCTCTATTTGCAGTGAATTTTTGACACATTCCCATTGACATCCCTGTAATGATAAACTATGCCATTATTAAGCATACAAATATTAAGCAGAAGAGAGCTTGAGGGAAAAAGTTCTGCCCAGTTGTGAGCTGGTAATTTATCAGTGCTGTGTAATTTAATTTGTTGAGTGGTATATGCCAGATGCCAGATCACATGGCTGGAAAACTGGGCCACTGATTAGTCAGTCTGCAGTTTGCATGAAATCAATCTCACTGCATTTAGGTGGAATCGCCCATTTTGTAATTACCCAATGAGGAAAATATGAAAACACGGAGTGTATGTTGGCAAGCTCCTTCAGCCCTCTGAAGCAAAGAGCCCTGCAGTGGAGGAGCACGTAATTGTCAAAGCCACAATCTGTCACAATAACGCAGCCTTTGGCTATGCTTCCAGCCACAGTGAGGAACCACATCTCAATGACTGTGTTTAAGAGAGATGTCAGGGAGGCTGAAAAAACCCCTTGGAAATCCAGGTTGCTCTGGTTCACATGTGGGCTGGGGCTGGGCAGGAAGAACTCTGGCCAGCTCTAGAGTGGCTAATGTATGTCTCTATACACTCAGATGGTAACTGGATTGGATGAAAAATTCAATGCAGAAGTGGTTTTATTTGTAAGTGATTTGAAACCATGTGAATTTGTCTTGTGATGTCTGTCTACCTGTGGGATAAAATGCTGACTCCTAAGGCTGAGAGAGAGAGAGAGAGAGAGAGAGAGAGAGAGAGAGAGCACATGAGCTCTTCATAACAGACATTTTCCTTCCATTAAAGTTTCCTGTCCTGCTACTGGTCTCATCTTTGCCACATGCTCTATCTTCATTCAAACTAAGGTTTTTCAAACACTTCTTTTTTGTGGTGCTTCTATGGCTTTGAACAAGCCATTCTGTGGGGTGGTGATGTATCCTTCCCCCTCTTTTCTGACAAGTAATTGCTCATCCGTTGAGACTCAGTACAGATGCTACCTGCTCTGGGGTCTTCTTGCTCTGTCAGGGAAGTGCCTTTTCAGCAGGTTATTTATATCTATTATTACTTGCTATTTTGTACCATAGTTATGTCTGTGCCCATCTCCCTTCCTAGACTACATACTCCTAAAAGTAGGGATTGGGATTCACTAAATCTTTGTAGCCAAGGCTGTGATCAGTGCCTAGCTTATACTCTATTAAAATGTGCAATAAATGTTTATCTAAAGTTTCAAAAAGATAATATTCTATACACAGCTGATCAAATGAAGGTCTTCACAGAGATCAATTTACTAAAAAAGTGTTATTTGAGGCTCCCGTAGAGCTGGGCAGAAACGCAAATGGATGTCCTACTATAGTAGGAAGGCTCTCAATAATGATGAATGGAGGGCTGTCCTCTTGCCTCTGATTGTGAATGTCTCATGTGTCATGTATTAATTCAAACCACATAAACATGCTGTTTCTGTAAGTCAGAAATAATAGACTATGCTGGGCGGGAGACAGGAGGATTTCACAGGTTCGAAGCCAGCCTCAGCTACTTAGTGAGGCACTCAACAACTTAGTGAGACCCTGTTTCCAAATAAAATACACAACAAGGGTCTGGGAGTGTAGCCCAGAGGTAGAAAACTTCTGGGTTCCATCCCCAGCACTACACACACACACACACACACACGCACACACACACGCGCGCGCGCGCGCACACACACACACACAGACTATTGTCAATTTTTGTATAGTATGGCCTTATAGATTCTTTGTATCCATGATTATTAACTAAAAAAATTAACACAAAAAAGTCCTGTTGGTGTGAGGATGAAATTAAATATGAAAAAAAGAAGGACAAAGAAGACTGAGTACTTCCGAAATATAATAGTTGATAGTAAAAAAAAATAAAAGAATTCAGTGTTTTGCATGACAATGTCCATTCTTCCTTCTACATCTATGAGGACAACTAAAGTATGGCCTTGGACTAGAAAACATTTACCCACAGAACAATCTCAGTGGTTTTGTGTAGAGGCTATATTTCAGGCTATCTTTAAGGACTTGGCCACCCGGTCCTTTCTGAAACACAGCACTAGATGATGTTCAAATGGACTGGTCAAGAATTCTGATCTCATAAATCCTAATCCTATATGTGCAACTAGCTTACTGAGGGAACGTGGCTGACCTGTGAATAGTCAAGTTCTTGCTGCTGCATTTCTCATCGTTTTTAATGCTATGGATGAAAGTGGTACCTCATTTAATTGAATCTAATGTATCACCTATTGGAAGAGGCACTGATATTTTTACATACAAATGAAAAAAGAAAAGGAGTGGTATCAACATGACAGAAGATTTTAATTCTTTTGAAGAGCTACATCTTTCCAAAAGAATTAGTTGACAATACTATAGTAATATGTGCACATTCATGTTTATTGCAGCATAATTCCCAATAACCAAATTATGGAACCAACCTAGGCGTCTGTCTACAGATGAATGGATATTAATGGATAAAGAAAGTGTGACATATACACACGATGGAATGTTAGCCATAAAAAAAGAACAAAATTATGTAATTTGCAGGAAAATGCATGTAACTAGGGAATATTATGCACGGTGAGATCAACCAATTTCAGAGTCAAGGGTCACACGTGTTCTCTCATCATGGAAGCTAGAGAGGAAACAGGCGACAAAAGGGATTTCAAGAAAAACCAGTAGAAGAGGGCAAGGGGACAGGGGAGGGAGGTGGGAGAAGACAAAGGAGGACTGAGGAAGGAAACAATTCAAATAATGCTATGTTTATGTGTGGGGGTATCACTACCAGTCTCACTAATACGTACGGGATGAGGGGAGTGATGCTGGATGCAGAGGGAAATTTCGAGGGACCAAGGGGTATGTGCATGTATGTCTCACCACTGTGAGCTTCACTATACTGTATAATTACAGTGCACCAATAAAAGTATAAACATCTTATTTTATATTTGCTAGAAAAGTCCCTAAAAATCATCCACACACAGGTCTTTTGCAAATACAAAGAGGAAATAAAAGAGAAATACACTGGTTAAGCCTTTCTGAAAGCTTCTTTGTATTCGGAATTTGACTTCTCTGAAGCACTCCTTGACTCAGCGCTGTAGATGTCTGATGTCTGCGCTCTGCTCTGTGCTATCTGTCCTCTGTGCCACCGAGAACATGGGCAGTGCAGCGCGTCTCCCAACACTGATCCCCATGCTGCTCTTCTGGGGTTTTCCTCTGGGCCACAGATAGCTATTTTACAAGTTTAGATTATACATTTTTCTCTTCAGAGGAGGATAAAGAGTTTCAGACAGCAACCAGAACTCACATTTTTTCCTCAAATGGCCTTCAAATAATGTGATTATTTATTTATTTATTTATTTATTTATTTATTTATTTATTTATTTATTTATTATTTATTTGGTGGTACTGGGGTACCTGGAAGCCCTTCTACCTCCGGGCTACACTCCCAGACCTATTTTTACATTTTTATTTTGGAAACAGGGTCTCCTAAGGCAGTGCGCGCGGCTGGCTTCGAACCTGTGCGATCCTCCTGTCTCTGCCTCCCAAGTAGGGGGATTACAAGCGTGCGCCCCCACGCCCGGCCGATAATGTGATGATTTAAATAGCAAGCAATGCCGGGCGTGGGGGCGCACGCTTGTAATCCCCGCACTTGGGAGTCGGAGACAGGAGGATTGCGCAGGTTCAAAGCCAGCCGTGCTGGCTTAAGAGACCCTGTTTCCAAAAATAAAAAAAAAATTGGTCTGGGAGTGTAACCCAGAGGTAGAAGGGCTTCCAGGAACCCCAGTACTGCAAAAAAAAAAAATTAATAATAATAATAAATAAATAGCAAGTAGCTGCCCACTGTGAGTTTAACAATCACCAAGTTCAGATGCATGAAAACTACATGATGACCATCTCTTGGTGCACACACACCGGCTGGATGGTACCTTACAACTGATGAAATATGGGAGATATTAAACAGGGTGAGGGGAGACATACCTGCTAGCAAATATCAAGTCAACAGATAGTGAAGAAGTGGCAGGATTCTTTAAGCAGGGCCTTGGTGGCGCACTGCAGTTCAGTGTTGGGATTCCTAATGTCTTTGGCATTGCTGGTTAAACCCTCCATTTTTTCAGTTCACCTAAATGAGCAGCCCGGAGTGAGACTGACAGAGATAGAGTGGTGATCAGAGAATCGATTTGTTCATTTACAAAGGTAAATGTACCAATTCCAGAGCCAAGTCTGGTTGTCTCCCCAGACCATTCATCTCAGTAGGTTAATTTCCCCAACTGGATCATAGATTATCAGGGCGGCACCCATGCAGCAACTGCTGACAGACATCACTAATCAATTGTGGCATTCTTCTCCACCGAGTGTAGAATTGCCCCAGCATCCTCCTCGCTTCAGTGCTCCAGGCAGCCACTACCAGTCAATTGGAGCTGGCACTTGAGAGGAATCCTATATACTAAGCCTGGATGAGAAGATTGCAGAGCAAACATGTAATTAGAAATAAAGGAGTTAAATATTCCTTTCTATTTTCCTCTTTCTCTTTTTTCCATTAAACCAGAATAGCCTGATGTGTTGCCCCTCTCCAAGCCAGAGATATTTCGATGCCAAGAAATAGGATCACATCACAGTCAGTCATTTTCTCCGGGTGATGCTGGGAGTCCAATTACAATTCCTCCTAATAACCTCTTAAACTCTCCTCTAGACTACTGTCCTTCCATGGGTCACATCCGTTCTCTGACTGCCATCTGAAAACAAAATAGAGGTGTTTTGGCTATGGCCATAGTTCTACAAGATTGAACATTAAACTACCAGAGCTTGTGGGGAAAACGGAGTTGGAGAAGATGATTCAAAACCTGTGGAGCGCTGGACCAACTACACAAATAATAAATATCATAAAGTAGATAGCACAGCTGTACTCTCTCAGCCGCTGCCTTTAGCTGCAATGATGTATTCTTTCCAGCCCCAGCCTGGGCATTAGGCTTCTCCTTCGAGGTGTAAGTCCTAGATAGCAACTGCTAGCCATTAACTGAAATTTAAAACAGTGTATAAAACCGGGCCTGGTGGCGCACACTTGTGATACCAGCATTTGGAAGGCCGAGACAGGAGGATCACGGTTCGTGGGCAGCCTCAGCTACTACTTAGTGAGGCCCTTTGCAGCTCAGTGAGATCCTGTCTCAAAAATAAAGAATAAAAAATAGGGCTGGGGGGTGTAGCTCAAAGGTAGAATGTCCTGGGTTCCATCCCCAGTACTGAAAAAAAAAAAAAAAAAAAAAAAAAAACAACCCACAGTGTCTAGGATGTAGCCCCCCGCCCCATCAATCCATCATTTTAGTGCAGGGAAGTGTCTTTGTTCCATCATTTGTACTTGCACCTTTGCTGCGGCGCTAATCACAGTGGAAGCTCTACAGCTTCAGGTCATCCAAGTAGTCACAACTTGTACAGAAGGAAGGCACATCTGTAGATTTTCATTTTTTTTAAAGATCTTTATATTTGGTAAGATTATATCTTTGCTTGTGAAAAAACATGCCTTGATTACTTCTGAACACAAACATGTATATAAAATCAATATGATTCTTCTAATATTGATCTCCTATTTCTCAACTGCAGACAGGGGATACATTCTAAGACCTCAGTGGATGCCTGCCTGAATTAGTGATTCATACTGAACCTTGCAGAGACAGTAGTCTCACCTTATTTGTGATTTAATTTCCCGTGGTTCAGCTGCCCACGGTCAACTTTGGTCCAAAAATATTACATGGAAAATTCTAGAAATAAAAATTCATAATTTTAAACTGCAAGCTGTTTAAGTAGTAAGATGAAATCTCATGCCATCTCTCTCACACTGTCCCTCTTTTTATACTCAGGATGTAAATCATCCCTTTGTCCAGCATATCCACACTGTATTCACTGCCTGCCCTGTGGCAGTTATTCACATAACTTTTATTGTAGCATATTGCTATAGTTGTTTTATTTTACTAATAGTTATTGTTGTTAATCTCTTACTGTGTCTAATTTATAAATCAAATTTTGATATGTATATAAAAATATGTGTATATAAGAAAAAAACATAGTATATATAGAGAGTTTGGTACTATCTGTGATTTCAGGAATCCATGGGGAGTCTTAGAATATAGCCCTAGTGGATGGGGGGGGCAAGGGACACTATATGAATTTTTATTTATATTTTATTTTATTTTTTGTGGGTCTGGGGATGGAACCCAGGGGCATTTGACCTCCGAGCTACACCCCTGCCCAATTTTTTATGCTTTATTTTGAAACAGGGTCTCAGTGAGTTGCGGAGGGTCTCACTAAGTAGTTGAGGCTGTCCGCGAACCACGATCCTCCGGTCTCAGCCTCCCAAATGCTGGGATTACAAGCGTGTGCCACAACACCCAGCTTTGTGTTTAATTTTTAAAACACAGGCATTATAGAAGTCTGTAGATGACTTACTGCCTTCTTACATCACATCCCCATGGGTCACTTTAATTAGCCTTGGGTACACAGGAGTCTTCACAGCAGATAGAGATGTCATCTCTTGTGCATTAAAAAAAAATATTCATCCATGCCAGTATCTGAGGATGACTTTTTACTTACATTGTTTCTGAGTTCAGGGAAAGCTTACTGTCTCCTAGCTACATGCTAACTCGCTTGGGGCAATTTCTGAGTAATAATTTCCTTGCTTTGGCATTCCCCATCCATTGTGTGTGTGAGGTACTGACCACAATGGCAGTGGAGAATTGCTCTGAGGGCTGAGATGGTATGGAGCTGATTCAGACATTCTCTGACTTCCTTGCCTTCCTCTACTCTGCTGCCAATGTAAATCTAATCCCATGCCATGGTGCATAAACAGCAGAAATTGAATATTTGGTTAGCTTATTCTTTTATAGCCCCTATGAAAAGCAGAAAGGCAGTAGTTCCCAAAAGACAATCTATGGCAAGATGAGAAAAATAAGAATTATAAGGTCTTTCAAAGAACTAAATGTATTTTATTTATAATATTTATAAAACCTGTTATAAGGTTGCATTTTTACTATTTTTTTTCAAAAAATTCTTGTAGCTGTGCTTTACTTTTTAAATTTTTAATTGCAGAGTTGTTATAGTTTAGCTTAAATATCTCCCAAAGGCTCATGTGTGAAAGGCTTGGTTCCCAGGGGGTTGCTATTGGGAGGTGGCAGGACCTTTGGGAAATGGGGCCTGATGAGAGAGAGGTGCTTACTTAGGTCATAGGGTCATCCTCTTGAAAGAGGACTGTGGGGCTCTGGCCTCTTCTTTCTCTCTTTGCCTCCTGGCCAGGTGAATAGTTTTATTTTGCCACTCCTGCTATAATGTGCTACCTTGACACAGAATCAAAGCAAGGGGGGCACTCAATCATGGACTGGAACCTCCAAGACAGTGAGCCAAAGGAAACCATTTCCATTTATACATACATTATCTCAGGTATTTCATTATAGCAACAGAAAGCTGACCAACAAAATGATACAAAGATGATATGTTATATTGGTTCCCAAAACATGACTTTAGTTGTCCATGAGATGAAATTTCATGAAACCACTGGTTTGGGGGTAGGGCTTGATTTGTCTCAGAGCAATAGTTTCTGTCTTCCTGGAAAATGTTTTCCCTAAGAGGAGCTGGGAGGCAGGGATGGGCTAAGGTAAGCTTTGACATACCATCAGTATTCTCAAGTAACACTGAACATGTGGGTTTGAGCTTGGCCAGTGGAAGGAGTCATTTTTTAAAAACAGAATAAAATCTTGGTAAAACTTATTTCCAAGAATCCTGTACAACGTCCTTCTTAATCTAGACGGAACTGAAATGTAGAATCAGACATTCTTCATTTGTTCACCTGTAACTAAATGTGCAGGTAGCAAACATTAAAAACTTGGAGTTTGGGGATAACTTAATCAAATATGGAATGAATACCTACCTTCAAAGTGTTTATACTCTGTAGAGGAAAGGTTTTCCATTCTTATTATATTCTTTGTTATTGATTATAGCATCTATTATATGTCTGTTTATAAAAACAGAGAGAAGTAGAAACAAATGAGAGACTAGACCATACATTGATGTCAAGGAAAATGTCTGTCTACATATTTCTAGATGGGGAACTAGTTTAAGCACTTTGAGAAAGACAAGACTTCAGAGAATGTCAACATTGAGGAATACTATCCATCACTAAGTTTGTATGATACAGGGAAGGAAGATCTGGGACAGGAAAGCTGAATACAGATTTTGGTTTCCTTTAACATATAAGATGTTTTCTGTCAGCAAAACATAAAGATTTTTTTTTTTTTTTTTTTTGGTGGTACTCGGGTTCCTGGAGGCCCTTCTACCTCTGGGCTACACTCCCACGGGCTACACTTCCAGACCTATTTTTTAACTTTTTATGTGGAAACAGGGTCTCTTAAGCTAGCGAGGCTGGCTCCGGACCAGCGCGATCCTCCTGTCTCCCCCTCCCAAGCACGGGGATTACAAGCGTGTGCCACCACTCCCGGCCAAAACATAAAGTTTTGACCCCTTTCTCCTGTTAAAAAAAAATTCCTCTGGGGTTTGATGAAAATTCAGTAAAATATTGCTGACTCTTCTACACTTAAGTCATTACAACGCACTTTGGTCAGAGACGTTTCAACTTTAAAAGCCTTTGAGTCCTCAGAAGCAGCAAGCCATGGAGCTGTGTCTTATTTGTGTTTGTGTTCCTGGCATCTATTATGCCATCCTACATGGCTAGTGTTGAATAAATATTTGTCTAAAAAATATATACATACAGAAAAAATGAATTCAAACTATTGAAAGTTTTAAATTCTCAGTGTTCTAAAGGCCTATAAACATGGTAGATATTCTCTATTAAAATAATTTTCGGACTTCCGGGAAGATGGCGACCGAGAAAAGCGGGGCTTAAGAGCCCTGCTAACAACAAATCTCCATTACCACAAAATCAGCGCCTTTCAAAGCGAGAAAACAACATCACCAGAGAAACCAAAAAAATCACCAGGCTCCAGAGAGAAAGCAGACTGAGAACAGAGCTACAGAGGAGATCCTCACGCCCGAGGACGCGGCAGACGCGGCAGCAGCGCCATACTGCCGGCGAATTCACGGGACGGCCACAGCAAGCCGAGGGGAGCCACTGCGGAACAGCCAGGCGGGATTTCTCGGTGCAGAGGACATCTAAAGCTCCCAGTGTCTGAGCTCAGCACACGCTGCAGGGATTCAGAGTGGAAATCAAAACCAAGAAAAAAAAAAAAAAAACGCCAGCCCAACAGCCGAGGGCGTAGCAGCGGCGCCATATTGCCACCGGCAGCAGCAGCACCGAATTCACTACAGCTACATCTGCGTACTCAAGAACAGTGAGTCAAATTGCGGGCCACAGCGGAGAAATCCCAGTACTGTACTCCCTGGGACTTGACCCAGTGGGAGAGGGGCGGTGGCAGTGATATCACACCATAGGAGAACGTGCAACCTGGAACCCCCCACGGTCTAAAGCAGCCTCTATCGACTCTCTGGGTCGGAGACTCTGTGATACAACCCAGTAAAGGAGTAGTGGGGTCTGAGATACCATAGACTCGAGATCCAGAGCACCTTAAGTGAAGTCATAGTGACCCAAGGGAAGAACCCAGAGAAGGCACAAACTTCCGAAATCATGGGAAAGAGGAATAATACTGGAGCAATGAATGCTCACAACCCACAACATCAGAACCCGATAAAACAGAAAATCAGAGATTTCTAGAAGATCAAATCAGGAAAATAACTGTAGAAATAATAGAGGTGCTTCGAAAAGAACTCAGAGAGAGCCAAAAAGAGATAAAGGATGCAATTAATGAAGTAAAGGCCTCAATTCAAAGCACAAACAACCGATTAGAACACATGGAGAACAGAATCTCGCTCTTAGAAGATGATCATTCCAAAAATGAACGCATAGTTTCTAATCTAGGAAAAAATATCCAACAGCAGGAATCTGATATTGAAGAAATATGGGCCCATTTTAAGAGAGCTAACCTAAGAATAATTGGAATAGAGGAGGGAAAAGAAAGTGAAACCAAAGGGATCAACAATCTCTTCAAGGAAGTAATAGCAGAAAATTTTCCAGACATAGAGCAAGAGGTCGATACACAGGTCCAGGAAACTTATAGAACTCCCTTTAGACAGGATCGGAGAAGAGGATCCCCACGCCACATAATTGTCAAAATGACCAATGTGGAAGCCAAGCAGAGAATCTTAAAGGCAACAAAAACAAAGGGCCAAGTGACATTCAGAGGCAAACCAATTAGAATCACTCCAGACTTCCCAAACCAAGTTATGAGAGCCAGAAGGGCTTGGAGTAACATATTCCCAATTTTGAAAGAAAACAACTTCCAGCCAAAAATTTCCTACCCAGCAAAACTTTCTATCAAATTAGATGGAGAAATAAGAAGCTTCCATGACAAACAGAAACTGAAGGAATTTATGTCTTCAAAACCAGCACTAGAGAAAATACTCAAAGAGATTAACTACAAAGAAGAAATAGGTAACACACATCAGAACTAGAGAAACAAGATTTTCCATCCAACAGACAACTAAAATTGGTTATCTGTGGAGATTCATTATTTATGTTAGTCTGTTACCTATCTCTAAAGGGTATTGTTTGCCTTTATTGTTGTTAATTTTTAGGATTTCTAGTTGGAATATTAATATATCTTCAGATATAGCATTTGGAAATATTTTATCCCATTCTATTAGTAACTGTTAACTCTGGTTACATTGTCTTTGGATATACAATATGTTTTTTATTTTCTAGGGAGTTTGTATACTCTTCTGTTGCCTGTGCCATTGAAATCATATTCAAGAAATCACTGCCAATTTCAATGTTGTGAGGTTTTATGACCCAGATTTTCTCCTAAAAGTTTATAGTCTTAAGATTTATATTTAGGTCTTTTATCTATTATGAGTTAATATTTGTATATGGGATTAGGTAAGGGTCCAATTTTATTATTTTCCATGTAATTATTATTTTTCAACAATATTTAGTTAAAAGATTATTATTTCTACCACCAAATGTTCGTGGAAACCTTGTTAAAAATAACGACAATATAGGGAAGAATTTAGGTCTAGGCTTTTATTTAACTCCAATGGTTTATATATCTGCCTTTAGAATAGTACTACACTGTTTCAATTATTGTAGCTTTATATGGTTTGAAATCAGAAAATATATATCTTCTAGCTTTGTTCTTTTTCAAGATCGATGTGGGTACCTAGAGTCCATATTCCATATTAGGATAGATTTTTTTTTCTGAAAAATAAATATATAAATATATGATAGTTTCACCTAAAAAAATAGAAAAAAATAGATTCTCTGGTAAGAAAGAAAGCAAAAAGAAATATTGAAATGTTATCTTTAAGTCATCAAAAGCTTGGTATCAGACAAATGAAACTGTTATGTGAGATTATCATTTTTAATTTTGGATAAATTGCTATAATACTAGATGTCAACTACTAAGCCAAACATAGGAGGGGGGGATAGGGAGAGAACGGGGTGGGGATCGGGTGGGGGCTGACTGGGCAATGTGTGCATGTATGTCTACAAAAGTATGTATCCCACTATGATGTATGAATACAATGCACCAATTAAAAATAAATATAAAAAAAAATAATTTTCTTTGGTTTCTTCATCTCTGTATTTTTCTGTTTCTTTCCAGATAATCATGCTTTTGGACTTCTTCTATTTCACCACACTTAGTAACTCATCATTCTAACCCTGTTTGTGAGTAGGTGCAGTGTACAGGACAATTATTCTGATATCCCACCATCCTTGTTCAGACTCCTATGCCATCACCTCTAGAGACTAGAATTCTCCTACCTCTGGCTCATGTTTTGGAGATACCAGGCAAAGTCATTAGGATTATCTGAATCAGCCTGAATTACAATAGAAGGTGAAGATGATTTACCATCCTCATGTCATGAAATGCCATTGTCAAGAACATCTTGAAAAGCACATACAATATAACTAGATGACTGTGTATGTACTGTGGTTTGAATAAGTGTCCCTCAAAGTCCCATATTTTCAAAGCTTGGTCATCAGCCTCTGGTGCTATTGGGAGATGGGGAAACCTTCAAGAGGTGGAGCCCAGCAGGGGGAAGTTAGGTCATTTGGGGCACATTTGTGAAGGGGATATTGGACCTCTCCTCTTCCTCTCTCTTTTGCAGACCAGATGCCAGGAGGTAAACAGCTTGGCTCTACCATGTGATTTCTGCCATGATGTACTATATTGCCCCAGGTCCAAAAACAACAGGACCAAGTAACCTTGGGTTGGGCCTCTGAAACCATGAGCCAAAATAAATCTTTCCTCCCTATAATCTTATTTCTCAGATATTTTATTACAGTAATGGAAAGCTGACTAATATGGTATATGTAATTGTATATGCATGTGTCTGATGGGATATTCACATAATTATCTTAATTTCAAAATATGAGTATAATAACAAGTCCATACTATTTCCATAATGAATGGCTAAGCTACAGTGAAAATTCACACACATGAAGTCAAATAATCCTTTAAATATTTTTTTTTTCTGGGAGATGATAAACACATGTTTGAAAGCTATAGGTGTCAGAGAGTTAAGAAAGCACTTTTTCTTTGTGACCTAGCCAACTTATGTCTATATCTATATTCTTAAAATTCTTTCTTAAAATTTCTCTTCAGCCAGGTGTGGTGGTAAACACCTGTAATACCAGTATTTGGGAGGCTGAGACAGGAGGATCTCTCAGATTGGAGGACACTCCCAGCAACTTAGTAAGACCTTCAGCAACTTAGTGAGACCTTGTTTAAAAGAAAAAATACCGCCAGGCATGGTGGCACACGCTTGTAATCCCTGGGCATGGAAGGCGGAGAAAGGATGACCGCACAGGTTCGAAGCCAGCCTTGCTGGCTTAAGAGACTCTGTTTCCAAATAAAAATATAAAATAGGTCTGGGACTGTAGCCTGGAGGTAGAAGGGTTTCCAGGGACCCCAGTACCACCAAAAAAAAAAAAAAAAAAGTAAAAAATAAAAAAGATGAGTGTAGAGTTCAGAGGTAAAATGACCATGGGTGCAATCCCCAGTACCACAAACAAACAAACAAACAAACAAACAAACAAACAATTCTTCATAGACAGGTGGCATACACATATAATTCCAATACTTGGGAGGCCGAGACAGAATTGTAGGTTCAAGATCAGCCTCAGCAACCTACTGAGACCCTGTTTCAAAACAAAATACAAAAGGGTTGGGGGTAGAGCTCTGGGGTAGAATGCTCAGGTTAAATCCTCAGTAACACACACACACACAAAAAAAAAAAAAAAAAAAAAAATTTCACTTCATGTTCGATTTTTATGTCACAACAAAAATCATCTACACATGGGCTGTCTTTGCTATATTAAGAAAAGTGAGAATAAATTTTTTAACCATGTATATTATTGAACATAACTAATACATAGAAATGGGATAATAATGATAAACTGGGTTGCTGATTATACTGCTTAATCTATTTTTAGGTATATTTCTTTGAAGGTTGTACCTCTTTTGGCCACTGATTTTTAAGGTGCTCAGTTTTGCATCTGCTTAGGCTCCAGTACTTCATAGTCATAAAGGGCTTTATGAACACTTGGGTGCCTTCCTGTGGGGATGGTCCATTTTAATTGGTTTTTATGTGTTATGTTCGTCGTCCCCTCTTTTTTCTCAGCTCATCTCTCCAGTGTTCTATTATATTTAATGGCGATTTCATAAACCCGTTTCTTTGTTGTGCATTATGGACTCCTGGCTACAGAGCTCTGTGTCCAGCACTAGAGAGAGGCGCTATAAGATCCACTGGCTGCAATACTCTAGGTATGAAGAAAGTGATGCGGTTTGGCCAATTCTCAGTGGAGCTTTCCACTTTATTGGCATTTGTCTATTCTATTTTAATAAACCATTGGGTAGTTGCAGGCAGAATGTGCCACAAATCAATTATATGATCCATGTAGCAGCTTTAGTGGACTCTAACTGCAAAGGACATACTTTGCTGAAATTGTCTATTTAATTGCTGAGGTCTACATTGAATCTGTTTAGATCTATCTTTCACAGTCCTAAAAACACTGAGCAGTCTATTTTGATGAGCACTTTTTCAGAACAGCACACAATAAAGAATGAGATACGGTTTTCTCTAGTGCTGTTGCAGTACCAATAGACAAAACAACAGCCATACTGCATTTCTCTTTAGAATTTTTAATTTTATAAAAAATTCTTCCGTCCTTCAGCGAGTTTTAGCATAGTCATTTATTACTACTTCAAATACTTGTTTTGTTCCTAGTAGCTGCTAAGCACCATAAAGGTGTGAGGGAACCAAACCCCGTCCTTTCTGTAAGCCGATATCAGACTGGGAATCCCTTGGTTTTCATCTATATATGAATGTTCAACCGCAGTCACCTAAAGGAGACAATTACTTGGGATTCTAGGACACAGAAGGCCAAAAATGCTTGTGATGGTGAGTCTAGAGATAATGTGAAAGCCATTCTCTCTCCTCAACTAGGCTTCTTTAAGTAGAAGCTGCTCAGTTTCCCAAGGAACTGACCCTTCCTCATCCCTTCTTTCCTTGTCTGTCTAACCTTCTCCCTGACGACCCAAAACCCTGCCAATGTTGACATTTCTTTCTGATTCTCTTTTTTATTGAATGGACCCAATGGCTTAATGACTGGGTTATGTGATTACCCCCCAAATAAGCAGCCATTTTGATTTTCAGGTCTAGAAACAACCTTCCTTCTACTTTTAATACTGTGAAAATAAGAATCAACTCCAGTGCTCCTCAGAGAGACTATAATGGAGGATAAGAAGCACAGGAGGGGTTCAAGTCAGCTCAATCAAGGTATAATTTTTATGCAGTAAAAATCACCCTTTTTATGTGGGCCATTCTATAAATTTTGTCAAAGGATAGTCTTATAATCACAACTACAAACAATACAGAGAACATTTCCACCATCTTCCCAAATTCCCTTCTACTCCTTAGTAGGTAATCCCCTCCTCTGAATCACAGCCTCTGACAACCACCAAACCATTTTTGGCCCTATGATTTTGCCTTCCCCAGAAAGTCATATACATTAACTTTGAGTCTAACTTCTTCCATTTAGGTAATGCTTTTGAGATTTTCTCATGTTATTGAAAATATTACTAGTTTGTTCCTTTTTGTTATTGAGTAGTTTTTCCATTCATTGAATGTAAGATAAATTTTTTTTTTACCTGTTTATCAGTTGATGAATATTTGAGTAGTGTCATATGTCAAGGGGATTATTTGGGAATATTGCCAAAATCAACTGACCATTGGTATGGGTTTATTTCTAGACTTTCAATTCTGTTCTACTGCTCTATATTTCTTCTTATGCCAGGGTCACATTATCTTGATTGTAGCTTTGGAATAGTTTTGAAATTAGAAAATATGAGTGTATCAACTCAAATCTTTTTCAAGATTTTTTTTGGCTATTTAGGGGGCCCTTGGACGTCTGTATAAATTTTAGAATCATGTTTTTCATTTCTGCATAAGCCATTAGGATTTTGATAGAGATAGCAATAAATTAGTAGATCACTTTGGGTAATGTTGCCATCTTAAAAATGTTGCCCTTCAATGTGTGACTTTTTTTATTCTCTTGGGTATTCTTTAATTTCTTTTGATGATAATTTGTAGTTCTCAGTGTAGAATTCTTATAACTTTATGGTTAAAGTTTCTTCTTTAGTGAAGCATGCTTTCAAATCTTTTGCCCATTTTAAAGCAATCAGGCTATTTGTTTTTCATTATTTATTTGAGGGAATTCTTTATATATCCAAGATACCAGTCTGTACCAGATATATGTTGTGCAAACATTCTCCAAGTCAATGGCTGTCTTTTCATTTTCCTAACAATGTCTTTCAAACACAGTCCCCCCGCCCCCAGTAATGGAGATTGAACCCAGAGGCATTCTACCTCTGAGATCCACCCCCAGCCTTATTTTTTACCCTTTATTTTGAAACAGGATCTCAGTAAGTTGCAGAGGGCCTCACTGTAGCTGAGGCTGTCCATAAACCTGAGATGCTCCTATCTCAGCCTCTCAAGTACTGGGATTACAAATGTGTCACAAGATCTGGCTTCAAAGACAGTTTTTAAACTGGGTGTGGTGGCACACACTTGTAATTCCAGTACTTGGGAGGATGAGAAAGGAGGATCGCAGGTTCACAGCCAGCTTCAGCTACTTAGTGAAGTCCCTGCAACTTAGTGAGACCCTGTTCCAAAATAAAAGAAGAAAATAAGGCTGGGGGTGTATCTTGGAAGTAGAATGCCCTGGGATTCCACATCCCCCAGGAGTTACACACACACACAGACACACACTCTCACACACAGTTTTTAATTTTCATCAAGTTCAATTTATCGGTTTCTTCTTTTACAGTCGGTGCTTTTTGTGTCTAAGAAATATTTACCAAAACCAGGATAATATTTTCTCTTTTGTTTCTACCTAGAAGTTTTACAGTTTAAGGTTTTACGTTTAAGTCTACTATTTTGTATAGAGTGTGAAACCTAGACTTTAAACTCAAAGCAGTATGTCCTGATTTCTATTTATTGCTTACTAGTTGGTTCACTACAGGCAAAACATTCGAAAGGTGTCTCAATTCCCTCATTCAAAGCAAGATAATATTTCTGATCTGTCAGAACTGTTGTGAGGTTCAAATGAAAACAAATACAAAAGTACTTTCTAAAATCAGAGTATGAATGTTAACTATGATTATTTCTAGCTGATAACAGGAAAAGATGGTATAAAAATGTATCATAGTTGGGGAAAAGCCAGAACTCATTTTTTGGAGAGAAAAAGGGAGAGAAGATGTTTAAAATACTGATGTGGACTTACACAGTACACAGAAGCACAAAAGACAATGTCAAAGGCAGAGGAAGAAGGAACAGGAAAACCTAAAGCAGAGCCAACAGAACCTCTACTTTAGACGTGTCTGATTGTGATAGTAGGATGTCCCAGCCAGAGGACTTGGCAGCGTGGTAACTTAGCTGAGCATCCAGACAGCTCAGCGTGACAAACCAGAAGCACCAGACTCAGCCTCTTTCTCCAGCCTCACTGTCCCATATTGTACCCTGCATTTCTGCCAAACTTAATCAATGGCTTTGCTTCAAATGTGCTTTTGCCCTTTTGTGCCTCTAGGAAGATGCTGGTGTTGCTGGGACAATGCTTCCTTTGCCTATCCATCCTATGTCCTCATCTTGCAATATTTAGCTCAGGTGACATGTTCTTTTAGGAAGCTATTCCTTACCACTTCTGCCTAAGTCTGCTTTGTGCTCACACAGTTAATGGAGAAGACCTCTCATAGAGCAAACTGTGCTTTCTCGTGATTATCTGCTTATTGGTCACCTTAGCTCTTTGACTACATGGAAAATACCTTGAAGGCAGGGAGGTCTTTGAGTTTTTAGAATCCAGTGCACGTGGATTATGGCACATGGCAGATCTCAACAAATGTGTATCCAATGAAAACAAGTCTGTATTTTTAAAATCTAGTGTGAGTAGAAACGGTCCTTGTCAACTAAACTTGTATGGTTTTGCAGCATAATACTGATGCTTATTCTCAACAAACAAACCAAGTAGACTTACTTTGTGAAATAGTGCTGGACTAGACCTTATTATGTCTCTTTGGGCATCCATGCCCAGGTAGGAACGTCCCCCATCCAGTTTTAAGTATTAATACTAGGTGCAGGTGGAAATGTATGTCGCATTTGTCCAAGACAAATGACACAGGCTTGTTTCTAAAGTTTATAAAATCAAGTATTGTTGTTCAAAATGATTAATTATTTTTGAATAAGTGTAATGCTGACTGCATGGCAGAGTAAAGCCCAAGAGAGCTTGAGAAAAAATGATTTCACTAAATTTATATGCATTAGAACATTTAATAGTTCATATGATATGAGATTTATGAAAAAGGAAGATATCTGACTGCATAGACTTCAATTTAAAGTGTGACCGTACATCCCTATCTTAATGATCAGCCTTTCTCAGCTGATCTCACACACAGGCTACCTCGTAATCAACTGAAGCAAGTGGCCAGTTATGCGCCAGTGAAAAAGAGATTATTCATCTAAGACCGACACCTGCTAGATTTCCTATGGCTGAGAAATTGGGTCATGCCACAGTCTACCATCCTGATGGGCCTGTTTGGGCTCAACAAAGGTCACTATAAACTTAAAGCAGATAGGCATCAGTACTCTGTGGCCAGGAAATGTTGACTCACAGTCCAAATGTGTTAAATTATCAAATGCTGGGAAATGTGCACGTTAGTTTAGAGGTGAATAGCTAGAAGCTGGAAAATCTTAAGCTTAAATAAAAAAAAAAAATGGACAAGAGTTCTTTGTATCCACAGAAAGCACTACTTTTCCTTTACTTTGTTCAACAGTCCCATATGGGTATGACTAAGTGTCACAGTCCCTGGCATTGAATACGTTTTTCTGAAACATCACCTTCTGGAACTTTTTTTTTTTTTTTTGGTGGTACTGGGGTTCCTGGAAGCCCTTCTACCTCCAGGCTACACTCCCAGACCTATTTTATACTTTTTTATTTTTGGAAACAGGGTCTCTTAAGCCAGCACGGCTGACTTTGAACCTGTGCGATCCCCCTGTCTCCACCTCCCAAGCGCGGGGATTACAAGCGTGCGCCACCACGCCCGGCTTCTGGAAGCTATTTATTTATGTGGAACAGATTGAAGAAAGAAAATCTCAAAAGAGTATGGAAAAATAAGAAACAGGGCATGTAGAGAGGTAATGAAAAAAAGGAGAGTAAGAACCACACAGAACTAAGCCACCAACAGAGCCCTTTCATATCACCTCCCATTTCCCATACTACCCGTGGAGTATGAGAACCTACTTTGTGCTAGTATCTTTAGTAAGTATTTTTTCCTGTGTTGCTTAATTTCACCCCAACCCTAACGTTAATGGGTCAGTTCAACAGTTCAGTTGCTGCTTCTGAGATGAAGATTCTGAAGTTCAAAGCTGTAGTCTCTTTGCCCAAAGGCACATACAGAGACTAGATGTGAACCTAAGTCTGTCCAACTCCAAAGTGTAAGATCATAATCACACCATATTACTGAAAATCCAGGAATCATAAAGCATAAATCTGGGAGAATTGTCACAGCACTAGCGGCAGAACTACCAAGAAAGCATGGTTTCATGGTTGAAATAAACATAATACATTTAACTGATAAATATAATTGATTATTGTCCTTCAAAGAACTTATCTAGAAGACCATGTATTTATACATGAGAAAATGCACTGGCCAATGTTTTTTATGGGTGCCTGACTTAAAAATGCTTTTAGAATTAACTTGCTGGCCACATTAAAACAGATAAATATAACTTATATTTCTTTAGTCATATCCAAATATTGTTTAAAAATTGTCAAGATTGACCATGCATTTTATTAAAAAGATTTAAGTGCAAATGACTTGGTTTCTAAAACATCAAGTTCAAACTCAGATTTTAAGGACATGATTCATCATGATAGTATGTTGATGAAATACATGCCAGGCTCAAAAACCATATGAGTCTGGACCTTAAATGTCCCCCAAAGGCCCATAAACGGAGGGCATGGTCCCCAGACTGGTTCGAATAGGAGATGGTGGAACTTTTGAGAGGTGGGGCCTCGTGGGAGTTCCTCAGATCACTGGAGGCATGCCATTTATAAAGGGGATAATGGACCACCTCTTTCTCTTCTTCGCCTTTGCTTCCTGACAGTATTGCTCCACCACATGCCCCTGACAACGATGTGCTCTCATTATGGGCTGCAAACAATGGGGATAATAAATCATAGACTGGAACCTATAAAACAGTGAACCAAAATAAATCTTTTCTCCTTGTAGGTTGATTATCTTAAATATTTTTTACCGTAATATAAAACTTTATAATACAGAAAGATATTCCCAGTATTATTGCAATAAGGGAATATATTTGAAGTAGACATCAATTCATTGGATTTTTAAGTTTTATATAATTCTGAAATCAATTACCACCTTCCAATTCCAATTCAACTAAAAGAAAAAAGCTAGGATACCAATAGAAAACACGAGAAAAAAAATATTAAAATGCCAATGACTGCCCTACCTTCCAGTGCTGAAATTAGACTCAATTATGTATCAGAAATTAATATCATGAGGGAATGATGTAAATGTATGGGTAGCCTCAGGTTATTCTATGTGGTCACCCCTCCCCAACCAAACACAAGTCTGCAAGAAAAATTCTGGCCTTAAGCTATGGTGTATTTCCTCTTTTCTCTCCTGTTTCTTTTTACCCCTGGGTGGTAATATACTAAGTAAGGCAATCAGTTGATGAAGCAAAAATGGGAAGTTTTGATTGAAAAGGGCAAAATTATCCTTGCTTAAGGAGAAAAAAAAAGAATAGAGTCAAAAGTGAAATATATGAATAGAAGGGTAAAGACAGGAGATCAAGGAAAAAAAAAATAGACCTACATGGCAGATTGTCAAGACAAGTTTTGGTGAGGAGTTAAAAGAGTTCAGGGTACAAAGAGAAAATCCGAGGTAGTTTCCAGGAGTGACACCTCTCTCTCTCTCTCTCTCTCTCTCTCTCTCTCTCTCTCTCTCTCTCTCCCTCTCCCTCTCCCTCTCCCTCTCCCTCTCCCCCTTCCCCCCTCTCCCTCTCCCTCTCCCCCTCCCTCCCTCCCTCCTTCACCCCCCTCCCCAAGGGATAAAAAGGATTTCCAAAGCATTGTTGAGGATGAAGAATTTTGTATATTCTTTAAAGCTCTATAAGAGATACCAGTAAAGAATGACTTATTTAAATTCATTTTGATTGTTGGATTGTGTTTCTTTGTAACAGTATGCCAAGACCAGGCCATGAGAGGCTCTTGATTTATTTAGGTTATAGAAACATAACATTTACAGCAGGTGTTCCTAACCCTGGTTTCATGAAAACACTTCAGGTTGCTGATAATCAAGCCTCATAACTGTATGCAATTTTTGTATTTACATGTTCATATATTAAAATGTTTATGTTTATAACAATTATATCCTTTAAGAGTTAAAGATCTTTCTATTACAAATGAATGGTGAGTTGGGCATGGTGGTGCATGCTTGCTTGTAATCCCAGCGCTTGGGAGGCTGAGACAGGAGTGTCACACAGGTTCAAAGCCAGCCTCAGCTACTTAGTGAGGGTCTCAGCAACTAAGTGAGACCCTGTTTCCAAATAAAGTAGAAAATAGAGACATCTGAGAATATAGCCTGGAGATAGAAAAGTCCCTGGGTTCCACCCCCAGTACCAAGAAAAAAAAAATGGGGAAAAAGAAGGCACAGTCTTAGAGCAAAAGACTAAATGAGAAAATAGAATTAGAGAAGATTCTAATTTCTGATTCTACTGTACAATCTTAATAGGCTAGTCCAGATCCATTAATTTTTCCAAAGATACCAATGTGTTCATTTGCCACCTCCTTGTCCCCCTAAAATTCCTCTCCTGATCCCTTTGGTATTTTAAAGTACACTTAAGTCAGGCGTGGTGGTGCGCACTTGTAATCCCAGCATTCGGGAGACTGGGACAGTAGGATCACGGTTCGCGGACAGCCTGAGCTACTTAGTGAGGCCCTCTGCAACTCAGTGAGACCCTGTTTCAAAATAAAGAATAAAGCTGGGCATGGTGATGCACACTTGTAATCTCAGCATTCAGGAGGCTGAGACAGGAGGATCGTGGTTTGCAGACAAAGTTACTTAGGTCCTTTGCAACTCAGTGAGAACCTGTTTCAAAAAAAGAGTAAAAAAAAAAAAAATACTGGGCGTGTAGCTTGGAAGTAGGATGTCCCTGGGTTCCAGTCCAGCACCGCAAAAAAAAAAAAAAAAAAAAAAAAGTACATTTGATAACTTAAAAGAAAAAAAAACTAACTCATGAGTGTACTAAGTAATGTAGAGAAGAGAGCCATAACCATTATCTGGAAGTAAAGAGAGATGGGGGCAAATTTGAGCTAAGTCTGAATACATAGCAGACATTAACTACAGTTTGAGAAAGGCATCACAACAGATGAACAGAGAGTAAAGCACAACAAACGCTGCTGGGGAGTGTATTAGGGTTACCAAAGTGACAAAATGTCCCCTGTCAAGTGACACAGGAAGGAACTGTCACTGATTATTTTTCTGTTGAAAGCGCTAATATATCCTTCTTGTTACAGAAACCTTAGTGCAATGCATCAAATTACATCAACTGGACAAACATTTAAATTATGGAGGGCAAATAGCAGCAAAAGGGAAGGGCAAGGAACTGTAAACAATCTGCCATTGCTATGCTAAGTGTGTTTGAACCACCTTCTTTAGTATTTTACTCAAACCCCCCATGGGAGGCACAGAAGTAGCTCCCCAGTTGTTCAAACACACATTCTTTCTTCATTTGAAAGCAGCAACCACAAACACGCACTGTTATTTTATTCAAGAGAAAATTTAATTTAGAGTCTTCGGAGAAGGTCTTCAGCAAATCTTATTCTTTGGGGGTTCACGAGCACAGTGCTGGGCATATTGTAGATTCTCTTTAAGTGCTTACTGAATAAATGAATGGTCATGTTTTCACCCTTCAGCTGTCACTGTGGTCATGTGACATTAGAGACAGCAGTGGGCATGGGAGAACAAACCAGAGAAACACAAAACTGCCTCACACAAGGTACTTGACAAATTCAAAGAGCAGAGGGAGAGAGAGAGAGAGAGAGGCACACGGACACACACACACACACACACACACACACACACACACACACACACACACACACACGGGAGAGAGAGAAGAGAAGAGAAGCTGAAATTAAATGATATTAAATCTCTTGACCTTTCATTAATTCTTTTTCTAAAGTCATGCGATATGCATATAAGTCATGTATAGGTCAGATCTCTTTCTGCCACAAATGGCAACGTTATGTTCCGTAGAATGATGCTCAAGGTACTGGAAAAGTATCTGAATAGTGAAAAATGCAAACTTATGCAATTACTTTCTTTCAGATTTTTCAGTTGATGTAGATTTTATTACTAGAGATTTATAAATGGAGCGAAGTAATTTCAACATCCAAATTGTAATAAAAAATCATTGCGAGGGTTTGAATGTACATTGGGTTCAAAAGAATTTTTATTAAGTTTTAGGATATTACACAACTTTGAATGGGTCGTTTTATGGTTAGGACAAATCTATTTTTATTAATATATTAAATTTTTTTTAAAAATCGAGGATTTTAAAACCATTTTCAGTTTGTTAATATGTTAGGAGAAAGGCACAAAAAGAGATCTCACAAACTATGTTCTTTTAAAGGAATATTTATAAATTGCAAAATGACTTGTTATGTAATATATCTTGCTCCAAATTATAACAAGATTTTGCTGATTTCTTTTCCAAGTCAAAGTAAAATTGAATCAAGTATCATTCACAGTCATTAGATATTGAGATTTTTCAATGCTTTTAAAAGGAAAAAGCAACATCTTCTTAAGTGACCACGATATGTTTAAGTAAATATTTTCCTCAGAGGTTCACTGTATGGCTTAACTTGAAAAGCTATGGGTAAACAGATAGACCTGCTGCAATGTTTTAGGAAGTAATTTACCATTTCCTCTGATTTTGGAAAGCCCTTTCAAATATATAGAATCTGCTGCAACTTCCCACAATACCACTTTTTCTAAAGGCTTTACTGCTTGGATAACCAACAGTGCTGATAAATCCATTCTCAGAAATTTCAGGAAAAAAAAGGGGCAAGTCATTGCACCTTTTCTCAACATCAACTCTTTGCTCCATGACCCCCAGATGACTTCTTGACCAAGTTTACAGGATCGAAAGACTTTTATTTCTACGAACACTCACAAATTCTGTTGGAATGTGCAGACATTTTCCAAAAAGTCAACATTTACTTAGTATAAAGAGCTTTAAGTTCCACCTAGTAGAGCAATGAGTAGATTTATCTAACCCTGAAAAACATCTCAACTGGCTCTTCTGTGGCGGTACTCGTCTTTCTCCCCTCAAGAGCTCTGCTGGCAGCAGTCAAAACCAAAGTGGGAACTTCATAAAAATGAAAATTGTGGTAGGAAAATATACTTACAAGGTTATTTTGACATATTGCAAATATTTGGGAGGTTATAGTGGTTTCTATATAACCACAGTCCTGATTTAGAAAAACCCCAGAGAAACAGCTTCATTTTGATATATAACCTGTGTTTGCCTGCAGAGGAAACCCCAGAACTTCAAGGTGTATGTCTTCAGATGTCAGAATTTGGAAGTAACATTGGTGAAACTCTTGTTGAGAAACAACGGGGCAGTGAAACCTATAGAAGTTGTGCTTCTACATTAGACAAATGCACATTTGCTCCAAAGATCCCCTTTTTATTCTTTTACTAAAAAGTGGCTAAGGTTGAAAAAGCCAAGTTATTTCTTCTAGCCTACGAAGACCATTTCTTTTCTTTTTTCTTTTCTTTCTTGTTTTTTTCCGGTACTGGGGATGGAACCCAGGGGCATTCTATACCCCTTGCCCTATCTTTTTTTATTTTGAAACAGAGTCTCACTGAGTTGCACAGAGCCTCACTAAGTAGTAGCTAAGGCTGTCCTTGAACCACGATCCTCTTGTCTCAGCCTCCCAAATGCTGGGATTGCAAGTGTGCGCCACACGCCTGGCTTATTAAAACAATTTCTGTGCTCAGACTACTGGATATTCTGGTTACCTGTGAATGTCTCCACTTCTGGCATTTTGTAGCAACCGGCTGAGGCAAACCTGGCAAAATGTTTTCCAGCTGCTGGAAGATTAACTCTTGCACATCTTCAGTGCTGTGCTCCAAGTGTGTAACTCCAAACGGGACAGTGGTGTGAATCACCAGGGAAGGCCCGATTTCTGATGATTCTGCAGTGAGAGGAACATAAAGATACATTTTAAAGCAGGTAACATTGACGTATCTCCCAATGGTCCAATCAGGAGTTAAGAAATGATCACCATAATTAGGCCATAAATGAAGAAAAACCAAATGCTCATCTTTGAAGCATAAGTTAAGCTATATTTTAAATTCAAAATTAAGCATCTCTGAAGAGGAATACAGATTAATGATGTGTTTTAGAGTCCAAATTATTAGGTATCGTTAAAGAACTGAAAGGATGAAAACAATTAATAAATATTAACTTGGGTCTAGTTAAATTATCGATGTGTTTATCAAAAAATTATTCAGGGCAAAGATAATTTTTTATTTTTTATAATTTATTCTTGGTATACTTTTATTGATACATTATAATTATTTTTCATAGCCTGTATTATTTAATTCTGAGAACAAGGCAGATATTCAATACTTATTCATTGTATGTTAAATACATTGCAAAACATTTTCCTGAAATTGTACAAATTCTAGAACAAATATTTTCAGCATCTTCCAAAAGAAAAAAGAAGCTGGGCATGGTGGCATACGCTTGTAATCCCAGCATTCGGGAGGCTGAGACCGGAGGATCGCAGTTTGCGGACAGCCTCAGCTACTACTTGGTGAGGCCCTCTGCAATTTAGTGAGACCGTTTCAAAATAAAGAATTAAAAAAAAAAATAGGGCTTGAGGCGTAGCTTGTAGGTCGAATGCCCATGGGTTCCATCCCCAGACCCGCAAAAAAAAAAAAAAAAAAAAAAAAAAAAGAAAAGAAAAAGACTTCTAAAACCAGAATATTCTTTATCTTTAAATGAGCAATAAAAATAAAAGCCTGCAACCATTTATGACATGAAGTTGCTTCTAATTCTATTTTCCATTGAATTTGTTTTTTCTATATTTTTGTGATTATAAGTAATGAGTGTGATTTGTATCTTTCATGTTTTAGTAGAAAAGGACAATCAAAGTTTGAAGTTGAAAATTATTTCAGGTAACTGAGGCATCAGAAAATATAATCTTTGAAAGAACGTTAACAAGAGTTTGTTAACAGTTGTTTAGGTTATACAAAGGAGAAAGGGAAAAACAACAATAGATTTGAAATGCGTGAAATACACTATGGAAGCTGGTGCCCTCCCCTGCTGAAAGAAGATAAGATTAAAATGTGTAAGGCACTGACAAGAGTTGACAAAACTTGATTCTGAGAATTCTTTAACTTGAGATTGTAAAAGGTCATGCTACATGCCAGGAGAAAAAGGGCGGAATGGTTTGTCATTTACTCGCTATATCCCCCTTAACCTCGTTTACATTCCAGAAGCTTTTATTTTCTTTTTGTAAAATGAGAATCAGTTTGTACCTACCATGTAAGATGGTATATATATATATATATGGTGTTAATTAAATAGTGTACTAGACATGAAACACTCATCACAGTTTCTGCTCAGAGTAGCTATTTAGTTGGTGCAAGCTATGGAAATGAAAGCAATCAAGATATAATGGCAAGTTCCTGGGGTGTTGCCCAAATTCATGATATGAGTTTTTTAATTCTAAGTAAACATGTTTCATTTCTCCATTGCATTCAACTCAGGGAACCTGGGCTTAGGAAGTTTATGGCAAAATACAAGGGAAGAGTTCCAAAATGCTGCAAGCCTTTTGAAGTTCAGTGAGTGGGTCTACACAATTCTGTATGCACAAGTTCGGGGATATGAATTTACATTCTGAACAGCAAGTACCATGGTGAGCCAGACTGTCCACTATTTTCACCTCACTGTAGCTGGAAGAACCTCTAGAGGAAGCAGACGAACCGCCTCTTTGAACACTGTCAACACAGACTTTACTGGTACCTATCACACAGAGGGAAGACCCAGCAGTGCAAACTCTCCATTCTTTCATGGGATACCCCATACAGTGAGAAAACCATTATATATTGCCCTGTGAGTGTTACTTACCATGTCAGTTAATCAATTCAGGGAGGTTTGTTCACAGTGAGGAAGTATGTGATGCTTAGATATAGAATTTCCCCTAAAGAGCTCATGTATTAATGCTCAGAGTTGCTATAATCAAGTTATAAGGATTGTAATCTCATAAATCCCCTGTGATGGGTTTACTGTGTGGTAACCTAGGCAGGTGGCTGGAGAATATGGGTGTCTAGGGGTGTGGCTTTAGGGACCGTGCTTTTGTCTTTGAATCCCTTTGCATACAGGCGCTCTCTGCTTCTGGCCTCCATGATGTGAGAGTAGAGCCCTTGCTCTTCCTCTCTCTGCTTTTTGTCACCATGCCCTGAGCTCTGCACACCCAGCCTCCTATGGACTGAATTCTGAAATCTCCAAAAACTATGAGCAAATAAATCTCCAAGTTGTGTGGTGTCTGATTATAGCTTGTCTCTGATTATAGCTTGTCTTGGATTGAGAATGGTGACTGAGGCAGAGTATTAATGCCATCCCCTTTCTATGCATTCTTCCCCAGAGACTGAGCTAGCTACCTGGTCAGTGTTCTCAAATATGAGAGGTGTGGCTCTGTCTGCTCTCTATGGCAGGACTCAGGGATTTGGGTGTTCTCTGTGTGCTGAGACTCAAGAGGTTGCACTGACCCTGCCATTTGTTCTAGAGGGACTCATAAAGTGGTTAAGACCAATGCTGTTGAGATGCCAAGTTTCTCCCATTTGCTTAGCCATCTACTCTTAGGAGAGCAATGAAAAATGAAATTTAAGACCCAAAGTTAAACAGTTATTGCATAACAATGAGAGAATGACCTGGCTGCTACTTGTTCTTGGAATTAGACAAAAAAAAAAGATTTTTTTTGAGAATTTGGATTAAAATTTGAATAGCTACAACCTAAAACAATCATAGTAAGGGAAAGTGTCCCTGAACCCAGATTAAAGGGTATTTTTAGAAGCTGAAGTCTCAGAATACAAAGAGTCAACTATAGTTTAATATGATCAAGGTCTGGAAATAGAGAATTATAAAATGCCACAAATATGTTAATAGTATTCAGAGCATAAATTTAGTAGAATCATTATCCCTTGGCCACTGGAAAGTTAATAATGCTGTCTTTCTCTTTCTTTTCTTCTCTTTGTTCAGTTTAGCAAGAATAGCACTTGGCTTCTGAAGGCATTTCTAATGTACAGTTCATAGTAAGTTGGCCATTGTTTCTGTATTCAGGGAGATCAATGTCTATAAAGTCAGAAGATAAGCATTTGAGCCCCTGCATCCCTAACAGTCTTGGGGCCTTGAACAATTTAATCTCTCAGGCTGTGTGTTCTTCCACCCATTAAAAGGAAGTCATACTCCTTACCTTATACGGCCATCATAAGGAATAAATGGGTTAAACCACATAAAAGCTTTTCCTTACTTATAAAGTGCTACATGAATGTTAACACATTCCTATGCAATATTCTCTGGTCTCTGGCAAGAGCAGCTTTAGAAAGGAATGATGGAGTTAAATTCTCTCAAATCATTAATACTGATTGTTATATCAATACCTCAGGAGCTATGGAAGATTATTCCAGGGTACAGGCAGAATAAATTTTTTTTGAAAAATATATGTAACATAAAATTTATCCATTTTAGCCTCTTTTAGGTGTACAGTTTTGTGGTATTTGGTATATTCATACTGTTCTGCAACCATCACCACCATCAAGGTATAGAATTTTTTCATCTTTCCAAACTGAAATTCTAGATTCACTCAACAATGGGCTCTTTCCTCAGCTCATGGCAACTACCATTCTACTCTCTGACTAAGAAAATGGCTTTTCTACATACCTCTTATAAGTAGAATGCTACAATATTTGCCATTTTGTGGCTGGCTTTTCTCACTTAGCATATTGTGTTCAAGGTTTATCCATGCTGAAGCAGGTAACAGCACTTCATTCATTCTCATTGCCAAGTAAAATTCCATTGTATCCCTGCTCTACATTTTGTTTATCAAATAATCAGCTGATGGACCCTGAGTCGCTTTCACCTCTTGGCTACTGTGAATAATGCTGCTATGAACACGAGTATACAAATGTCTGCTCAAGTTTCTGCATAAGACCCAGAAATGGAATTCTTAGATCAGACAGTACTCTTATTTTTAATTTCTTGAGGAACCACCATATTATTTCTCAGTGGCTGTCCCATTTTACATTTGCACTAGCAATGTATAAGGGTTTAGTTATCTCCACATCCTTGCTGACACTTGTTATTTTTTTGGAGGGGGATAATAAACATCCTAACAGTTGTTAAGTAGGTATGGCAGTTTTGAGTCTACAGTTTGGAGTGGGAGTCAGGACACTGACAGCTGATGAGAGCAGCAATCCTAGAAGTAACAACAGCATTAACAGTCACTGTCAATAGAGCACTAAAAAAAGAAGGCTCTCACATTACAATCAAAAGCTATAGAGCTCACCTATTCTCCAAATAAAAACTAAAATTTGTTTGAAATAAGTGCTCTACCTTCCTCAGATCCATAGTTATATATATATATATATATATATATATATATATATATATATGTATGTGACTTAATTAAAGACAAAGATTGTTATATTGAGTCAAAACAATAGCAATTCCACTACATGCTTCTTAATAATAAAAGACATTTTTAAAGAGAATTCTAACTAAACTGTAATGAGATTGGTCTGTAAGGTGCTTGAAGGTTTGTCAAATGGCCTCATGCATACTCAGTTCTTACAAGTGATACAAGTGTAATTGACAGAATTTTCTAGATGTTGAATTAACGTTTTATTTTAAGTCCATTAGAACAATATCATTAATTATGTAATTTTCATTAACTAAATTTTTTCAATTCTTTTTTTTTTGTCTACTTGATCAATTATTTGAGGGAAGTATCTCCCCTGATGATGGGACATATGTCAATTTCTCCTTTTAGTTTTGATAATTTTTACTTTTTTATAGAACTGGGGATTGAATGCAGAGATACTTTACCTTCAAGCTACACCCACAGTTGCTGAGGGTGGTCTTGATCCTGTGATACCTCTGTCTCAGTCTTTCCAGTACTGGAATTAGAGGAGTGGGCTACTATGCCCAACTCTTTTTTTTTTTTTTCTTTTTTTCTTTTAAATCTCAGTACTTAGGAAGCTGAGACAAGAGGATTGCAAGTTTGAGGACAGACTCAGCAATTAGTGAGACTTTCATCAGCCTAGAAGACCCTGTTTCAAACTAAAAATAAAAAATAGGGCTGGAGGATATAGCTCTCAGGTAGAATTCCCCTGGGTTCAATCACCAGTAAACACACACACACACACACACACACACACACACACACACACACACACATCCAAAAATCTAATTTATTCTTTTTTATTTTCATACTTTTAGTGGTGAATCATAGTATTAATTTTTACATTTTGTTGAAGTTATGTTACTAGTTTCCTGGTATTTGACAATATGTTGTGAACCTTTTTGCATCTAGAACTGTTTTTACTTTAAAGTTTATTTTTTTCTTGCTTTAGAGTTTTTCAATATTTGTTTCACTTTTAAAAAATTAAAAAATTATCTTTTTAAATTATACCTTTCTTAGGCTGTAACCCCCTCCCACAGACACACACACATGTACTAGTTTGGAAGCTTTACGTTTGTGTTTTTAGGGGATATATTCACACATCTAAGTAACCATGTTAAATTTAAAGTCAAAAGTTAATACTTTATCCTTTCCCTGAACAGAGTATTTTCATTGTCCAGGATCATTTCACTTCTTTGTTTTTTCTGACACAGTCTATGTTTACTTATGTTTATTCATGGCTTCTGTCTTGAATCTTCTCTTGTTCTTTTCCACTTCCCCACGTACCTTCCTTTGAAGGTCTTAAACTGAGGTTCTACTGGACATAACTCTGTTTTTGTTTTCCTACAGATATCTTCATTTCACCCTCACTTGTGAAATGTAGTTGTTCTTGATCTGTAATATTGCTATGTAACAATGGATTGAAAATGAGTTGAAATCCTTTTCTAGGATTTTAAAGGTGCAACTCCAATGTAGGTCAGTTTCACCTCCAGCGATCGAGAAGTCAGTCCTGAATTTGACGGCAGGACTTTTTCAGGGAAGTTTTCTTTTATATTGCACTGCTTTTATGTTTTTTTTCCTTTTGTCTTTGGTGTTCTGTAGTTTTACTTAGATGTTTTTTAGGTTTAAATTTCTTTTTGTTTAACTTCTTTGACTTCACTGGGTTCTCAGAATCTGAAAACTCAATATTGTCATTGACTGGAAATTGTTCTGCTTTTAGTTCTCCTGATTATTTCCTTAACCCCATTCTCCCTATTCTCTTTTCATGGAAATCTAACCAGAGATATAGTAGATGTCCTCATCCCATCATCGCATGTCTTGATTTCTTTTTAATATCTTCTTTGTGTTTAATTCTATGTGACTTATCCTGGCTTATTTTTCAATTCATCATTATCTCTATATCTGTGTTTATTCTTATGTTTACATTTTTTCTTTGAATGCCAAAATTATTTTATTTTCATTTGGGAAAGTTCTATTGGATTCCTTTTCAGATCAGCATGGTTAATTCTGACCATCTCTTTCTCATTAGGCATACTGTCAGGCCTCTTTTTTTATTTCTCTAAACATATGCAAAATAGTTATATTATATACCTGGTAATTCCAAAATCTGCAGGCTTTATAAGATTGAATATGTTTTTATTGTTGTTGCTGTTGTTGAATGGCTACTGCTCATGATGAAGTGTTCCCTTCAGTGTTTTGTGACTTATCTATGTAAGCATATGAAAGCACATATATAAGCAATACAGAGAGAGAGAGGGGGGGGGGGAGGATGTTTGGTTTGTATTTTTTTTTTCTGCCGTAAGCTCAAGTTCTTAGGAATTTAATCTGAGAAATATTTAGGGCCTGAGTTTAAAGTGTTACTTTAGAGATTTGCTTTTTTCTTCTGCCAGATGCCTTTGGGCAATATTGCTTATGACCACTTTAACTAGATTTATACAATATGGTGGCAGAAGGATTTCTGGCACAAAACGTGCCTAAGGATAGATTTGTGGTTTGGTTTCCTTCTCTTCTCTTCTCTTCTCTTCTCTTCTCTTCTCTTCTCTTCTCTTCCTCTCTCCTCTCTCTCTTCCTTCTTTATTTCTTTTTTCACTCCACTTAGGCAAGCATTCACATTATTTTCCTCTGCCAGTCAGGATCTACAACCTGATTACTTTTTTTTTTTAACAGAATCATTGATTGTAGATTTGCTTTGTCATATATTCAAATGCATTATATACCTATAACAATTAAATAGTCTGGTACTGTTTCATAATAATAGTGAATCAATCATTTACTAATCACTCACTACTCACCATAACTAAAAGAAATCCTAAACCATATTACATATTTAGATAACAGAAACTTAAAGCAGTAAGAAAAAATGTATTTCAGTACTGTCTAGAAATTGGACCTAACAATCAACTTAGATATGCTCTTTCCACTTGTCAGCCAAATTTCTAACCTTTCTGATCTACTTCTGCAATCATATGAGGGATGTACATTCTTATGTCCCATAGCATGTTTCCTCTAGATTTACTCTCATGACTTTACACTAAAAGCTCAAAGTCATAGGCATGGTGGCTCAAACCTGTAATTCCAGTACTGGGGATGCGGAAACAGGAGGATCACAGATTCAAAGATAGCCTCAGCCTTTTATTTATTTAGTATTTTTGCAGTACTGTGGATAGAACCCAAGGGCATTCTGCCTCCGAGCTATATCTCCATCCCTGCTTTTTATTCTTTATTTTAAAATGGGGTCTCATTATGTTGTGGAGAGTCTCACTAAGTACTGAGGCTGGCTGTGAACCCATGATTCTTCTGTCTCAGCCTCTCAAGTACTGCGATTATAAGCATGAGCCACCTTGCTGGGCTTCAGCCTCAGCAATTTAGTGAGGCTCTTAGAAACTTACCAAGACCCACGCTGGGCGTGGTGGCGCATGCTTGTAATCCCCGCGCTTGGGAGGCGGAGACAGGAGGATCGCGCAGGTTCGAGCATATCTTCGCTGGCGTAAGAGACCCTGTTTCAAAAATATAAAATAGGTCTGGGAGTGTAGCCCGGAGGAAGAAGGGCTTCCAGGAACCCCAGTACCACCAAAAAAAAAAAAAAAAAGAAACTTACCAAGACCCTGTTTTCAAATAAAAAATATAATAAAATGGGGCTAGGGAGATAGTCCTAAGGTAGAATGTCCCTGGGTTCAATCCCCAAATATCTAAATAAATAAATACTCAAATTCATTAGGCACCCTTCCTTTTCCATTTGGTAACTTTCCTTTTTGTTTATATCTATTAAGGGACAGAGGTCAGGTTCTCCAGAGGCCAGCTCTAATTCCATCCCTGATAGAGAAGTCGAGGAGCAGCGAAACTTAAGGAGGGGTAGACATGTAGTTGTAGACCAAGAGCAACAAGAAACAAGTGAAAATATTTCTTTGATCGCTGAGTCAATCAATTGAGCACATAAGTGTTTGGTGCTATGAGACACATGATTTAGCCATTTCAGTTTACATTTTAGTGAGGATGACAAAATGCATGCAAAATAATTACAGAATCGTTATCCACGGAATGGTATAGCAAGGATGGTGTGTGCACATAAAGCTCAGAAACAGTTTCCTGTGACAACTAGACAAGAGGCTGAGGACCACACAGTGTGCGGCAGTGGGGGTTGGTGCTGAATTTCCCTTTCCCCACTCATGTGGAGCTGGCTCAACCATCCTGGTCTTCTAACCACCAGAGCTCTTGTTAACAATTTAGTTCTTTTTATGGTTCAGGGGCCCATCAGCAACTGCAATGGAGACTAAGCCATCAGTAAATCCAAGATAAAATCCAACTCGTACCCCACTATGAGAATAGCAGGGGACAGGCGAGAGAGAAGAGTGGGGAGGGGAAAGGGAGACGGAGACAGAAAGACACATGCTCCTGATGCCCCCGCCTCCTCGCTTCTCCAGCAGAGCCAAATCAAACAAGCATATAGCACTCTGCTTTGGCATTCCACCCCCTTGGCAGCATGTCTGCTGTTCTTTGTGTCTACCGCTGGCCCAGAATGAGGAACTAGGCCACATTATTCAGAGGGACCACCTTCAGGGTTTATTTGCTTTTTAAACATCACAACCCCAGCTCTTATATATAGGTTACAGAAGCCAAAATTCAGCTACCAAAGCCCACTCACCAGATGTCCTCGGCAACTTCATTGCCTCCAAATTTACCTACTGCAAGAACTTTTGTAGTATGTGTTTATAGTCTTTCAACACAATTTTATGGTTTTAACTGAAAAGTATAGCTTTGGAATGTTAGGATGGGCCAGACACAGAGAAAAAAAAAGATGATTTTACTGTCCTTTCCTTCACTCATTTCAGTTTGTCTTATCTTTGAGGAGAAAAACTGTGTGATTTTCTTCCATATTACTCCCTGAAGGTAAAGGGCTATAATAATTGATAATAGCAGCTACTTTAAAAACCCAGTTAAAACATTTGACAAGGTTTAAATGAATGTCCTCAGTTGGCAGACAAAGGTAACAATATCTAAAGAAGTGATAGAAGAAGGCAATTGGCCTGAAAATTATTTTTAAGGACAAATTAATCGAAGCCGGGTGTGGTAGCACACACTTGTAAACTCAGCATTCTGGGAGGCTGAGACAGGGGGATCGCAGTTCACGGACAGCCTCAGCTACTTATTGAGGCCCTTTGCAACTCAGTGAGACCCTGTTTCAAAAAATAAAGGATTAAAAAAAATAGGGCTGGGGGTATAGCTCGGAGGTAGGATGCCCAGGGTTATAGCCTCAGTGCTGCACACACACACACACAAAGATAAATTAATGGAGAAATCTTATTCTTGTCAGCAATTCCACACCAAAATTAACGGGCCCCTACCACCCTTTTTAAATGTAAATTATCTATTAAAAAGTGAGGAAATATTGGAAGTGAAGTGGCATACTTTTTTTTTTTTTGGTGGTACTGGGGTTCCTGGAAGCCCTTCTACCTCCGGGCTACACTCCCAGACCTATTTTTACATTTTTATTTGGAAACAGGGTCTCCTAAGACAGCGCGCTCGGCTGGCTTCGAACCTGCGCGATCCTCCTGTCTCCGCCTCCCAAGCGCGGGGATTACAAGCATGCGTCACCACACCCGGCTGAAGTGGCATACTTTTAAACAGCAGAAAATATAATTCATATAATAGCTTCTTTTTTCTTTCTTTCTTGTACAAAGTACCTCACTTCTGTTAGAAAACTATTATGTGCCATCTAAAATTTATAGAAAATTCTAGATTGCTATTTTCCTCCCCCCTAAATAATAAGATATTCTTCATTTAGCATGAAAAATTCAGGACCTTTCCTCCGTAACATCTGGTTTTAGGGGGACATCAGTTGAAGTCTGGATCTTGAGTTGAAAATCCTATCTACCCAGTCTCTGGCTCAATGACTTCTGGCCAGTCTAATGTTTCTGTGATTCCTTAAGTGAATGTCTTCCAGGGGATTTTCCATTAAACATCAGCAGTTATTAAAAACAGCAACAACAACAAAGTTGTTTGGACAAATACATATATTTGAAGTGCCTCCTTTAAGCAAAATTAAATAGGACTCCTTAGAGTTACTAATATGATTAAATATAGTGTGATTCTTTGAAGGAAAAATAGTATAAAGTCACTTTTGGTGTTTTAAAACTACTTTTACCTAATGATAAAACTACAAAAAATAAAGTTATCCAAATATGGCGAAAAGTTTAAAACATAAAAAAATGAAAGTACTGCTTTCTGTCTTTAGACCACAATGGTTTCTTGACTATCTTTCAAAAAAATTTTACACATGAACTTCTATATTTACTCCTTTCAGTAAAAAGGCAATAAAACCTTACTGAATTCTTTGTTCTTCAATTTCCTTTTGTTCATTTAACATATATTTTGGTTTTTTTTTTTGTTTTTATTTTGGTGGTACTGGGGTTCCTGGAAGCTCTTCTACCTCTGGCCAGACCTATTTTATATTTTTGAAACAGGGTCTCTTACGCCAGCGCGGCTGGCTTCGAACCTGCGCGATCCTCCTGTCTCCGCCTCCCAAGCGCGGGGATTACAAGCGTGCGCCACCACGCCCGGCCTAACATATATTTTTAATTGATCACATTCTATCAATTCATTGGCATCTACCTAATTTCATAGTATGGAATCACTACAGTTTATTGGTTAATCTTCCAACGCTAGAAATTTCATTTTTCCTCCTCTCTATTTTGGTGTTATTACAAACAACGCTTTAATGAACACATTTATTCTGCTGTAGTTTGAATGTATCTCCCTTAAATTCACACACTGAAATTTAATTCATAATGTGATAGTATTTAAAGGTGGGGTCTTTGGGCAGTGAGTAGATGATGAAGGCAGAGCCCTTTTGAATGGGATGAGTGCCCTTATAAGAGAACCAAGTTGCTTGTCTCCCTCTCCCATTGTGTGAGAGCACAGAGAGAGGTGTCTTCTTTGAAACAAAAACAAAGCCCTTGCCCTACACTGCATCTGCTGGCTCCTTGGACTTAATAGCTTCCAGAACTGTGAGCAATAATTTTTTTGTCGTTGATGTTTATAAAATTACCCAGTCTAAGGCATTTTGTCAGAGTGGTCCAAACAGACTAAGACAATTCATAGCTGTCTGTTGCACTTATGTAAAACTATCTATAGGAAAAGTTCCTAAAAATAAAATTTTGAGTCAAAGAGTAAGCACATTTAAAACCATTTTTGTTACAGTTAAATGGTTTTCCAAAATTATACTTTCCCAATAGTATACCAAACCTTTTGTTTCTCCAAACTCTTAAAAACTCAGGGTAGTTTTCACTAATCTGCTTGGTTAATATGTATCTTGTTTTATTTTTAGTTTTTGCTTGTTTACTTATGAGTGTGATGTTTTCACATACAAATTAGATTTGTATACTCTTTCCCAGACATCTGCCTTTTTCTATTCCTTCTGGGGACAACAGTGCCAACCTCAGGATTATGGTGCAGATTATGTCCATGTAAAGTGAGAAGTTCAGGGTTTGGCATACAGTAAATGCTCATCAAGCACTATTTGGAAAAGCTACCTACCAAGCATGACTCACTTCATTTTAGGGGGCTAGAGTTACTGAGGTTTTTACTGTACCTTCCTTCATTGATGGGAAATCCAAATCTCAGAAAATGATGTACATCTGAAAATAGTGCTCCCTGGACTCACAGTATTTGTCATATTGTGTAAAATTATCTATTTCCTTGCCTGTTTTCTCTCCAGATTCGGAGGTACTTGGATCTGTGTATTCTCTATTATTTGTTTACACTTCTTTTTTTCTTGAAATCATGATTTGATTGAGCTGAAGGCATTTCAATGGGGAATTAAGTACAATCTGAATTTATCTATAGCTCAACCAAGCCTAAGGCTGATAACATCCATTCTCTTTTAAAAAAAATCTGCATTTTTTCCCCTCTGTAGTTCCAAGGTCACTGAATTCATATCTCTTGTGCTGTAAGGAAGAAACTGGAATCTTGCTAATCACAACTAAGTATATTTAGTTAATCAGTAAATTAACTAATTTGAGATAGTATCTTGGTAAAATTTTCAGCAATTTATAGTAAAATAAACAAGTTCTTCACAATCATCTTCAAATGTTCTCTAAAATTGATTTTAAATAGTGAAAATATAAAAATATTTTCTTTTAAAATTTCTTTATCACATCTAGTAATGAATCTGATGTGTGATCTTAGAGAATACAGCAGACGTATGGCATGCTCACCTTTCTGACTTGAGCTTTCCTTTCCTTTTGTGGTGCCGGAGATTGAACCCAGGGCCTTGTCCGTGCGAGGTAAGTCCTCTACCTCTGAGCTACACCCTGAGTTGTCTTTAAATGTAGCCCAAACCTTTCTTAATGGTGGTAGAGACCTACCTACCTTATGAGATAGACTTAAAAACACAGTTATTAAAATAAAATGTACTTATAAAAAATAGAAAGCAGGTGGGATGCAATTGTAATGCAGGTTGGGTTTGTTCAAAATAACTTTATTATGGTCTTGTAAGTACAAGAGAGGTTGCCCAGTGAACCTGTACTGCCAACTGAAACCTCACTGAGGGTTGATTTTTAGCTGTAAAAAGAAAGTAGCAGCGAGAACACCAGTTCTCTATAAAGGTACAATCATTGTTATTCAGTGTTTTAAAAATGTTGTTTTGCAAGTAGTAAGCAATCAACATTCATCTCGACTACTTGGATGCATAGACAAGTGAATGAAGTAACCGCTCTGCTCTCAGCACCTAAGGGGTGTTGATAGTTAAAGCAAACTTGCCCCCATCTACTGAATAAGCAGGGTGGGGTCAGCAGCACTGGCAAAGCCCAGTTACTATAGTTCTAGTTCCACCCTAAGAAACTTTTTTTTTACCACCGAGTTGGAAAGACTAGGTGTGTGTGTGTGTGTGTGTGTGTGTGTGTGTGTGTGTGTGTGTGATGCTGGAGATTGAACCCATGGGGATTCTACTATTGAGCTATACACTCAACCCTGTTTTGTTTTTATTTTGAAGCAGGGTCTCACAAAGCTGCTGAGGGTCTCCCTGTGTTGTTGAGGCTGGCCTTGCATTTGTAAAAACTACTTTGTAAAAACTACCATGCCAGCCGGGTGTGGTGGTGCATGCTTATAATCCCAGTGCTTGAGAGGCTGAGACAGGAGGATTGGAGGTTCCAGGAAGAGTCTGAGCAAGTAGTGAGATTCATCAACCTAGTGAGACCCTGTTTCCAAATAAGAAATAAAAAAATCAGGCTGGGGAATGTAGCTTAAAGGTAGAATGCCTGAGATTAATCCCCAGCCCCCCCCCCCCACAAACAAACAAACAAATAAGGAAAACAAAAAAACTAATATGCCTATTAATTTCGTCTTTTCTTTTGGTGTTTGTCTTATTTGTTCTAGGCCTATGAGTACTATTAGAGCTGCGGATGTATGCATTGGCCATTTTAAATAGTCTAGGAAGGGAAGTTTTAAAACTTTGCATATTTGCAATCCTTGTAATCTGAGGCTACATATGTTTGGTTATCTTATGTTTAACAAGACACACAGACATCCTCTAAACAACTCTGTATAAGATAACCATTCCGATAGGCATTTAGTTATAAACAAGTGAGAAAACCCCACACGATGAATTGAAAGTAGAAATAAAATGAGAACTCCTCTAAAGTTCATACTTCCAATTTCAAATGTTTTCCCATAGCTCCAGTTTAAGTAAATGTATACAAATTTAGGAAATAATCTTCCAGTAAACAACAGAAAACTGCTCACAGAAGAGTGTGTTCTGCCCTCTATCTCAGCCAGCTGAGAAAGCAAATTATGACAGTCGCCAGTAAACCAAACTAATTACAGGGTCATCCACAAACCCAGAGTGGAGTAGATGTACAAAGGTATTGATCCTAATTTTCTCAATAGAAAAGGCTTCATAATAGACAAGGTGATAAATATAATGGCAAATTTATATAGGAGTGAGGGATGACAGAGTGGGACCTGAAAGATGGGGTAAGGAGTACTTTTAGGGAGAACCTCCCCCCACACATTGCTTATATAAATTCACTTTAATATATCTTTTCCTAGTAGATTGGTTTTGGGTTTCATGAAAGGGCTCAAAACAGTGGACAAATGGTGGAGGTCTTTTGTCTAGTAATTTACTTCACAGATGCAAGGAACCTAGTACCCCTTAGAGAGATGGCATGGTACAAGGTAGAGATCTCCAGACTACTTAGGAGGATCTTATGAGAGAATGCCTGTGTGGTCAATAAAATCTGTTCAACACCCACTGGATCTTCTGTGGCAACAGTAACTTCATTTTGTTCTGGAGAATCATCTTTTTCTACTTTTTGGCCTTGATAAAAGGGGCCTAGGGTAAACTAATCAGTTAATCCATTTCCATCTGACCACAGTCATTGGTTTATCAGTGGGTCCATAACTAAAGCTGGACTAGTCAGCTCAATGAAATTCAATTCCAGGTACAGAATTGAGCTTTTGGAGAAATGGGCTCTTTTTTATTCCTTCCCCCCCTTTTTTTTTGGGGGGGGGAAGGTTTGGTACTAGAATACTTGGTGCTCTCTGGTGTCACCATGAATAAACTGAATCCAGAGTAAAAAAAATATACAGAAGCTAAGTTTTCATTCGTTGAATGAATCTACCCAGATTTTCCTATAATTTTACTCCTGGATATTCCTGAAACAGTACCAATAAACTCTCCTTTTTTCCCCCTATGCCATTTATGTAGGGTTTTATATTGCTTGCAACTTAAACTATCCTAAAGATATAAAACCTCTAATACTATGTCAGCATATGTATGCTTGTTCCTACAAATACTAATTTCCTTTCTTTCTTTCCCCTCCCTTTTCCTATTTTTATGTTTCCTGTATACAGCTTTGTATTTCCAGCATATAACAGAAGATTTAACCATGTTTCTTCAGAAAGCATGGCCAAATAATTATCAGAAAAACTCCTCTGGCCTCATTTCTTTATGTGTGAAGTAAAGGACTTAGACAAGTCCATTGTCTCAAGATCCTTTTCAGGTCTCACTTTCTAGGATCTATAAAATGAAGGTCCAGTTTGCAGTGATAAGTAGAGCAGGAAATCTCATTCTTTCCACAATCACTCCACGGTGTTACTAATGGAGAAGATCCTGGTCCTCAGAGAAGAGACAAAACCTGAGAGTCCATGGGGCCAAAATAATGGAAGCTCATCTGAACTTTCTCAGTCCTGGCTCTAAGCTCCACCCCACTTTTGAGTTTGTTAATACAATAAGTATGTTATTGTATGGTGAGAAAAGGTACTATATTGTTTAAGAATGCCTTGATCTAATTTTAGTTCTGCTACTACTGAGAATAGTTCTTGACATACATGCCATAGATCCTCCATTCAAATGCTGAGATGGAAAAGTGGTTCACATGTTACAGCTTTGTGAAAAGTCATAGGTAATTAACAATAGCTAGATTAGTGTACCCAAGGCTGAGAATTGTTTGCTTTTTAAAGGCATATTAAGGTATATTTAAGTTTACTACCAAAGTAATATTTTTCTCACTCATATGTATTAAGATGTAAGTGGTTTTGAGTGTGAAAGAATGCTGGCCGTCTTGGGATTCCTAGTAACTTGAGTTATCTCATGAATTATATCATGTCTCACCTGTAATGTGATCAACAGTAGGAGAACTAGGTTTCTAAGCTCCTTCTATTCCCAGAATTCTTGGTGTTGGAACTGATGGTGGAAATGGAGTAAGAGGGCTGTGGTAGGGTAATGCACGGAGAATTTCATGAACCTTAAATCTGGGAAGGGGATGGGGGAGCAAAAACCCTTGGAAATAACATATTTGGTGCTATGATCTCCTCTTTAGGGAATGAATTTTAAAAGCCACTGTTGTTTTCGTTATACAAATGACTGAAAAAACAGGTTGGGGAAGAAAGTAGAAGAGTAAAGTTTCTGGTTATCAATCTCATTGTGCCATAGGGTAGATGATGGGAGAAGAAAGAAGTCTCCCTGGGGAGTTTTAATTAGGCTCTCCAGGGCAGAGATTTTTACCTCTGTTAAATAAGCATGTACTGGAGACTAACCAAGGCTGATGTCATGCTTTACTTAATTTCTTTAAGCTTTGGTTTTCTCACTTAAAATGAGGATAAAAATAATTGCTTCATAGGGCTGTTGTGAGAATTAAATGCAATAACATGCGTAAAGCATTCAGCACAGTGCCTGGCTTATGGTGACTGGTTTAAGATTATGGGTTTGGAGTTTAAAAGGTTGAACAATATTGTTCTAGTTTTTAATTTTAACTTCTTTATGCTTTTCAAACTCCTGACATAAGTTGTTCTCAATTCAGCTAGTAGACATTTTCCCTTGCTTCTTAGACACAAGGTCTAAAATGGGGATGAACATTGTCTTATTTATAATTTGAGAAACAATCAGCATACACTTCTGATGAAGTTCATACCTCTCCACTATTTCTGGGGCTCCTGCCTCTATTTGAGTGGGTAGAAGGTAAATCTGGTTTTATGAGATAGATTCTCCCTAGGGAAATGAACACATAAGAAGGGTAATCAGGACACTGATTTCAAATTAGAGAATTGTTTCTAACCTCTCTGATGAAGCATATATGTCCTCAGAGTTTATAGCTGCTAAAGACCCAACTAGGATTAACTGGCAGATAAAGAGACAGTCTCATTGCGATACTTCAACTCCACATTCAATTGCACAGAATTTAAAATAAATATGCTCAAAAATTTTTGCAGATATAAAATAACAAGAAAAAAGATATCAGATTGAATATTGTTGAGTTTTTGCTTATAAGGAACCCTAGTTGTTATCATTTTGTAGGGATACATAAAGTAAAACTTAAAAACTTTTTAAAATTGTTAAAATCTATATAACTTATAGTATGCCAATCTATGGGTTTATAGTATCTTCCAATAGTCAGTTTTGCCTAATACTGGGAAATACCCTTTGATTATTTTTTTTTTACATTCTCTGGCCAAGAGAGTTTATACTGATCAAATATTCCATGTGCTCCAGGGGAATTCCCATCTACCGGACAGTAAAGGTGAAGCCATTTTGTTCAGTGACTACGAGGGGGAGAGTAGGTGTCACATCTAGGCCAAGGGTGTTGAGGCGGTTGTGTTTCCTCGATTTCTGTCTCCTCTCCATGCTGAATTTGGGGCTCATGTTCCAGTAGAGCCACCAGCTGAAGCAGAGCTGCCTGCCTGCTTTCCGACTATCAGCCACAGTGTGTGGGCCCACGCACCTCTGCAGCATTAAGATTTCGGGAGCATATCTATGAGTTACCCTGACTGGTTCATAGTCCTTATTTCAAGTATGCTTGGGAGTGAATGGACTTCAAGGACAGCATCTCACACTTCAGGTCTAAGATGCCCCGAATTTTTATCTTTTGCGTTCCTCTCTTGTGTTTTGATCAGATCTCATTAACTCATTGTTTATTTAATGAACTTTTTTTTTGATAACTTACTATATGTTAGACACTGTGCCAAGTGCTGGAGATATGGGCAAGCGCAAGATAAATTCAATATCCATTCAAGAACCTTTGGTGAAATAGACATTAAACAGATGATCACATGAATGCTTATTGAAATTAAAATACAAGGTGTGAGCCGAGTATGGTGGCGCACACTTGTAATCCCTGCGCTTGGGATGCGGAGACAGGAGGATTGCGCAGGTTTGAAGCCAGCCTCCCTGCCTTAAGAGACCCTGTTTCTAAATAAAATATATAAATAGGTCTGGGAGTGTAGCCTGGAGATAGAAGGGTTCCTTCCATCCCCAGTACCACACACACACACACAAAAAAAATACAGGGTGTGCCAGGTGTGTTGGTTCATGCTTGTAATCCTACTACTTGGGAGGCTGAGACAGGAAGGTTGCAGGTTTGTGGTCAGCCCCAGTGACTTAGTGAAATTAGCTTATCAAAATAAATAATAAAATAAGGCTGGAGGTATAGCTCAAAGGCAAAATGCCCTTGGATTCAGCCCCACACACTACAAAATAAAATAATACAGGGTGCTATAAAAGAGTGTAATAGAAAAACCTATTGTACAATAGGAAACTGGAAATTCAAAAATGGCCTCTGTAGGAATAACAGTTAAACAGAGACCGGTTAGGCAGAGAGAACAGAGTTGACAACAGTCTTGAAATGGGAAACACTTTGATTTGGTAAAAAAAAAAAAAAAAGGAGAGAGAGAGAGAGAGAGAGAGAGAGAGAGAGAGAGAGAGAGGGAGGAGGAAGTAGGCTAAGGAATAAGGCACTAGAGGGATAGGTGTACACTAGATCAAAGGTTGGCAAACCATGGTCTGATTTGTCCTGCCGCTTGTATTTGTAAATAAAGTTTTATTGGGAAACAGCCAGGCTCATCCCTTTATACGCTGTGTATAGCTTGTTACATCAGTACATCTGGATAGTTGCAATAGAAACTGTGTGGCTTACAAAGTCTAAAGTATTTACTATCTGGACTTTATAGAAAAAGTTTCCTGACGTCTGTAGTAGATGATTCAGTACCTTGTAAACCATGTTAGGGATTCGAGATGGAATCCCATGTGCAAAAGGAAGGCACTAAAGGGCTCTGAACAGGAGACTGAGTGGCATCAACAGATGTGGGCTTTAAGCAGACCACCATAGCTATGTGACAAGGACCTGTAGCGGGTATGCAAGGAGAGGCCACCTCAGATAGGACCGTGCCTTGCAGTGACACCGGGGCGATGGGGAAAAGCGAGTCTGAAGTCTATTTGGAAGCAAAATCAGCATGATTTGGCTATATACTGGTCATTGAAATGAAAGAGAGGAAGAAACCAAAGATGAATCTTGGTTTTTGCCTAAATAAGGAGCTTACTGACTCTAGTTTCAGAAACAGGAAAGACTGGAATTAGGGAGTTCTGAATTGTGAAGCTTGATAATCAAAAGCCAGTGCAGAACATGCTAAGTTTGATTTAAAAAAAAAAAGAGTAAAACAACTTTCACAAAAACTTCTGAAATAATTTTCCTCTATTTTTTGCATTAAATTCTTTTAAAACTCCATAGATTTTATCCACTTAAAGAAAAAGCCACATTTACTGGGACTGCACATATTTTAGGATCTGTTTGAGAGAAGATTTTTTTTTTTCTTCAGTTAAGACCTCCCAAGCTTTATGAAAACATCTATTTATTCTGGGACACAAGGAGATTTTCAGCCTGTTGCAGCTTTTATTTGCACTGCCAAGAGGAAAGATGGACGGGTTTCAATGGTTCTTTAATTGGGCCTTACCCGGGTCTCTTGAGCAGAGGGGGTTTGTCCTCACTTACATTTGGTCTTTTTTCACAGTTCTCCTTCAACAATGGGTAAAAATGCCCCAGTTTCCTATGATGACAGCCTACTAAAATGCCCTCCTTTCTCCAATACTCACCAACAATATGCAGCCACCCCTTATTATACATCGTTAATCTGACCTACTCAGCATCATGCCCTATGTGGAATTTTGTGTGTTAAGTGGTGTTATGATTGGATAGCTTCCCTGCATTGGGCAAGGTTTTCCCCTTGAGCCAGCATGCTGGTTTGCCTCTAAGGATATCACTTTATCACTGCAGTTGTGTAACTGGGTTTCGCTTTAGATTTGAAGCTGTTCAAAAGGATTCTGTGAATGGATGAAATATAACTTTGGGCTGGAGGATTTGACCTAAAGCTTTGCTCTAGTTCATCTGGGTCACCAGAGAGAAGTTTTTGCCTTGACATCATAGAATGCTGAATTTAAAAAAACGGACACTAATCAGATGGTGAAGTTTTTATTTATGTTAGTGTCAAAACATTTCTGGCCCTTTTTGTAGAGAAAATCTACTACTGGGTTACTGTGGACATTCTTATCTCCTTTCCTAATAAGATAAATGGAATTACCCTTCCTGTTACAGTTGGACAAAAAAAATTAAAAGACTGGATCTGGCTATTTTGGCAAGAGTTCTTAAATTTAAAGGACTATAATCTTTATGATACTGTTAGCTATTCCTGAGAAACAACTATTATAAATATAGTGGGAAAGGGAACAAATAAGCATTTTATTTCCAATAAAAAAGAGTGAATTCAGTTCCATTGAGCTCAAGGCTCTAAAATGTCTTTCCCAACCCTATTAAATAATATAAGGATATCTAGCAACAGCAACAAAGAATGCACTTGGTATATTTATAATAGAAATCTATTTCAGTGAGGAAAACTAATTTAAACTCAAGGATGCTTCATTCTTACAAACATGAATTTGGAATATTTTAGTCTGAAGAATTCCCCTAGTCCCACAGATCAGTTATAAATATTAATAGAATTTCAACAGATTCTTTTCAGAGACTAATGTTTAATATTCATTCATATTATGCAGGGAGTTCAATGTCCTGCACAGTACATGTGAATTCTTCTATTATATAAGTGAGCATATATATGAAATCTGTAGGGCAATCATCATCAAAAATAGCAGGGCCCACATATAATATTAGAGGGCATATCAAAGTTTTCTCAGCTCACTTAGTAACAAGAAAGTCACTGGTAATAAACCAAAGGGCTCTTTAGGCTGTATTGACTTAACAATGTCACATCTAGGCAGAAAGATGGATTGGTGATTCTGGACAGAGTTAAAAATGCTAACTGATATGAAGTATTTATGAAAGGCAATGAAATGATTTCCTGTGGTGAGATTCTGCAGCACTTTGAAAACTGCTCTTGAATTAGCCTCAGCCCTTTGAGTTGCTGACAACTTACTTCTAGTGCCTTATTCACTTCAGTCTATACAGTATTTTTAAAAGATATTGTTAAAAATATGATTTGGGATTCCATAAAATAAAAGAAGAACTGCATATAACTTAGTATTCTCTGAGTTTAATACCTCATTCAGGGAATGGGGAATTGTTTAGCTATGCTAATGTGTAAGTATTGTTATTTTTAACATGAGATAATATTTAATGAATCCTGCACTATTGGCACTTTCCTTCTCTCTTTTTCAAAATGAAAAACAGTTTATATGACTGATATATTTAAATCACAAAATAATTTGTATATGGCAGCAATTATAAAGATAGCATTTATGATGTACATACAATATACTAGGCAATGTACTAGTACCAGGAGTTTTAGATGTACTATTCCATTCAGCCCTGTAGCATTTCTGGGAGATATTATGTTTATGGTACAGTTATGTGAAGGCCATAGATATTAAAAACCCATTCATGGTTATAGAGCTATCAATTGAGTCACAGGAAGATGCTGGTATTCTACTTTTTTAAATGTACAAAGACAGCAGAAATATCCTATGGTTCAACTTGATTTTATGTGCTGAGTTACAGTCTGAAACTAGGTCTGTGTGATTCCAAAGTCTAGGGTACTGTTCTGGATAACACTGGTTATTTTTTATTGCTCGTGATAATAAAAACCAATCATGAGTTATATGACAAAGAATTAATCACTCACTAAGCTCGAGTTAAAATGAACTCATCATTTATGGCAAGGTTTCTATACATCATTTTAATGTCATTTCGATAGAAAAAAGATAACTGCTAATGTGCGGCAGAGAAATGGTACATTTGTGGAGCTTATCACATATTTTCTAAATTAAATATCTCAGCTGGAGCACAGTTGTTCTTCAACTATTAAAAGAAATATCTCTCACAAAGAGAACAGCGGGGTTCTTTGAAGTGTGACCTTGAAAATCAAGGTCTGTATGACAGGGCATCATTCAAAGCAGATGCGTATCCCCCAGAGACCACAATAAAATTGTTACTGACAATACTTGCTTCTCTTTAAGAAGAGGGCTCAATAAAACTTCCAGGTCTTCTTGGTAATGCTATATAGTCAAGTATCCACAATGTTCTAGGCATGGTACAGAGCATCCCAAAAGAGGCTTCTGATCATTCTCACTGCTGGCCACTCACACGTGCTCTTTGATGGCTTCCAGATTCAGCAATGAACTAGAAAGCTCATTCACTTTCTATGTTTTCTTATTTTTAATACTTCTATTGGCGCATTATAGTCTCACATCATAATGTAGTTCAGAGTGATAGGGACACACACATGCACACAGTGCTTGGTGAACTTTCCCCCAGCTCCCTCCCACTACCCCCTTTTTCATACAGGATATTGAGACTGGCTTTGGTATTCTCACGTATGAACAAAATGTTAGTGGGAGTATTTCCTTCATTAATTCTTCCTCCAGCCCCTGACTACGCTCCTGGCTCTGCTGAGGTTTCTCCTCCATTATCGAAAGTCCCTCTGATATCCCGATTACTCCCTAGCTTCTGCATATGAGAGAAAACATAACCCTTCACTTTCTGTGACGGGTTGATCTCACTTAACATAACGTTGTCTGGGTCCTTCCATTTTCCTGCAAGTGACATAATTTTGAATAATTTTCTTTATTGTGTGCATATCCCATAATTTTGTAATCCATTCATCTATTGATGGACACCTAGGTAGGTTCCATAATTTAGCTAGTATGTATTGTTTTGCTATAAATGTGCATATGCATATATCACTATAATATTCTGATTTCAGTCCTTTTGGAAAGATATACAAGAGGGGTATAGCTGGATCATATAGTGGATCTATTCCCACTTTTCTGAGGGATCTCCACACTGATCTCCATAATGGCTGTACTCATTTGCATTCTTACTAGCAGTGTAGGAGAGTTCCTATTTCCCCACACTCTCACCAGCATTTTTTTGTTCGACTTCTTCATGACTGCCATTCTAATTGGGGTTAGAATCTCAGTGTAGTTTTGATTTGTGTCATCCCTGATTGCTAATGATTATGAACATTTTTTGATATATTTATATTTATTGGACATTTGTATTTCTTCTTTTGTGAAGTATCTATTTAGTTCAGTTGCCCATTTCTTGATTGGGATACTTAACACTAAAAAATCAAATAACCAATAATCCAGTCAAGAAATGGGCAAGTGAACTAAATAGATATTTGATATGTTTTACACTAAATAGACACTTGATATGTTTTAAAGGGTAACAGTAACAGATACCTAGATTGTCCTTGGGCTAAGCAATTTGCTACTCAGGCATTACTTTCCCTCACCTGTTAAGTGGGTGACCAGTCTTAGTTCTCAGTGCTATTTCAGGAACAGAGAAGAGCATGTCAAAGTTGCATGAAGGATGATTGGTCCAGCAAATATTTATCAAGCAGTGAATACACACTCCTATTATGCCATAATGTTCCTGTCTATTTCTTATATGCAATCTTGATCAAGATAAGAAGGATGGACAGATATGCAGAATATCTGATGGACAGTGGCAGGCATTCCCACTGAGGGAGAGAGCTTCTCATCTTGGAAAAGACAGCTTGTTCCCCAGTTAGGGAGCAACAATTTTTTTAGCCCAGGAGACATTAAGATTGATCTGAAGAAGAATTTTTGACAGGGAAGAAAGTGATGAAATCTTTTCTGAGGGAGCTCTAGGTAGAAGAATGATCCCATCTCTTAGGGATAGTGTTGTCATGGTCACAGATAAAAATGGATCACAATGAAGACTTGTCAAGCACTCATCCAGCTCAAGGTTTTACTGTTCCCCGGGACCTGAGTCTCACAAGCTGTCTGAGTTTTACACAGCTTTACAAGACTGTTCTCAACTTGCAAAGGTTTTGAGATGCCTCCAGAATGATGAAGACCAGGCACTTGTCTGGGAAGCAGAGCAGCGAACATTATTTTGAGCTCTGGCTTACAGCTCAGTGTTGACAGCTGCACTTCAGACCACAGTACGGACTTAACTTCAAGATCCTTCAAAACAGCTCAGTCCCACAGAGGCAGCCTTTCTTTTCTTTCTTCTTTTCTTTCAGTTTTTTATCTCTCTTAACAGATTGACATGATTGCAGGCACTACAGAGACAGCAAGTTGAGCTTTTTATACTTGAGGTACAAAAGGTGAGTTCTATCTAAATTCAAAATAAAGTACTCAATTACATGTGAGGGTCACCATCTATTTAGATGACATGAAATTTCTCTCAAGGAACTCACCCAAATAAATCATAAAGTTCCTAATTTCATCTTAGATATTTCAAAAAGGGCCGGGACAATCTTAATTAAAGCACCAACACTCTGATATAAAGCAAACATGAATATAAAACAATTACTCATCCCAGGACCATGCTGAGGTTGTAGGAAATTTTGGGAGGGTTGCTAAGTAAACTATATAGCCAACAAGTTGAAAGCCTACATAGTAATTCCATAGGTCAAGCCTGACACTCTCACCCTCTACTTTCCTTCTTTTCCTTTGTTTCTTCCCCTCTCCAAAGCCTGAAGATGTCTCAAAATTTCTCCCCAATTAGGTGGAGCAATATCTAACCTTTTTAGGGGCTCAGCTGATAAAAAGAACCATCTCATTAAAAGGACTGTGATTATAAGTAGCAAAAATGAGCTGACATACCATTTATTATAGCAGTTTCTTCATTATTTAATACTGTACAGCTATTACTGGACCTTTGTTAGTTGTGAGGTCAGAGGGACTATGACAATTCCCACCTGGGTGCCTGGCTAATTATTTTCCTCCTTCCTTTATGTTGGCCACCCTCACTACTTAAAAAACTAAAAGCAGTAGATTTTCTTCTTGCTCTTTCCTTTCTTAATCAGAAGCTGTGTTTTCTGTTGTTCTTATCCACGGCCTGTAAATTCGGGGTCTCTGCATTCATCCCGTTCCTGATCTCTCATTCCTGCCTTCTCCCCCATGGATAGCGAATGGAAATTATAATAAGTCAGTGACACTTTTATGTTCTGGACCAATTAGCCAATCTGAAGTCTTTTGTAAATCTCAGCCTGAGAGGCACAAGTTTAGGCCAATACCACAAGTGAAAAGCCCACTCTCAGAGGGCAGGGCGGGCAGAGCACAGAGGTGAAATGCAGACACAAAAAGGGATGCAGGCTATTTAATGTTCAGTCTCACTTGGTGCAGATGCTATATAAATCTGTGATTTGGAATTGTTTATAGCTCTAAAAATGTCAGGCAGCTATAGACTCCAGGCTTCCTCTAACCTTTAGCTCACTGCTTCTCGGACATTCCGTGACTTGTTCACATCTCTTACTTGCTGGCAACCCTGGGAGAAAGTTAAATGGTAGGTCATGCTAAAATTTCTGATTTATTCCTGGATTTAAATGTTCCAAGCCCTCCCATCTTTCATTTCCCTGCATAAATGGAGGAGATTATTGGGTTCATGTCTGTAAAAGGTCTTCTTCAGTATTCTCTTAAAAGCTCATAATATGGTCACAAGGCAACAAGACTTTTGTAGTTTTGATCATAAGTGTGAGTTCCTCAATACTGTATAGATTGGTGCACTGTTTTATACTCATGAGAACTCTAGACTGCAGTCCACTAGGTTCTCATGCATCTATTTCCTTCAGAATTTTTCATTTGGACAGCTGGAGGTATTGAATCCTCAGTTCTTAGATCAATGTCTGGCACATAAAAGACATTCAAAACATATTTATGCCTGTAATCGCAGTACTTGTAAGGTGGAGACAGGAGAATCACAGGTTCCAGGCCAATCTCAGCACCTTAGCAATGCCCTCATGGACTTAGTGAGAACTTGTTTTAAAAAAAAAGTACTGGGCTTGTAGCTCAGAGACTAGAACACTCTTGAGTTTAATCCCCAGTAAACACACACACACACACACACACACACACACACACACACACACACTAATACATATTTATTTGATTGAATAAATGGATAATGGAAAGCATACAAATCAAATATTTGGGAATTTCGTTTTACTGAAAGAAACTGCCATATATACATATTTTTTATACCAGTTACTGGGAGATATATTCATATATAGTATATATGTATTATATATCTTATTTTCTGTGTGCCATGTGAAATTTATTTGTTCAAACTATTTATCATATATATGTAATATACTCTATAAAATATTTTAAAAGTCTTTTTGATGTATATATTTAGCTAATTTTATACTTTCTTTCCAACCCTAGCATCAATTTTTATACTGAGTTAAGTGGGCGGACAAGTGTTATCTTAGATGTAAATCTTTCCCACTGAGGACAGCTTGACAGGGAAACCAGTGGCTGGAAGGGGTCTGTTGTTCGTTTTCACTTTGTGTGCAAATGTTCCTACAGAACAGGTTGAATTATTTCATTTTCTAATGAAAGAACATTTTTGTTTACAAATGTGGAAAATGTGCAAAATAAGACTAGTCTATTTTATAACTTGTGCCTATTAATTTAAATGACAATAGATATTTACTTTTATGTGTACATATGTGTGCATATATATGCACATATTTTATGTAAGAACACTTATAAATTATGCATGTGAATGTAAGTATATAGATATATACATATATATCTATACATACATATATATTTATGACATCACTGTAATAGTGAGATGTATATTTGTAATTATTTGATGACTGTTACTTAGCTTGCCATAATTGGCTTATATGGAAAGCATCAGTTGTGTAATAGAATTACAAATTGTTATGTCTATCATATCATGGCTTTCGTAACTGGTCACTGCTCATTATTTCAGGCTGATAATTGCTATTTTATCTGAAGGTCTAATTTCTTAAAGCAAAAGCCTAGACACCAGACCATGTTTAATGACTACAGTTTTCCTTTACTTTTCTTCCTCGTTTCTATTTATAAAATATTACCTGTCGGATTGCATTTATTGCAAATTCAAATAATTCCACATTCTCTACAATCTTAAAGCAGACCATTTTGGGTTGTCAAATTACAAGGCTGTCCACTTAACTGCAGTTATCATGAACTCCCCTACGTGAACACAAGGTAACTGGATTTAGGCCCCAGGCTCATCCTAATGAATTGCAGGATTTCATAGTATGCCTTTCTCTTTTATAAAAAGTAGATGCAATATGAAATATCATCGCTACACCTTCTGTAAAACAATCATTAAAGACATTCTATTTATGTTAGTGCTTGCTACCCAATGATCCTAACAGTAAAGTCCTAATTAAGATAAATTCTACATAATAAAAAGTTTGTTCATGTGCTTGTCCTCTTTTTGAATGAATTAAACTTTTTACTCTATATTAAAAATATGTAATTATGGCCACTGGCAATAAAATTTCTAGAGTTGCAGATTACATTAATTCTTCAGATTGCTACCTACTGGCTATTTTATTGATCGTTGCCACTTTTCTAGATGATGAACAGGGAAGCAAGCCTGAATTCTGATCAATCATTTTCAGGGTTCTTTATAAGTTTTATTTATTTAAGCTCTTTGATTCCTAGCTGAACTGGCAACAGAGGGCCACATTCACCAAAGTTAGTTTTCTATTTATATCCTTTGCTTTAAAGAATATAATATCAAATCAAAGACTTGTTTTGGAATTGGAATTGGAAGTATTAATTGTAATGGTAGGTGCCACAGATACTGACTTATTATTTCCTGTGTGCCACGTGAAACCTCTTTATTTGTTCAAACTATTTATTTATCAATAACCCTTTGGGATTGGTATTATTTTTCATATATTGACTAGGAAACAGATAGTTTAAGTAATGTATTGACTTTCTCATAGCTAGTGAGTGGTGAAACGAGTTAAATCTGGGTAGTTTGACTCCTGGCTAGTCTGATTCCAAATTTAAGATTTTCGAGGGATCCCAGAGAACTTGGCAGTAAACATATCACACTCAGAATCACTTTCTGCTGAGTCTAGACTCAGCCTTGCAATCACTCTTGGTTTTGTCCTAGGTGGCGATTGCCTCTTTAATTACTTTCACTTGTGTCTGAAACGTATTTGTCATCCATATATGTTTAATCTGTTCCTTTTACAAAAGGATGTATGCTAAGTATCATAATCAAAACTGGCTAGATGTTTACTAAATCCACTTCTTTCTACATACATAGCTAGACTACAGACTTAACTTCCTTTCCAAATTGATGCAATCACATAACTAGCTATGTTCAAATCAATAAAATGTGAGCACATCAGTGTGCATTGCATCTGTGCCTGACTCTAGACCCCTCCCAAGTGTTCTCCTCTACTCTCTTCCTCACCCACTGACTTGATGCCTAAGGGCAGAGTGAGTCAAGCGATGGTAGGACTATGGGTCTCTGAATAATCTTTTAAAACATGCTCTTGTACCTATGTTAAACTACCAATGCCAATCTCCAAGACATATATAGAGAAGGGAGGGAGGGGTGGACCCTGAGGGACATCTCCATGATTTGTGTGCATGTATTTCTATCACTCTGTACCTCAGTATAATGTATACTTATAATACATCAATGACATGTATATAATAAGAGTGCTCTCTGAAAACTTTGCCACTGACTTAATAGTTGTGCATATTTATGGTATATGGTGTAATACCGATGTACATATACAATGTGTAAGGATCAAAGGTTATTAGCTTTTCCATCTCTTTGAACATTTATCATCCAAATAATCTCTTTGAAGAGACTACCTACCAGTCATAAATACCTGTTCAGGTTGAACAAGAAATGAACCTCAGGCCATCCAAGTTTTGGCTGTGTTTGTTAGAAAAACTACTCTAATAAATGCAATGCCCATGCAAGATCATATCACTTTTTAGCATTAAGAATAAGAATTTGAATCTAAGGCATCTAAGTCCAACTTCTTCCACCTATGCTAGTCTTATTGATAATTTAAAAATTTACCTAATGAGGGTTAGTTAACTATCTGGTACTATAATAAATACCTGAGATAATAAACTTATCAAGACAAAAGGTTTATTTTGGCTCACAGCTTTGGAGGTTTCAGTCTATGCTCGTTTGGCTCCATTGCTTTTGGACCTTTGACGAGGCGGCACCTTGTGATAGGGAGCAAGTAGTAGGTATAAAAGCTATTCTACCTCATGACTAGGAAGCAAAGGGGAGAGTGAGAGGAAACAAAAGGAGGGGCTGGAGTCCCACTACCTCTCTTAAGGGCACATCTCCAACAACTGAAAGATTTTCCTCTAGGCCCCACCTCTTAAAGCTTCTACCAGCTCCCAATAGCTCCATGCTGGAAACTAAGCATTTAACACATGGGCCTTTGAAGATCCAAACTGTATTACCATGCTAACATGACCAAGATCTATTTTTAAACCACAATGCTAAAAAAAAAAAAAAAACAAACACCCCAATATCCCTTAAATTCTAATCCCATCAATATTTGAGTTCATTAGTACCAGGTGTTTTCCTATCTCTAAAACAGCTCTAGACATCTCCTTATTTATATCTTCAGGCCCATAGCTCCCCACCCCAATCACCTCGTCTACCATTTCTGCCCACATATGAAGCACAAAGACCACATCAAGTCAGGATTTCTCAGTTGTGTCCTGGGGGACCATTTATGAAGGATGTTCATAGGTTTGGTGCCCAAATAAAATTTTCCATGGTGAAGTGCATTTGGAAAATTACAGATTAAATGAAGTGAAAAATGCCTTTTCTGTAGGAATATCCTTTAACAGAATAATATTTTTTGAAACTCTCCAAAATAGGGGTACAGTCTGTAGCATTTTGCAAACCTATTTGACAATGGAGCTCCTTCCTGAATAATATGTCAAGAAACTAGTATTTCATAGAACATATTTTCTGAAACATGAACATCAGCATATTGTGTCATACTCATCACTGTTGGTACTTGAAGTTAGGTCTAGTACATCTCAGAACTTGGTTCTTCGGCCTAAGGGAATGTTGGATCTAGTTGTGGGTTTCCTCACGTACTGCCTATTCTTAACATCCGAAAAATGAATATGCCTTAACCTTCGTCTTGTTTGGGACACTTCTTTATCCTCTGTCTCTCTGTCTCTCAAGACTTTATCAAAAGACTCTATTTTGTGGTCTCAAGCCTGCCCAGCCTTCATCTATCCTGTTTGACAGTTCCTCTTCATTAACAGTGTGTACTAATTCTTGATTCAGTCAAACACCTCAAATAAAAGGTGGGTGTGGGGAAGTGTTGTAGCATAAAGAGACACCTCTCTCTTTCTCTCTCTCTCTCTCTCTCTCTCTCTCTCTCTCTCTCTCTCTCCTTCCTTCCTTTCCTTCTTTCCTTTTTTGCAGTACTGGGGATGGAAACTAGGGGCATTCTACCTTCTAGCTACATCCCCAGCCCTATTTTTTATTCTTTATTTTGAAACAGGGTCTCACTGAGTTGTAAAGGGCCTGACTAAGTAGCTGAGGCTGTTCTCGAACTGTGATCCTTCTGTTTCAGCCTCCCAAATGCTGGGATTACAAGAATGAACCACCACACCTGGCTAAGAGACATCTCTTACTGGCCTAGTCATGTGACAATATTATTAAGACACAGTGGAGTTACATTATATGGGCATTTATATTAGATGAGGTCAACTTGACACAGTACTCTGGCCCTAGATAGATAGACTAGTTTAAATGGAGGCAGTTAGATTTTATGTTAGGAAATATCATTACTGGAGGATTCACATAATTTAAAACTTGCATAATAGAAGATGAATTTTCCATACATTGGACAGAAGAAAGCAAGAATTTGTTCTCCATTTGAACTTGTACCACCATCGGCTCTTGGAGAAACATGGTCTTATGGTTTTAAAATTGTTTGATTGTCGATATTAAAATTTTTTTTTAATTCTATTATTACAAATGCTGCCAATCATGTGAGAATTTCTTAATATTCTCATGCTGCATTCTTTCAAAGCTCTGCAATTCTGTAAATGGTTACTGCACTGTAGTGTGGGTGCTTTCACACACTATGCCACTCTACCTATGCGGCGTATTTGATCTATTAGGAGATATTACTGCTATTTCTTTCCGTCCTGTGTGCCTTTCATAGTAGAAAATATCACTTTGCCCTATGAAAGCGAAACAACTATTTAACCTCTCCTCACCCAAAGACACTGAAATCTATAAAATGTTGGAAAAGGAGACCCCTGGAGAAACCAGGCCCAGTAAGACGCTGGGTTCTGGGCGGGGGTCGCGGGCGGGGCACGCCTAATGGGGCCCGGGTCGCGGGACTCTGGGCCCCGGCCGAACTGCGCGTAGCACGCCAGACCCCTGGAGAAACCAGGCCAAGTAAGACGCTGGGTTCTGGGCTGGGGTCGCGGGCTGGGCACGCCAGATGGGGCCCGGGTCGCGGGACTTTGGGCCCCAGGCAGAACTGCGAGTAGCACGCCAGACCCCTGGAGAAACCAGGCCCAGTAAGACGCTGGGTTCTGGGCAGGGGTCGCGCGCGGCGCACAAAAGCCAGGGCCTGGGTCGCGGGACCCTGGGCCCCGGGCCGAACTGCGCGTAGCACGCCAGACCCCTGGAGAAACCAGGCCCAGTAAGACGCTGGGTTCTGGGCGGGGGTCGCGGGCGGGGCACGCCTAACGGGGCCCGGGTCGCGGGACTCTGGGCCCCGGCCGAACTGCGCGTAGCACGCCAGACCCCTGGAGAAACCAGGCCAAGTAAGACGCTGGGTTCTGGGCTGGGGTCGCGGGCTGGGCACGCCAGATGGGGCCCAGGTCGCGGGACTCTGGGCCCCAGGCAGAACTGCGAGTAGCACGCCAGACCCCTGGAGAAGCCAGGCCCAGTAAGACGCTGGGTTCTGGGCAGGGGTCGCCCGCGGCGCACAAAAGCCGGGGCCTGGGTCGCGGGACTCTGGGTCCCGGCCGAACTGCGAGTAGCACGCCAGACCCCTGGAGAAACCGGGCCCAGAACAGAAAAAGATAAAGAAAAATATCGGAGAGGTGGTAAGAAAGCCATTATGGATGCCAGGACACTGGAGATGCAGACAAAACTTACCTAAATGCACTGGAACTTATGGAAAAATTCGCCGTGAAAGAGGACTGCTATTTCTCTATATTGTTAAGAATCTCAGATATCACATATAAGGAGAGAGTTTAGCGGAGACCAAGGAGAAATGCGGTGTTGAAAGAGTTCTTCGCGATGGTGGTAGAGACTTGTATTCAGGAGAAGCAGAAACCGGATCTTACCAACTTTATTTTTTTGGAGAAATTACACCAAATGTCGAATGCTACCATCACGCATGCTTAGGAACACTGGACAACATTCAGAGTGGAAAAAGAGCCTGGGAAGGATTTGAAACGGTGGAGGCAGTGGCAATGCCAGTGGCCAATATTCGGGGGAGGCAGAGATCTGATACATTACAACTGGAACCTTTGAAATACTAACAAAAGAGACAGTGATCGGAACCTGCTGAGGGGTTAGGCGGGCGCCGGGGCCAGTGGCCGACATCGGAGCTTGCTGTGAGGCAAGGCCACTACTGAGGCCTCCGTGGCCGGGATTGGAACCTGCAGAGGGGTTAGACCGATGCTGGGGCCAGCGAGGCCGGCATTGGAGCCTGCCATGATGCAAGGCTTGTGCTAGGGCCTCCGAGGTCGGGTCCGGAACTTGCTGAGGGGTTAGGCCGGTGCTGGGGTCAGCGAGGCCGGCATCGGAGCCTGCCGTGAGGCAAGGCCGGTACTGGGGCCTCCGAGGCCAGGATAAGAGCTTGCCGAGGGGTTAGGCCGGTGTTGGGGCCAACGAGGCCGGCAGCAGAGCCTGCCGTGAGGCATGACCAGTGCTGGGGCCTCCGAGGCCGGGATCGGAGCATGCCGAGGGGTTAGGCTGGTGCTGGGGCCAGAGAGGCCGGCATCGGAGCCTGCCTTGAGGCAAGGCCGGTACTTGGGCCTCCGAGGCCAGGATAAGAGCCTGCCGAGGGGTTAGGCCGGTGCTGGGGCCTCCGAGGCCAGGATAAGAGCCTGCTGAGGGGTTAGGCCGGTGCTGGGGACAGCGAGGCTGGCATCGGAGCCTGCCTTGAGGCATGACCAGTGCTGGGGCCTCCGAGGCCAGGATCGGAGCCTGCCGAGGGGTTAGGCCAGTGCTGGGGCCAGCGAGGCCGGCATCGGAGCCTGCCTTGAGGCAAGGCCGGTACTGGGGCCTCCGAGACCAAGACAAGAGCCTGCCGAGGGGTTAGGCCGGTGCTGGGGCCAGCGAGGCCGGCATCGGAGCCTGCCTGCCTTGAGGCATGACCAGTGCTGGGGCCTCCGAGGCCGGGATCGGAGCCTGCCGAGGGGTTAGGCCGCTGCTGGGGCCAGCGAGGCCGGCATCGGAGCCTGCCTTGAGGCAAGGCCGGTACTGGGGCCTCTGAGGCCGGGATCGGAGCCTGCCGAGGGGTTAGGCCGCTGCTGGGGCCAGTGAGGCCGGCATCGGAGCCTGCCGTGAGGCAAGGCCGGTACTGGGGCCTCTGAGGCCAGGATAAGAGCCTGCTGAGGGGTTAGGCCGGTGCTGGGGCCAGCGAGGCCGGCATTGGAGCCTGCCTTGAGGCATGACCAGTGCTGGGGCCTCCGAGGCCGGGATCGGAGCCTGCCGAGGGGTTAGGCCGCTGCTGGGGCCAGCGATGCCGGCATCGGAGCCTGCCGTGAGGCAAGGCCGGTACTGGGGCCTCCGAGGCCAGGATAAGAGCTTGCCGAGGGTTTAGGCCGGTGCTGGGGCCAGCGAGGCCGGCATCGGAGCCTGCCTTGAGGCAAGGCCGGTACTGGGGCCTCTGAGGCCGGGATCGGAGCCTGCCGAGGGGTTAGGCCGCTGCTGGGGCCAGTGAGGCCGGCATCGGAGCCTGCCGTGAGGCAAGGCCGGTACTGGGGCCTCTGAGGCCAGGATAAGAGCCTGCTGAGGGGTTAGGCCGGTGCTGGGGCCAGCGAGGCCGGCATCGGAGCCTGCCTTGAGGCAAGGCCGGTACTGGGGCCTCTGAGGCCAGGATAAGAGCTTGCCGAGAGGTTAGGCCGGTGCTGGGGCCAACGAGGCCGGCAGCGGAGCCTGCCATGAGGCATGACCAGTCCTGGGGCCTCCGAGGCCGGGATCGGAGCATGCCGAGGGGTTAGGCCGGTGCTGGGGCCAGCGAGGCCAGCATCGGAGCCTGCCGTGAGGCAAGGCCGGTACTGGGGCCTCCGAGGCCAGGATAAGAGCCTGCCAAGGGGCTAGGCCGGTGCTGGGGCCAGCGAGGCCGGCATCGGAGCCTGCCTTGAGGCATGACCAGTGCTGGGGCCTCCGAGTCCGGGATCGGAGCCTGCCGAGGGGTTAGGCCGCTGCTGGAGCCAGCGAGGCCGGCATCGGAGCCTGCCGTGAGGCAAGGCCGGTACTGGGGCCTCCGAGGCCAGGATAAGAGCTTGCCGAGGGTTTAGGCCGGTGCTGGGGCCAACGAGGCCGGCAGCGGAGCCTGCCGTGAGGCATGACCAGTGCTGGGGCCTCTGAGGCCGGGATCGGAGCATGCCGAGGGGTTAGGCCGGTGCTGGGGCCAGCGAGGCCGGCATCGGAGCCTGCCGTGAGGCAAGGCCGGTACTGGGGCCAGCGAGGCCGGCATCGGAGCCTGCCGTGAGGCAAGGCCGGTACTGGGGCCTCCGAGGCCAGGATAAGAGCCTGCCGAGGGGTTAGGCCAGTGCTGGGGCCAGTGAGGCCGGCATCGGAGCCTGCCTTGAGGCAAGGTCGGTACTGGGGCCTCTAGGCCAGGATAAGAGCCTGCCGAGGGGTTAGGCCGGTGCTGGGGCCAGCGAGGCCGGCATCAGAGCCTGCCTTGAGGCAAGGCCGGTACTGGGGCCTCGAGGCCAGGTTAAGAGCCTGCCGAGGGGTTAGGCCGGTGCTGGGGCCAGCGAGGCCGGCATCGGAGCCTACCGTGAGGCAAGGCCGGTACTGGGGCCTCCGAGGCCAGGATAAGAGCTTGCCGAGAGGTTAGGCCGGTGCTGGGGCCAACGAGGCCGGCAGCGGAGCCTGCCGTGAGGCATGACCAGTGCTGGGGCCTCCGAGGCCGGGATCGGAGCATGCCGAGGGGTTAGGCCGGTGCTGGGGCCTGCGAGGCCAGCATCGGAGCCTGCCGTGAGGCAAGGCCGGTACTGGGGCCTTCGAGGCCAGGATAAGAGCCTGCCGAGGGGTTAGGCCGGTGCTGGGGCCAGCGAGGCCGGCATCGGAGCCTGCCATGAGGCAAGGCCGGTACTGGGGCCTCCGAGGCCAGGATAAGAGCCTGCCAAGGGGTTAGGCCGGTGCTGGGGCCAGCAAGGCCGGCATCGGAGCCTGCCTTGAGGCATGACCAGTGCTGGGGCCTCCGAGGCCGGGATCGGAGCCTGCCAAGGGGTTAGGCCGCTGCTGGGGCCAACGAGGCCGGCATCGGAGCCTGCCTTGAGGCAAGGCCGGTACTGGGGCCTTCGAGGCCAGGATAAGAGCCTGCCGAGGGGTTAGGCCGGTGCTGGGGCCAGCGAGGCCGGCATCGGAGCCTGCCATGAGGCAAGGCCGGTACTGGGGCCTCCGAGGCCAGGATAAGAGCCTGCCAAGGGGTTAGGCCGGTGCTGGGGCCAGCGAGGCCGGCATCGGAGCCTGCCTTGAGGCATGACCAGTGCTGGGGCCTCCGAGGCCGGGATCGGAGCCTGCCGAGGGGTTAGGCCGCTGCTGGGGCCAGCGATGCCGGCATCGGAGCCTGCCGTGAGGCAAGGCCGGTACTGGGGCCTCCGAGGCCAGGATAAGAGCCTGCCGAGGGGTTAGGCCAGTGCTGGGGCCAGTGAGGCCGGCATCGGAGCCTGCCTTGAGGCAAGGTCGGTACTGGGGCCTCTGAGGCCAGGATAAGAGCCTGCTGAGGGGTTAGGCCGGTGCTGGGGCCAGCGAGGCCAGCATCGGAGCCTGCCTTGAGGCAAGGCCGGTACTGGGGCCTCGAGGCCAGGATAAGAGCCTGCCGAGGGGTTAGGCCGGTGCTGGGGCCAGCGAGGCCGGCATCGGAGCCTACCGTGAGGCAAGGCCGGTACTGGGGCCTCCGAGGCCAGGATAAGAGCTTGCCGAGGGGTTAGGCCGCTGTTGGGGCCAGTGAGGCCGGCATCGGAGCCTGCCTTGAGGCATGACCAGTGCTGGGGCCTCCGAGGCCGGGATCGGAGCCTGCCGAGGGGTTAGGCCGCTGCTGGGGCCAGCGAGGTCGGCATCGGAGCCTGCCGTGAGGCAAGGCCGGTACTGGGGCCTCCGAGGCCAGGACAAGAGCCTGCCGAGGGGTTAGGCCGGTGCTGGGGCCAACGAGGCCGGCATCGGAGCCTGCCTTGAGGCAAGGCCGGTACTGGGGCCTCTGAGGCCGGGATCGGAGCCTGCCGAGGGGTTAGGCCGCTGCTGGGGCCAGTGAGGCCGGCATCGGAGCCTGCCGTGAGGCAAGGCCGGTACTGGGGCCTCTGAGGCCAGGATAAGAGCCTGCTGAGGGGTTAGGCCGGTGCTGGGGCCAGCGAGGCCGGCATCGGAGCCTGCCTTGAGGCAAGGCCGGTACTGGGGCCTCGAGGCCAGGATAAGAGCCTGCTGAGGGGTTAGGCTGGTGCTGGGGCCAGCGAGGCCGGCATCGGAGCCTGCCGTGAGGCAAGGCCGGTACTGGGGCCTCCGAGGCCAGGATAAGAGCTTGCCGAGAGGTTAGGCCGGTGCTGGGGCCAACGAGGCCGGCAGCGGAGCCTGCCGTGAGGCATGACCAGTGCTGGGGCCTCCGAGGCCGGGATCGGAGCATGCCGAGGGGTTAGGCCGGTGCTGGGGCCAGCGAGGCCAGCATCGGAGCCTGCCGTGAGGCAAGGCCGGTACTGGGGCCTTCGAGGCCAGGATAAGAGCCTGCCGAGGGGTTAGGCCGGTGCTGGGGCCAGCGAGGTCGGCATCGGAGCCTGCCGCGAGGCAAGGCCGGTACTGGGGCCTCTGAGGCCAGGATAAAAGCCTGTCAAGGGGTTAGGCCGGTGCTGGGGCCAGTGAGGCCGGCATCGGAGCCTGCCGTGAGGCATTACCAGTGTTGGGGCCTCCGAGGCCGGGATTGGAATCCTGCCAAGGGGTTAGACCGGTGCAGGGGCCAATGGCCAGCATCGGAGCCTGGCGTGAGGCAAGTTCACTCCTGCGGCCTCCAAGGTCGGGACCAAAGCCAGCTTAGGGGTTTGACCGGTTCAGGGGCCAGCGAGACCAGAACTGGGTCCTCCCATGAGGCAAGGCCGCTGCGTGAGCCAGCGAGGTCTGGTTCAATCCACTGAGTAGCCAGGCCACTACTGGGACCATCAAGAGTGGGATTGGTACTTGCAACGCAGCATGCACAGAGAAATATCGCAGAAAATATAAATCAGACGCTTCTCTTAATCAGCAATAACTAGGAGGAAAAGGGCAACAGGAAGAGGTTGAGCTATAGAAAGGGCCCTATAGTGAAGCAACTAATGTGACCAATCAGAGGGTATGTAATACTGGAGGACGGAGCCTCTTTAAAATGCAGGAGGTACATAAACAAATGTATCAAAGTAAATCACCAAAGAAGTGTGGGATGGAGGGAGGGGGAGGGAATGGGACGGGGGCTGGAGGAGGGCTAATTGGATGATGTGTGCTTGTATATCCTCTCAAGTCTTGTACTCCAATGTGATTGATATATGACTACAATGCACCAATTTAAAAAATAAACTAATTAAAAAAAAAAATGTTGGAAAAGTGGCTGTACTGAATTTAGAAAGTTTATGCCATTCTCCAAAGTGTCATGTAGTTCTAAGGGACTCCAAAGGTAATCTTGAGTATATGTGGTTCTTCTCTTTACATGTCAACTTTAGAATCTCACTTCCCACATAATACGTGAGTGTACATGAAGATAATGGGCACTGCTGATTGCTAAGACAGCATTTACTACTTCCTTCTTTCTTTCCAACAAAACCCTGTTTTATCCGGGTAGTGACCCCTCCCATCATAATGGGAAGATGAGCTTAATACCATTTCCAAGAGTAGATCTTGAATTGTCCAGCTTATCACAATACTCCAACTACTTGCCAGTGACTGGTGTTAGGCTGGTTGAGTAACCAATCTTGGCCTAAATCATATGAGAAGTCTCTTAAGGTGCTTCTGGAAAGATTCCTTGGGTCTTTATAAAGGGACAGAGTCACTGATAACAGCTCTTATTCCCAAGCGTGTGATGGGCTTCTATGTGACTCCAATAGCTAATGCCGCTTTGCTATTTCAACATCAAGAATAGAAGAGAGCAGAGAAGGCTGGATGCCAGGACCTTAAAGATATTGCTCAGTTCTGGAATTCACTCGAAGTCTTCCTAGCCTCTCCTTAGTCAGCTTGGGCCACAATTAACAAAATGCCAGAGATTGGGTGGCTCAAACAATAGAAATATCTCACAGTTCTGGAACCAAAAAGTGTAAGATCAAAGTACTGGTTAATTGGTGCCCCCTGGGGGGTAGTCTCTTCCTGGTGTGGCTGCCTTCTTACTGTCCTCCCATGGATTTTCCCTGCTGTGTGAAAGCCATGACAGAGAGAGAGAGAGAGAGAGAGAGAGAGAGAGAGAGAGAGAGAGAGAGAGAGGAGAGGGAGAGAGAGAACCCTTTCTCTCTTTCTCTTATAAGGCCACCAATCCCATTGGGTTAGGACCCCACCCCTACAACCTCATATAATCTTAATTCCCAAAAGCCTCATCTCTAAATATGACCACTTTGGGATTAGGGTTTTAGCACATGTATTTGCAAGAGACACAATTTAGCCCATAGTAGAAAATATAGCAGATGCTCTTATGTTGTTTAAATAAGCTTAAACGCCAGGCGTGGCGGCGCACACTTGTAATCCCTGAGCTTGGAAGGCAGAGACAGGAGGATTGTGCAGGTTTGAAGCCAGCCTTGCTGGTTTAAGAGATCCTGTCTCCAAATAAAAAAAAATATAAAATAGGTCTGGAAGTGTAGACCGGAGAAGGGTTCCATGCCCAGTACCAAAAAAATAAAAATAAAAATAAATAATAAATAAATAAATAAATAAGCTTAAACTTTTTTTGTTACATACAGCCAAATATACCCTGTTAGATCCCATATCTTAGAAGCAGTATAAGGAGGATAATGTCTAATTCATGGCATATCGCTTGAGAAGATCAATGGCTATTTTCCTTTCCTTAGAACACAGCCACTGTAGAGTTAAAATGGGCTAGTCCATTGCTGCTATAGGGTGAAGTGCTATAGGGTGAAGTGCTGATTGTACATATGTGTGGTATCATGTTAACATAAACAGTCCAGCCCTTAGGGAGTTTTAAGTTATAAAGGAAACATTTTTCTAAGATCATGTGCTCTGATATAAAAAACCACACTCCAGCCTAGTTCTATCGTTATAAAGTTTTAGCCAGCCAAGGGATATTAGTTAGTGATTTTATCAGGCAAGATTTCTAAGTAATGGCTTGATTAAACTATCACTGTGCCCGCCATAAAACAATGTAGTGAAGTGGAGCCATTCCTTTAAGAGCTTAGTCATTTTAGATCATTACAGTTTAGTCACTAAAAACATTGTCTTAGGGAATCACCCCAATCCTATAATAAGAGTTATACCCTCACATTTTTTTTTTGCCTGAAATGAACCAGTTATATATTTTTTTGTTATGAAAATATAATTTTTACAAGTATCATCAACAAAAAAGGTGAATTATAGATTTCAACACATCCTAGGAAAGCGAACATTCAGGAAACATTTTGTCCATCATTGTATGCAAAGTAATTTTAGCCTCTTTTTCACATAAAATATAAGCAACAAAATTAAATTGAATTGAAGGGTTTTCATAACACAGTAAAATTCACTTTTAATTTCTAGCTGTGGAAGTGGAAGATCAGCACTTAACCACATTTTTTAAAGCCCCAATCAAACAAACACGGGATGAACTCCACCAAGAAACGGCCGATGAGAGAGATACATTTGCATATACATGGATCCATATTAAAGCAACAGACCACACGGCCATTTTGAAATCTTAAACCTTCCAACACGATTTCCATGAACTCAGTAATACGAACCATGTGGTGAATGATTCTCTGAAAGACTTTGCTGGTTTTACCGTGTATTTTATGACTGGGCAAATGTGACATTAAATTTTATCCCCTGTGGCTTGGAGTTAAATGCTCGCTCTGTTCAGAATGGCAACACTCAATTAAACAGCATTTTTCATGATCTTACCCACCATTGTTACTGTATTTAAGGGAAATAATGGGGGTACTGACCTATATTGCGCTTCTTATTATCAATGGAGACGAAACGTACGCAGGGATTACTGGTGATGTACTGCCCAGCCCAAGGGACGTCAATCTTTGTGCCGGCTTCATAAAAGAGGCCCAGAGCATACCGAGAGGAGTAGCTCACAGACTCCAGCTGCCGCCGCTGGCCTTCACTGATCACTGTGGAAGAAGAAGTAAAGGGCATCGAACTTGAAAATATCTTTTCTTTTAGTACATCAAATACAAAGCTTCTTTAAACCAGTGCCCACTGTTTCCACCAACTCCATCGTACTTTCCATGAGTTTTGGAAGGTATTGTAAAAAAACCTCAGCTCTAATTTCTTTTCAGAACGATTGCTAATGTTGGCACAACTGAATTTATTTAACTGAAGGTCCAAGTTGAGCATGGTGGTGCATACCTGTAAGCTCAGTATTTGAGAGGCTGAGACGGGAGGATCCTGGGTTTAAGGCCAGCCTCAGCAACTTAGTGAGACCCCGTTTCAAAATAAAAACAATAGTTGGGTGTGGTGATGCAAGGTTGTAATCCCAGGACTTGCGAGGCTGAGACAGGAGGGTTGTAGGTTCACAGCCAGCCTCAGCAACTTGTGAGGCCCTCTGCAACTTAGTGAGACCCTGTTTCAAAATAAAGAATAAAACAGGGCTGGGGGTATAGCTCAGGGTAGAATGCTTTTGGGTTCAAACCCAATAATACAATTAATAATAATAATAATAATAATAATAATGATGATGAAAGAGTGGAGGGTGTAGAATGTCCCTGGGTTCAATCCCCAGTACCAAAAGAAAAGGGAAAAAAAGAAAAGAAAGGAAAAGAAAAGAAAAGTAAAGAAAAAAGTTGAAGGCCAAACCCTTTAGACTGTCAGTCAAGGCTCTTAAAACCTGGTTCTAAGTGGCTTTTGTTACTTGGTATCCTATTTACTGTCTTTTGACTATCTGGAAAAATTATAGATTTGATGTACTGACTACTTACACTTGACGGGTTTTCACTCTATCATAACAACAGCCGCGTAACGTAGACTATTATTTCTATGTTACAAGCCAGGAGATCGATGCTCCATCTGACAGGCCCTCTTCTATATTTCCATGTCATATAGTGACTGGCTCGCCTGCCACTTTCCCAACAGTGGATCCCAGTAGTTCCTCAAGCAGAGGGACCACACTTTATTCATCCTTGTTAGAGCCGCTTTCCTCGTTCATTACAGGCACAACAATGAAACTAAACAGGGATAGAAAGGTAAATACAGACTTGCTAAAGGTGTTGAAATAGAAAAGGTAAATAAGCAATCAATAAATGGGAAAATCCAAGGAAAGGACCTGGACAGGTTTGGGTTTGAATCCTGACTCTGCCGTTTACTGGGAACGTGCCATTGGTGAAGCCATTGATACTCCAAGGGTGGTTTACTTGTCTCTCAGTGGCAGTGACAGTGGGACAGGTGTCAGTCCATCCTGAGGACGACGTGAAATTACATGTGGCACAATGCTTGCCATGTAACAGGTGATCATTAAATGTTAACGTTTTTCTGTTACAGACAGAAAAAAAAAAAATTTTTAGCAGAGTGAAATGGTGTTCCATCCTGGGGTGGAGAAGAGATTTCCTCAACCTTTCATTTCCACCTCCAGTTCCCGGTCTTAAGAGAATAAGGGAGTTGCTTGTTCATGCATGGACAGCCTTACTAATCTGAGTTTCAGAGAAGGCCTTAGTTCTATTCTATATGCCGAGGCAAGCCAGTTTAGATGCGGAACATATGGAAAATTCCCATTTAATCAGTAAGAAAAAAAAAAGATCCTGATCTAAGACAGCAGGGGTAAGCAGACCCCCAGGGTGGGAGGTCACTGTAGCTAATCATTGCAGAAGTGGCCCTAGGAATGGAGAGAGGCCAAAGGGTATTTAATCAACGTAATGATTTAATACACTCTTACAACTACACATGTCTTAGAACCATGTTTTGGAACTCTGACCTCATTTACTTTTCACCAAAGCCCAACCAGGATGGATGTTTTCCCGTTAAGTGTCAGGAAGGTGGGACTGGAGACATCCCGTAGCTTGTCCTGCGCCACACAGCAGCCACACTGAGCAGTCTCCACGGGGCGAGCGTTCACACGCTGGAGGCCTGGGCCATCCTTACTCCCTCAGGCCTGACTGCCCATCACCTTCAAAACCAACTGATGCTGCCTTCTCCTTGGACGTTACTAGTTATTTTGCCCTCAGAGGTAAAAGCCATTGTTCCCTTCAACCATCATTTTCTGCCTTACTAAAAAGCTTTAGCCACTCCACAATCTTATTTTTTTTTGGGGGGGGGGGTACTAGGGATGGAACTCAGGGGCATTCTACCTTCGAGCTACACCCCCAGCCCCATTTTTTTTATTCCTTATTTGAAACAGGGTCTCACTGATTTGCAAAGGGCCTCACTAGGTAGCTGAAGCTGTCTGCGAACTGTAATCCTCCTATCTCAGCCTCCCAAATGCTAGGATTACAAGTGTGCACCACCACGCCCTGCTCTCCACAATCTTCTGATACTGGCCTCTTTACACTCAAAGAATTTGGAGTTTCATTTGTGTTATTTAATCTGCTTTTCAAGTTAGGTTTACTGATTTTAGAGAGAGGAGAAGTGAAAGATAGGAATGCTAGCAATTAAGCTCATACCCCTAAATTATCCATTATAAATTTGTAAAATTTTGCCGGGCGTGGTGGCGCACGATTGTAATCCCCGCGCTTGGGAGGCAGAGACAGGAGGATCGCGCAGGTTCGAAGCCAGCCGCGCGCGTTGGCTTAGGAGACCCTGTTTCCAAATAAAAATGTAAAAATAGGTCTGGGAGTGTAGCCTGGAGATAGAAGGGCTTCCAGGAACCCCAGTACCACCAAAAAAAAAAAAAAAAAAATTGTAAAATTAAAAAAAATTAAAAACCAACCAAATACAACTTTGTAGTGACTTTTTTTTTTTTTTTAAAGAAACTGAAGGGTCAACAAGGATGAAAACTAAATTGGACCTTCCTTCTCTCCCATGAACATTTGCACATTTAGCTAGTTTTTAGACAAACTGCTAAGTGGAAAATCCCATTGGGTAACCCTTTGAAAAGGTAACTGATATCTAAACAGGAAGAGCAATTAAACACCCTTGTCTGCTAAGGGCTCCTACACTTCTTTCTGAGAACAGGGAGGTGAGACTTCTTGAACCAAAGCAATTTCAATTTATGAAAATATTTACTAATTAAAAAAAATCATCTTCAGGGCTTCAGAAGCTTTTCATTGTTGCCACACAGGCAGGACCTTAACAAAACAGCCTCATTTTGTGCGAAAAAAATTTCATAGGTAAAATGATAAAGGAACCGCCCTTATATTCCTAATACATATTTTGTTAGTAAAATAGTAATTTCTTAACTATCAAGTATTTCTAAAGGACACATGATTAAAAGAAAGGCTTACATAGAAATGCCTAATTCCTACATAATGAATCTTTACCTGAATGCCATCCTTATTTAACTCCGAGGCAAGAGAATTATGTAATTGCTGTAATTATATGAAGTATATATATATTACATAATCTCTGTAATTTCTATGGCATACTATGCTACATATGTGGTATATATATATATATATATATATATATATACACACATACATTATACAATATATCTTTATGGTTATAATGCAAGCAAAGTGGCTAAAAATTGTAGTGAACAGAGTAGATTACTCCCACAGTTTTACTAGTTAGGGGAATTGTTCCTAGTCAATTCTTCTTGTACAAATATCTGTGTGTGTACACATGTGTGGGTTCTGAGGAAGCAGAGGACAGAGGGAGAAAAGAAGAGAGGCAGGAAGAGGGAGAGAAGCAGAAGACCTGGGCTACATCTCTGAATTACATCAAGTAGTATTTTCATTTTCTTTGTTTCCTGGTATAATTCATTCTTAGTTCCTAACCTATAAAAAGGACTAATAATAATAATATCCTGCCTATTTTATTTTTTGGGGGATAAAAAACTCATCTACTCATTGCCTTCTTTATGACAGGTTCCTTTCTCCATGTTAGGGATATAAAACAGACAAGGTTCCTACCCTCATTTAGTTTAAATACTAGAGGCAGAGAAACAAATTATAAATGCATAACTAAGTAACTTATATGTCAGTTGCTGAGAAGAGCTACGAAGAAAAATAAAGCTAGGTAAAGGGATGACAGGTGTGGGGGCGAGGCCATTTGATGTTGACTGTTATATGTCTTTCTCTTGAGAGGATTTTATTCTGAGTGAAATTGATAGCTACTACTGCCTTACCAGCCAAGGATGAAGATGTCTTCACCTATGTTTCTTTTAGGTTGTCTGTCTTTTCCTTATTTCTTATGAAGGAGTTCTTGATATAGTCTGAATATGAATCTTAAAGATGAGTTGCAAAATTGTCCTTCTCTGAGGCTTGCCTTTTTACCTAAATAGTGTGGTCTGATGTAGAGAGTTTTAATTTTAACTTAGTCCAATTTATGAGTTTTTGCATTTACAGTTAGCACCTTTGTGTCCTGTTCAATAACTTTTTGCCTTTGAGTCTACCTTAAGGTCATGAAGATCTCTTCTTAGGGGTGTGTGTGTGTGTGTGTGTGTGTGTGTGTGTGTGTTTTCCTTTCTTTTTTGAAAGCTTTACTGATTTTTCTTCCATGGGGTTTGGGATGTTATTTTGAAGATGAGGCCAACAGAATTCCTATTGGCTTGAGAAGGTAGTATGAGGGAAAGCAGTCAGGTGGAGTATTATGTAATAGAGCACGACTTCCTCTTATCCATCCTCATTAAACAATAACTATTATCTTATTATTTAAAAGGCTACAATATACAAGTTAGGCACTAGATTGTAAGCCACTGAGGCAAGAACTGTACCTCATGAGCTTTGTGTGTGCAGGTCCAAGCAAAGTGACTGGTACTATGTAGGCGTTCAGTGTATTAATGAATGCATCCTAATTTCAGAAAATTTAGTAAGATTAAAAAATACTATATTTTCATCATCCAGAGAAACAATAAAAATTTCCATTTTGATATTTTTCCTTTACATTTTCCTAATTTTCCTATGTTGTATATATTGTACATACATTTTGCATACTACATTTTAAATTACCCCCTGACAAAAATCCCTAATTATAAACATAACTTTTCATTGCTTCAGAGTATCTGATGAAATATGTGCTATAAAATTTGCTTAACCGTTGCACTGATACTGAACATTTGTTTTTTCATTATTAAAGGTGTTATAAACATTTTTGAGTATAGATCTTCATCTATATTTCTGATTATTTCCTTAAGACAGAATATTAGAAGTGGAATTATTGTAAAACTGATTTTTAGAAAGACTGCACCAATTTACACTTTCCATTATCAGTATAGAAAAGATCCATTTTACTGTATCTTTGCCTTTAATTTTTTTCTATGTAATTTGATAGAAAAAAGAGATCTCATTTTGGGTTTTATTATAATGAAACTAAACATTCTTCATAGTCCAAAAAAAAAAAAAAAATTACATATGAGCTGCTAGACTGTGAAGAATGGTCACATTCATTTCATAGTCATGTAATTTTGCTAATTGATCTATTCGATTCTTCAAGTTATGAAATATATTTTAATAATGTGCAATATATTCTCCATTTATTGTATGTTATCAAACTTTTCTTATGTTTTTATTTTTAGTACTGGATATAGCATTATAATATATATGTAGGTAATCTACCAGTTTCTTCCTCCCTCCCTACCTGACCACAAAAATATTTGATTATATTATCTTCTAACTTCATGTGGAAAGCACTCTGAAGCAAAGACTGATACATTCCACCCTTGTGGCATGGTAGAGATCATCCCTAAAAGCAAGTCTTTGGTCCCAAGAATAGGTTGAATGAAAATATTTTGCAATTTATAAATATCTGTGTTACTTTTTAAGAAAGAAGTTACTACTTTCAACTCTGTTGTTCCTTACCTAATACTGACTTTTAGGCATGAAAATGAGTTTTTCAACATTGGTAGTAAAATAAACACTTATTAGTACTAACGTGGGGATTTATTAGCAATATTATAGTTAATGGTAAAAAGCAGCTCACTTTGACATTGGTGCTCAAAGCCTTAAGTTCCTGACTCGAGTTTTGTTGTTTACAGTTAGTTACAGAATATTACTTATTTCCTGATTTGCCAGCATGGATGAATTTTAGCTCAGGGACAACTGAAGTTAGGAAACAAATTTATTAATTATAACTATTTTGTATGGGGGGATTGAACCCAGAGACACTCTACCTCCAAGATACAACCCAAGCCCTATTTTATTTTTTTGAAACAGGATCTTGCTAAGTTGCCGAGTGCCTCGATAAATTGCTGAGGCTGGTTTCAAACCTACAATCCTCCTGTCTCAGCCTCCTAAGTATGGGAATTACAGGCATATGTTACCATGCGTGGTTACTGTTTAAGCTTTAATTAAGAGAAACAGCTCTTGATTTATTATTGTTCTATCTTTTAAATTGGATTCCAAGAATGTCAAGAGATTTGACTCACCAATTCTACTTCTAACATCAGGCCATCTAAGCTCATAAAGACATCTAAGTACATAAAGACAATAGCATCTTAGCCAAAAAGGCTAGTTCTTCTTGACTCAAAAGTGGCTATAGAGGTAGCTCTAAAAGACTCATTGCCCATAAATAGTTTTTATAGCAAGCCAGTACGGTTTGCAGTTTTACCATTCACGACTCATTCCTTTTGTGTAAAAGCATCACAGAAGCAAGCTCGTTTCACTTCACCTGGAATGAATTGAATGTTCACTTGGACTCTATAGGTATAGAAGTTATCCAGCCTGGAAGCAGTTTCAGAAATAGTTTTGGCAAGCAATAAATCTGGAGGTTAATGGTGACAGACTTCAGGAGTAATATCTATGTGGGATTTCCCTGGGGAAATATTTCTTTCATCCTGTGAGACATCTCTGCAGTCAGAAAAATTGGGGTTTGAATTCTGGTTCTGAGACCTATCTCTGTGACCTTGGTCAAGTTACTTAATCTTCCTAAGCATTTGTTTGTCTGAAAAATGAGAACAATGATAGTGCTTGCTTGAAAGAATTGTTAAGAGAATTAAATGAGATAATATAAAGTATTTAACACAACACTCTAACACAATAGCAGATATGTGTATTTAAAAAAAACCCTAACACTATAGCACTTGATTTTAAAAGTCTTTAGGGGTGTCTATGAGTATACTTTTTAAAAAACTTTTTGGAAGTGGCAACCTAATGTTCAAGTATATCAGGAGGGCACTAAATCAGAAACATCTCTTTGACTACTAGTAAAGTACTCTTCACGTTTTATAGCAGAGGGTAAAAATAATACAGAACAAAATTTAGAGTGGATGCCAAAAGTGTTTGGGGCACTAGTTTTTAAAAAAAATGAACATAAGTCATCGATTTATTTAGCTTCTTTGCTACTTTAATTTTTTTTTTTTTTTTTTTCGGTACTGAGGATGGAACCCAGGGCCATTCTACCTCTGAGCTACACTCCCAGCCCTATTTTTTTTATTCTTTTTTTTTGAAACAGGATATCACTGAGTTGCAAAGGGCCTCACTAAGTAGTAGCTGAGGCTGTCTTTGAACAGTGATCCTTCTGTCTCAGCCTCCTAAATGCTGGGATTACAAGCATGCACCACCACTCCTGGCTTTCTTTGCTACTTTAGAAAGCTGAATATTTAAAATTTTCTTTTTGTAAATAAATGAAAACTCATGTTTTGGATCATTACTTTAGTATCAAGGAATTATATTTTCTAACTCTTAATTTTATTTCAGGATTGTATAGAAATTAAAGGCACCCTAAATGGGTTTCTCTGTGTTTTTCTTTAAATTATATTTTGATAAAATTACATTTAAATTATATTTAAATTATATTTTTATAAAAAGTTAGGATTAAGCTGTTTTTATGCTCACGTGTTTATAGAAAATTATCATCATTAACTAAATATAAAATATAACAAGTAAATTATATTTAGCTGTTATGCATGGCTGTTCTTTTGAAATTGACAGAATGAATTTAGAAAACATTGGTGTTCTAGGGCAATAAAGTTCACATCTGGTAAGAGAAATGTATTTTAATGTTTCCCAAATTGTGTGAGATCCTCACGGTCAACAAATTTAGTGGTAGTTAAAAGGAAAGAAAAGAATATAAGGGCACTTAAAGTTTCTAGAAGATAATAAAATTTTATTGGTTATGACTTCATCTTATTCTCTTCTTGGTAAGGATAAAAATAAACAAGGCATTTTAAAAGAGTGATTTTTAGGCTTTTGTGATTAAACAGGCGATACTGCTATTCTGAGGGCAGAGCTCATGGTAAAGAAGCTCTGCAGTGCTACAAGGTTCCAAACTGTTAGCCAGTTCCTAGCACTTGTGATGAGTCAGGGCTGTTTCCCTCCTGCCAGCATTCGGGGAGAGTTTTCTAATCCCTGCTGTCTGGCTTTCTCTGTAATCATAAAGAACAGTCTTTAAAAGCAAAAAGACAACACTTTCTTTTCTGGTCCCTGTCCCTCCACCTCCTCACCGCTTGGTTCCAGCAGGCAGGGTAAAAAAGTGTTTAGCTGTGCAGACACAGCTGTAGCTGGCTTTTCATAAAACCTCAGGAGTTTCTTGCAATCACATGAAGTCTGTGTGACTTTACAAACTCACTACTCACTCTTCCCTTTATGTGAAATTCTGTGAAGCTAAAATGATGTTCAGGTGTTTCTGTAGCAACAAGTTCTGATTGTGGGATTAGAAAAATTTTAAGTGGAGGAAAGGTTTGCTGAAAGCCACAGGACTGGTTGCCTCAAGCAATATTTATTGTAGGTCCACCGTGCATCCAGCACTATGAGAGTCATAAAATATCTCTTCACCGACTACTTAGAGGAAGGTAGGATAAATTGGTTGAGGAGTAAAAGTAAATATTTTCACCTGGTTATTGTCAATTTTATTCAAAGGAACCTTTCATTTGGATTTCAGCATCTAACTAGTTGGCTTTGCATTCTCTTTTCAGAATACATACAGTAAAGGCTGGAAACCACAATAACATGGTTGGAAAATGCTTGCCTTATTTCGATGTACTCTCAGCTTTTTAAACCATGATGGCATCATTCCTTTTGTAAGAAAATTGCTGAGTTTCAGACAGAAAAGAATATGAAAATGAAGCATTGTGCGTGCTATTATATGAAATGTCACAGAATATCATGCATATTTTACAACCACTCTTCCCAGCCTATTCATTTAATTACTTTATGGCCATGCCATTCATGAGCAATATAGTTAGTCTAAAATTCATAATAATAAAAACTTTATTACATGTCACATCATATTTTATACAGATTTTTTTATATTTATGGCTAGAGTTACTTTATATTGAGGCAATGACTTGGAGAATTAATATTCTAATTCAAGACTTTTATAGTTGTAGAAATCGTAAAGCAACGTTTGCAAAGACCTGGGACTGTGGTCTTGAGGCAAAATGTCAAAGTCTGTTGGTATAAACTTTAGGACACTCAAAAATATGTTCATCTCCTGCTCAGCAGATCTGTGAGCTTCTTTTCTGTTGACATAATAATAACTCCCACAATGCTTGGCTAAAGCCAAAGTAAATAAACTGAACTGGGGAATAAAAACTTAAGTGGTACTAGCCTTCCTCTAGTGAAAGCCTATGGCATTTTACTTATTTTAAAATCATTATACTTTCAAAAGTAACACAAATTGCAATTTGATGAAAAGCACAATTGTTTTTACCTCCATATCAGCTTTTCTTTGCAATGTTTCTAAAGTTGCTTTTATTAATATACTTGTCTGCACATTATTAAAATATTGTTCATTTTCTTTATTAGCTTTGTTTTATTTCCATTTTACTCATGCTATTGAACTATGCCTTTTACTGCCAAGTTTCAGTTATTTCCCTGCTTCTCATGTGACCTTTTATATCACTACAAATGTTCCACACGAAACATGATCACAGAGGTTATCTTTAACCGGACACTTGCATTTCTGAGCCTCAGCAAAAGATGGTATATAGACATATATGTATAAATAAGTAAATAGTAGTATAATGTATTATAAATATTTCATCTCATTGAGGTTGTTTCCTTGCTAAGTAGTATCACCCAGCTTAAAAGACTATTATAGGCCGGGCCTGGTGGCACACGCTTGTAATCCCCACGCTTGGGAGGCGGAGACAGGAGCATCGCGCAGGTTTGAAGCCAGGCACGCTGGCTTAAAAGACCCTGTTTCCAAATAAAAATATAAAAAGTAGGTCTGGGAGTGTAGGCCAGAGGTAGAAGGGCTTCCAGGAACCCCTGTAACACCAAAAAGAGGAGAGACTATTATAAAGACTAGAAAATTAAAATATATAAATATATGCAAAACTATATATATATATATATCTCCTTGGTATAAAATAGGGTAAATAAAAAAATAATGAATGTTTTTGTCATGGTAGGGAAGGGAAGAATAGGCTGCCTTCACTGGTATTAGAAATTACAGTAGTTAAGAGACGATTCAGCAATGAGAGCCAGGAAGAAAGAAAATGAAGAACTTGTTCCACTCCTCTCTGGGAAGGTAGGTAATTTCATAGGCTTGAGGTATTTGCTTCTGATTTACAACTTAACTTCAGTTAAACAGTATGTTAGCAAAGAAATTCTATTAACCAAGTATCTACTTTTACCAGGTATCTGTTATTAATCAGAGTTCATATATAATCCGACTCGAATGCAATTAGCCAAAGCACCTCTATAGCCTGCAACGTGGAGGATAGTCTTCTCCCTTCTTAGGTTATATCCCAGACCTTTGGTGCCAACATTAGTAGAGGAAAGAAGCATAATTTCCTCCTTTTGCTTTCCTGCGCTCACACAACCATCTCACATACCCGTTTACTCTTTGCTTGTAGATAGATGCATGTAGCTGCTAGGGCATGATCTCCCTGATGGGATGTCATCCCATTATGTGGAGAGCAAATTCCAAAGATCAAGCTTTTCTTTTTACCCGTGAGTGTTAAATAGGTCTCCTTAGGGAGCTAGTCTCATCAATTTAAGGAAATTTAGAATGAAGTTATCATTTTACCTGCAAAATCTCCTCAAATACAATGGGTTTCACCCTCAGTTATGTACACTGTTTTCCCACCCCACTAACCTGCTGCTTTCCCCCAGGTCAGGCAGCAGACACGCTCTCCCAGGTAGATGGCCCTCTGATGGCTCACTCTTTCCACCTCCTTCCCTCCACGAACAGCTCAAATTGCCTCCTCCCTGCTAGCTGTCCTCACCCAGAGTTTTCTTGCTCTTTCCCTGAGCTCACTGCTCAGTCATAATCCCTAAGTGTATAAACCCTCATGTAATTTTCAGTCTAGTTTTTTCCTCTCTCTCTCCCTTTCCCTCTTTCTTGTTCTCTCCAATTTCTTGTCTTGATGTCACAGGAATCTTGCTTCTGAGCTGACCAAATTACTTTTTCTTTTCTTTTCTTTTCTATTGCGTTTATGAACTGGACACTGACCACTACCACCAACGCAAAACGGCCTTTCCCCTTCCAAATAACTACAATACTGCCCCGCCCCATGCTAAAGCAAGTGAAAATCAGTTCAATACTTGGTGATGTGGGAACAAGGAAAGTCACACATTTCTGAAGTGAAGTGAAAAGTCAAAAGGGATCGTTAATGTGTGAGAGATCTCTGCAGTCCCTTAGAAAATCTTAGAAAAGCTCCTATCCACCTCTTCATTTGGCTTTTCCTTAGTAACGTGTCCAACATAAATAGAAACTTTGCCCATCCAGTTGTATTGTTCTCTATTGTATTTGAGCAAATGGGAATTGTTTCTGTTTTATTAATGATAAATAAGCTTTTGTGGGCAAACTTGAGAGAGCAGATTAGAACTGGAAATACACAGTTCTAATTTGAAAGAATCCGATGACCAACCGAGAGTTCATAAGCAGAGAGCTGTCTGGAGTGGAAGCTGACTTATCCTCTGTTTGTGACTCAGTGATGATTTCACTGTACTATCTCCTCCCTTTTCATGAGTGCTCAGGGACATGAGCAAAAGGAGAAAATCTAAATAGGCATCCCCTAAAAATATGAACTCACCTCTGTTTCAAAGAAAGCATACTGAAAAATTAAATTGAATGATGCAGCAAATAAAATATTTATTTTTGCCATGCAATATAGATGAGTTAGTGCTGCTGTGAGAAATTTAACTTTTTAATTTGCTAACTTGGTGTTTGTATTTCATTAGCAATTGCAAATGAATAATCCGTTATTCTCTTGCAAGTGTCAAGATGATGACATTGTGGGGAAAGCAGCTCCAACAAGTACTGCAGCAGGGCTGGAGAGAGCATGCACTCCTCCTTGTTTTTTTGCCAGTCGCTGAAACCCTGGCTTTACTTCTGTGGTACCAAGTACCAAAATCAGAGAGGGATGATGAAACTCACATAACAGTGCCTACAGCAATCTAGGCATGTGAAATATATGCACATCTTCTGCTATATGCTCTGTAGTTAACTACACAATTAACATTACATAAATATCATGGAGAGAGCAAATAAGCATAAAGCAACCTACTCACATTTCCAATATCAAAAGATACCCAGATGGCTTTGGGAAAAAATATAAAATTTATAAACATTTTTCTTAAAATTTTTGTTTCTTTTATGATTGTCTTGATAAAAAAAAATACTAGCCTATAAGATAGGTACCTAACATATAAAATACAATTTAACATTCAACTTTACTGAGGAATACTAACCCCATTCATTACAAATAAGCCATTAGATTCAGTGAAAACATTTATATAGAAAATTTCTCTTTCAGCAAAATATAGAGCTTATCAAAATCAGAAAAAGTTAGTTACATCTGAACTTCTTACTTACTTATATGAAATTTAAAAATATTTGAAAAG